>NC_090890.1:33733790-33743790 GCF_036669925.1 Montipora capricornis | reverse complement strand
GTGAATTGTTGAGAATTATAGACAGTTGATCTACACTGCTGTTTTGTGCTAGATGTTGCTTTTCCATGCGTTTTCTCAGTCTCTTGCCTTTAATAAGCATTGATTTCGTTTTCTTCTCGTTGATGATCATTTTGTTCATTAATGCCCACTGTTGGATACTTTCTAAGTCTTTTTGAATATTGTCATTCATTGGTGTGATGTTATCCCATCTTGAACTTGATATTAATGTTGCATCATCGGCGTAGATATTCATATTTGAATTTTGGACGTAAAGTGGGGCATCATTTATGAAGATAAGAAAAAGCATGGGGCCAACGATGGTTCCCTGTGGAATACCTTGGTTGATTGGTAACAGAGAAGATGTACATCCGTTCACTTTCACACATTGTTGTCTGTCTGACAAGTAGGAGTGAAACCATTTCACTGCTGAATCACTAAGGCCGTACATCTGAAGTTTCTGCAGTAACATTTCGTGATTTACGAGGTCAAAAGCCTTTTTGAAGTCGATTGAGATCATCCCAGTTACCTTTTCATTATCCATGTTAAAAAGCAGATTATCTGTTAACTGTATAAGGGCTGTTTCTGTAGAGTGCTTTTCTCGGAATGCAGATTGATACGTAAAGATGAGATTGTTTTCATTTAAATAGTTTGTGAGTGACTTTGTTACGTGTCTTTCAAGAATCTTGGAAAGCACTGGTAGGACTGCAATGGGTCGATAATTATTGACATCATCTCGAGGTCCATCTTTGTGCAACGGTGCAACTAGCGCAGTTTTCCACACACTTGGAAAAACACTGCTGTCAACTGAGATGTTCATTATTTTCACCAAGGGGGTTTTTAAAGCTGGTGCATGGCCGGTAGATTTATTTGTTGGTAATTTATTAATATATTCTAGAATGTCTTTCGCAGTGATTTGAGGTATGTTGAAAGGTTCCACGTCAGCTGTTAGTCTTGAGGTGATAAAATAACGAAGCTTTTCGTTGACGACATCTTGGGTGTTACTTACATTTAGGCGTGACGCCACATTGACAAACATCGTATTGAGCGACTCAGCTATTTGAACTGGATCATCAATGGTGCCATGGTCTGTTTTTAATTCAGTTATTTTAAGTTCACGTTTTTGTCTTCCGCTGAGAGCCTTTAGAGCATTCCAAATGCCTTTTGGATTTCCTTTGTGCTTTTCTATTGATTCCTGGAAATAATTCCTTTTTGCTTTTTTAATTAAATTTGATGTTTTGCATTTAGCGTGTTTGAACTGATTCCAATCTGCTTGAAGATTTGATTTTCTGGCAATTTTGAGCAGTTTGTCTCGCTCTTTTATAGCAGTGGTTATCTGTTTATTTATCCAAGGGGGCTGATGTTGTCGTTTAACACGCTTCTCTTTGAATGGAATGAGTTCATTCAGAACTGTGTTTACCTTATCTTGAAAGGCATTGAGAATGTTGTTGATATTGTCGTGAATGAAACATGTGTCCCATGAGATACAGTTTAGCGAAGCCAGAAGTTCATTAGTATTCATGTTTTTCGTGTCTCTGTACTTGATCTTGATGTTGTTTGTTTCCTTACGTTTCTTGGTATATTTACGGCAAATAAAAACTGGCAGATGATCCGCTAGACCAATATTGGGCACCAATAAATGTGAGATAAGATGCTCGTGCGAGGTATAAACGTGATCTAGACAGGTTGAGCTAGCTGGTCTTGTCACTGATTTTACAACTTGCACAAGCTGCATTGACTTGAGCGCTTTCGAAAGTTGATGGTTATTATATATTGGCTGCTTTAAGTAGTCAATGTTAAAATCACCCAAATACATTACGTATAATACGCAGTGTTACGAATATCGTAAGTTCGATCGAATCCTGTCCTTTTGTCCATCAGTTGCCACACCGTTGCCAAGCACCTTAGAAATGTTTTCCATTCTTTCCACAGACGCATTACATTTTAAGCCGGTGACATTTGTTGATCAACAAATGTTGCTGCTGTCGTTCAACAAATGTTGAAGAGTGTGTCATGCCATGTTGAAAGTTGAAATATGGCATTCAACACGTTGAACGTTGTTGAGCGATGTTGAATGAAAAACAAAGACCAGCTCTATTCCGTTTAACATGTCTGTGCAACATTGTTCAACATTGTTGAGCAACAAATGTTGCAGGATGTTTAACCATGTGTCATTGGCTTTGAAACGTCTAGTAACTACATTAAATTGTAAACATGTCATTTTAACTCAACAGAAGTTCTAATGAATCAATGTTGTGAAGCATACAGGAACATGGTAAAAGCAAACCTACATGTAACAACCTTGCAGGAAAATAGATAATTTATTACTAGGATATAGCAGTTTCAACAGTGATCTCCTTTCCATGGACATGTAAAATGCAATTCTTCACAAGATAAAGGCTAGCTTTTCAATAACATTGCAAGATTTGTTAAACTCAATCAAAACTCTAACATCATGTTGTTAGTTGATAAATTCTTTTTACATTTAAGTTGACAGTCTCCATACCTGACTGATTGCAACATTGGGTGTTCCTCCTGGCACTTGCACGCTTGGCACCGAAACATTTACATTAACCTTATTTTGCTGCAATGGTTTTGGTGGTGGGAATGGCTGACGATTACTTCCACTTGGACCTCCCGCAGTCAGTTGCTTCTTCACCTGTTTTTCTGGACTTTCATTTACTTCAGGGAATAACATAGAAGTAAAAAATATAGAGGATATTACATGGCCACCCCAGTGAGTAAGCCTGAAGTGAACGAACGAGGCAGCTTTCTAGCCTGGAGGACACAATCATTTTTCTTCGCAAGGGAATGTTGTAGCTGCAACATTCCAAGTTCTTCACTGAACGATTTCGAATGTGTTTTTTGTTGCGTGACAGTGAAAACTATCTTCAGTTCAGGATACGAAGTGAAATGAAAAACAGCAGGCTCTAACGAACATACCACGCTTCTTAATTCCTCCATTTGCGCATAACCACAATTCCTAGCGCCTTTAACCACAATCCCTTGCATTTTGAAGAAAAATGTGTTCTTCTCCCGATTAGAGAGCTGCCTCTTTCGTTCGCTTCTTCATTGCAGATTCGTGAGATACTTGAATTTCAAGTCGCGTTCTTTGTCCTAAACATCACCGAATTTTTTCACACATTGTCGTCGGTTTACTCCCTGAGAATGGCTTTTTAATGGGAAAGGATAAACAAGAAAAGAGTCCATCATGGGTAAGACCTAAAAAGAGGCGTGGCCGTAAAAAAGATGAAAAGAAGAAATAATGATAACATTCTTGCGGTTCGTCCCAAGGGACTCTGCAGGGCATCTCTTGTGTTCCCACTAGCTCTTGTTATCTGCGGTTTTGCGTCTTGACACGTGGTGGATCAAACAAAAGGGAGTGAAAAGTTTGTATGGAGCGAAAAAAACCACGTTCGTTTTAAAGCAAGTGTATCCTATCTCAGCGAATTGATAGGGTATGAAAATTCAATGGATTGTCTTGAAATTTTGGCTGAGGACTCCTATGATATCAACCTAACATACCGTGTGAGGGATTTCCTGAACTCCCACAGTGGCCTTCGGCGTAACCCTTATCGCTAAATTTTTGATACGCATATTTGACACAAAATTTTCTACAACCAATCGGAATATCAAAAAAGCCTCACGCAGTTTTGACGATAAATGCCTTGCGAATGACATTATTCAGAAGGCTGCCCTTTACATTAAAATTCGATACCCTATATGCTTTGAAAAAGAAGTTGAAGTGAACTCAGAAATGATCAACATACTCGATACCAATATTAATCTATTCCCTTTTATTTCCTCTCTATCCAAGGGACTGGGTTTCACTCCAACCGCAGAGAGAGAGCCTTGCAGGCTGCATCAACTTACGATTGCGAGTTTCAATCAGTTACGTGAACCATTATTCTTGGCGCTTATTAAAACCATCTCAAGAAGTAGATGATCGTATCCTCAAACTATTGTTTTCTTTCTTTTCTCGAGTGGGGTCCAGAAGGGGGTCTAGTTTGGGGATCGACGTTTTGTAAGACAAATTAAAATCTCCCTTCAATTCCACGCACGAACCGTCGTTAAATTACAAGCATAATTGAACATCTCCCTTCCCCTCGGCAGCATTTCTACCATTTAGGTAAACTAGTATCTACATGTACCACATACCAGCGGTCAAGGTACCAGAAATAGGCTTCCCAACATTAGCATCTGCCACACCTGTAAGTAAATCATTAGAGATCACCCAAGTTAGTGTTTGAATAAAAATAATTTAGAACAAATTCTTATGGAAGTGAAGAATGCTTTTTAACCAGTATATCACAAAATTCCTATTCAAATGTTTCAGAAGTAATGTGTAAATAGACCATTTTTGGATTCTCACAGCTGGACTGGATCTAGCCTGAAATGGAGGCTAATGCGGGCAAATCTTTTGGAATGCAAATTAATTTGCCTGCATTAGCCTCCATTTCATGCTAGATCCAGTCCAACCATTAGAATACGAAACTGGCCTATTATTATAACACTTGTGCCTGGTCTGTTGGAGAGGCTGACAACTGTAAGGCTTGTCATTGTACACTGTAATGTCCTATGAACAACCAGATAAATCTCCTAAACGTGTACAGGTGTAGGGCCATTTATACAGTAGAAAATTAATGTCAATGTTACAGTATTGGACAGCCAGTAGTAGGCTTACCAGGCAAATCAAGACCCTGGATACAAACAAGATGGTGGGGATCTTTGGAGTAATCTTTTGACAAAGCACCTTTACTTTCCACCGTAAGAGACTGCAAAAAATAAATAAATAAAATAAACAAAATGTTGTCTACAAAAAAAAACAGTGCTATGTCTACTACACTACAAACAGATACCTGTCTTTACCTTTTAGATGAGAACAACAAAAACAATTCTTGGCAAATTATACACTTGTAACATTATGATTTCATTCATTTAACATCAATACATATACTTGCATTTCAAGTAATTTGAGGTATATGTCATTGAAAAGCCTGCATACCATTGGCACATATCGTACAGTTTGTATTTCAAAAATGTAACATAAACAACCTAGATCCCCAACAGATCTCGTAGTAAGGAGAAGAGCACCTGTCCAATGTTTCATGTTATAAATTAAGTGATAGGAACCCCAGTGCGTGTTCAATAAATTTGCTTTGCCATCAATCCATGCCAAAAGAATACATCATCATCTACATGTATGTTGCCGTGGAGTAGAGTATAACAACATGGCGCATTCACTAGCGTGGGCCAGCCCTATCTATCACCGGCAAGCCCAGCCGCCTCTTCAAAGGTGACTGTTATTTCCTTTGAATCTCCGAAGATCACGTCCTTCCATCGCCTCATCTGCTGTCTACATGTACCAGGCCGCCTCCTTCCAGGAAGTTCCCAAAGTAACATTCTCCTTGGCAATCTTTTTGGCTCCATCTGTATTACGTGACCGAACCAGGTTAGCCGCTTTCTACGAAGTAGCTCTATGAGTGGGGGTTGACCAGCTTCATGTCCACTGTACAATTATTCATCATTCAACATGTAATCTCGCCATGTCACACTAATCATTCTGTTCAAACACCGGTTATAAAAAGCAGGAACAGTACTTGTTTCTCCTCCTGGATGCTAGTATTCCAGGCTTCCGCTCCATACAGCAGTGTAGTTAGTACAACAGCATGGAATAGTCTTGCCTTTGGTGTTAATGCTTACCTGACTATTTGTGAGAATTGGAAGCAGTCTGTTGAAGGCATCTGCGCCCCTCCCTATGCGATAGTTTAGCCCTGGGTTGAGGACTCCATTGTGGCCATGTTGCTACCAAGCAACACACACTTCTCAACAGGGATGTAGATAGAAGCCGGCAGCCGGAAAAAATCGGCGCCTATTCCGAATAAATTTTCCGGGTGATCAAGTAATTTGAGTTTTTGGGATTCACCATCTATTTTATAATTAATTTTGTAAAAAAAAAAGTACTACACACTCAAATTGTACTGACGGAGACTGGCTGTAGAACTGTCCCAAAGGTTGATTCATTACAAGGGTACATAAAACGTGATCTTGTGTGTTTGGTAAAAAGCTCATTGGCCCGTGTATTTCAACCGTGTCGTACATGTATAAGCTGAAATGTCGGCAAAAAAAGGAGGAAAAGTGATGTGAGGTACTCAGTACTCAGTGAGGTACTCGGTTTAAAGATATTCTTCAACTCTGCCGAAGCTACATGTACTTCATCAAACTCTGGCGGACCGAGTGAAAATTCAAAGAAAGTGCTATTACTAAGACAGAATCGGCACGAGACACCAAGAGAATGTCTTTCAGACAAAGTGACATTTTTTTCATTAAAAGGGCTACAAGAAATTGTCTGAAAACATCACAAATGGCCTTATGAGAGTCTTACTTCCAAAATTTTTCGGGGAAGCATGCCCACGGACCCCCTTAGAAGGGACACGCCACAGACGTGTCCATGTTAAGAGCACATTACCGTTTTTACAAAATTTTAGCTACATCCCTGCTCAACCCTTTCTAACGTTTTATCATTCCCTACATTCATTTGATGGTTAATTCATTATTGGGTTGGCTCCTTGGATATTGGATATTGTCTTCCTTGCTTTTTCTTTTAACCCTACTCTTCCTCCTTTCTGTTCCACCTGCGACACATACTCTGGTTTAATAGCCATATGTATACCGTACTCCCTTGCCTCCTGATTTCAGCATCTCTGGCGTAATCTCATCATAACCAGGGGCTTTATTGTTCTTTAGTCTCTCCACTGCTTTCTCTACTTCTTTTATGGTTGGGTCGTCCATATTTATCTCCAGTTCTTCCAGTTCTTCATCGATGTCATCCCTTGTAATTGGACCCTGAGGTGGCTCTGTATTAAGAAGGTCTTGGAAGTGCTCAACCTATCTATCCACTTTCCCTTTCTCGTCTTCAATGATGTTGCCTTTTTTGTCTTTAACCAATAGGATGTTTTTGGTCTTGTTACCGGTTAGTGTGAGTTTACCTTCTTGAGCACTTGTCTTTGGTTATTCTTTCTAGCTGTTTCTTCCATTTCTTTTATCTGGCTTTCAATCCACTGCTTCCAATCCTTCTCTTCACTGTTCCTCACCTTTCGATAGATATAGTTCTGCATATTTGGTTGTACTTTCAACAGTTTGAGATCTATCTCTTTTGCCTTTAGCTGTTCTCTGTTCTTCTATTAACTCCTCTGTTTCTCTATTAATCCACTTCTTGTGTTGTTTCACCATGTAGCCTACTGTCTCTAGGGCTGACGTATACTATGTATCGCTTTCTTGAATCTTCCCCACTCTTGGTGTACATCTTCCTGAGACTCTTCCAGGTCTTCACGCTGTGTGACTATCTTCTGCTGATAAGATTCGTTAATTTGCAAGAATAATAGATCTTCAATTCTTCATTTGCTCTTCTTCGATGTTACATAATACACAAGAATACATAATGTACATAATGCAAGTACATCATTAGTGGTTTAAGCATAAAGTTTAGAAATGCAAAGCTATAATTGCAAAATGCAAAATTGCATGTACCACAATCAAATGAAAAGAGATACAATAATATTTATATGACTACACCATACAAGATTCTTGTTCATTTATATTTTGATGTCTCGCTCAATCTTACCCTTTCAAACACCCTCTGAAGTGCAGTAATTTTTCTTGGTGCAATTATGGAGAGATGAATTCCTTTCTAAAATTAGAAAAAATATAGAATGACAAAAGAGCATGTTGGATGGTCAGAGAGCTCATATCTTGATTGGCATGCTGGTAATCAAAAGAGAATACATGTACAAAGAAAATAATTTATTAAGAAAAGGAGACGTTAACTTTGAGTAAGAGGTTGACCAGTCAATTACGGTATTCACCGCTCAGTTTTGGCCATACAAATCAAACCTACAGCCACACATGTATACAGAGTTTGTAAAAGAAAGCAAATAGTGTAAGCAGAAAAATTAAATTATTTTAAGGAGTAGCTGGAGAGAGGACCAGAAGCAACAAAGACGCTGATGCTCGCTTTTAGGAGGGCTCTAAAGGCATCAGCTCCTGTAGGAACTTCTTTAACCCTAACCCTAACCTGAAAACCCTAATGTAGCCAGTAACCTCTACAAATGAGAAGAAAGGAAAGTGCAGACACCAATGTCAAAAATCGCTTCAGTAGGTTGTCAATTATTTAAAAATTGGACTTTTTTAATGCTTATGATCTACCAATAATAATTGTTATTAATTTAGAAGACTTATAATGCTATACATTCTACACTGTACATGTATGTAGACTAGTATGTACTGTACTATTTAATCACAAAATCCTTGTTGTTGCACAAATAAATCTTATGGAATACATTGTCTGGTCAAGGCAAGATTATCATCTAAATTAACACTATTCTTTTGACAAAATGATTACTTTTTTGCCCATTTCTTCAGCCAGTTGCTCTGCAGTTTTGTCGAAATAGTCTTCAGCACACTCCCGACTTGGCAAACTAAATGGAGGTGAGTTACACACAACCATACAGCTTTTACGCACAATCCCCCTGTGAAATTAAAATTGCATTAATGACCACTTAACTCAAGTGTCTAAATACCGGGGTATGTGTTCTATAGTCTGGCGTTTGCCAGATCAAGTGCTTCAATTCTTTTAAGTCTCACTCCTAGGAGTCAAGGAGTTAAAATGTCTTGATCACTATTTCCCTATGCAGTAAACTGTAAATCAAGGCAAACGAAAGAAGGAGAGAATCAAATTTAAACTTTTTCAAGCACTGGTCCCTACACCCATGATGATTACTGTTAACCATTTCGATAGTGGAAAATCAGGTACTAGGAGTCTATGGGAAATTTCTGCTTCTTTTCAGAAAAACAGAAAACAAAACAAAAAGAGTTTTTGTGAGTGGAAGCAAGCTCCTAATATCTCTCCCCTTGAGCATCTTCTCTCTCCTACAGATGCCTTATTGTAATCAAGTTAAAGAAAACAAGAACAGTTCAGAAAAGGGTACAGTACAGTACAATTGCACCCGAACCCGCAGAATAAAGGTATGATGTTTGTTTCCTTTAGTAGGAAAGAAATGAAAATTCCACACAGGTCATAGGGGTTGGGAGGCTTTCAAAATCAATACCCTCCTTTTATAGAGCAGAAAGGAAAATACAGAATTCTAGTATTAATTTACTTGTCTAGTAAAATCAAAGTCATCATGCATTATTGAGGGCTATTTTTTTTCAAAACCAGAAGTTAAAAAAATCATAACCCTGCTCCTACAGGAGGACATAACAATATTATATGTTATTTGCCAGCTGGGAGGTCCGTATATTGAAAATCTGTGACTGAGGTCACAGGACAATTAAGGGCAGCTTTTTCAAGACCTTAGCTGGTAAATAACTTTTTTTCTTCTCTCCCCCTTCCTCTCTGAAATCACTCTTTTAAATGTTGATTCGCACCACACATGATAGCAAATGAAGTTTAATTCTATTTCCAAACCTCTTGCCTAATAAAAAGTAACTTTTGTATGTAAACGGATATGGTGTCAAAAAAAAAAAAGGAAATTCAAGGTCATCACACAAGCTCACACAACCAAGGCTAGGCCGCCAGCCATGAGCAGGCCGGATGAGAAAATTCCGCCCACTCCCGGAATCAATCAGATCACAGGATTTGTTGAATTCCACCTGCTCACGCACTGGGAAAATTTTTTTTTACAAAACCTTTGGGTGTACGATCAGTAGTCCTCCCAAAATGAAATGTTTTGCTTGCATGAAAGAAAGCAAGAACACAACTTACTTGTAGCCTTGTCCTCTATGAAGAGTTCTTTCATCAAAAATCTGAAGGAAACAGCATGAAATACTATTATTACCTTTTTAACACAATATTTCTTAAACTTGTGAGGAGAGAGTGGGTAGATGACTACATGTACAAAGCTGGTGAGTTGTGAGTCTCACTCCATTCACAAACAACTGCACAACTGTATCTATAAGTTTGGTGAGGCATTACAGACCAGTAGTTTAATAATGTGTCGAAGTA
>NC_090890.1:33721290-33723790 GCF_036669925.1 Montipora capricornis | reverse complement strand
TCTAGTGGCTAGATCTATAGCATAGAAAACAAGAGTTAAGGCAAATGAAGGAAAGAGACTACATGTACATCAAAACAGTCCTATATTAAGTAAACGTAATAATGAACTTGGGTAAAGGGACGTTCCATTTACAATCCGACGCAGGGGTAATATGGATGAGAGTGGATTCTGATTTTTTGTCGGAACCCTTTGAAGAAACCTTTCCTAACCATTCACTTATTTGTCGGTGTCTGTTTTGTCGGATTATAAATGGAAGCAAACAACTAACACTTAAATAGGGCCCTTTTCTGAAACAAATCTATATAAGTCTAGGCTGAAAGCAAAAGAATTGTTTATAGCATTAATAATTATTTATTTTTCCCTGGAAAGGTGTTCAAAAGCAACCATAGAGATCTACATCCACAAGGAAGTAAAAACACAATGTACAAAACTTGTCCTTCGCGAAAGTTTCAATTTTGTCATTTATACGTGATACCATCTTTTTAAATAAAACGTGGAGTCAAAGAATTTCGAGCATATACTCACTGTATTGCAGGTTCAATGTAAGACTTCATGAGGTTTTCGAAGTCCAGCACTAAATTTGCTGTACCTTCGACCACGAAAATAACATCGTTTTCGATCTCAGCACCGACAGCCACCATGATCAGCGCCCAAATTCCTCTGTTAAACTAGACAGGAAGTCGGTCAGCCGTTATTTATATGTTCCATTGTTGTCTTAGGGAAAGACCCGAACATATAAAAAGATGCATACGCATAAATACAAAAATATATTTAGTTCACAATAACCGCAAGACGCATCGAACGAAACCGAGCAGCCATTCTTCCTGTTTTCACCATACACTAGGCATTAGTCTCCGTTGACTAACACTGTCTGAAGCGCTAGTTGTGAGCTTGGTAACTAGCACTTTGGTACATGGCCGCTTTTATCTTCCGAATGCTGAAAGTATCTCTCACGATATTGAGCGAAGCGAACGAGTGCACGATACTTTCATCACGAGAAGATCAAATTCGTATCCCCAAGCGGCCATGTAATTTTCCGTTTATTATATAGATATTGTTGAAATGTCCAGATTTAAAACAACTTGTTTTACTCATTTTCAAAATGATGAAAAAGTGGTCAACAACCGCTAAAACACGCATGCTGTGTAACATGAAACAAGATATGAAAGTTATGAAAAACAATTCATGATAATGTAAAATTTTGCAATAAACATGTTAATGTAGTAGAGAAGAATTATAAAGCAGAAAAGTATCTTACAACGAAGAGGAAGCTCGCGTTTTATTAGCTAATCGTGTTCGTTACCTTGCCGACACCTACATTCTCACGTGATTTTTTAGTAAAAGGGAAAATCCTGGTATTTCATCACTATCTATATAATAACTACATTTATTACATGACTAGCTCCATGAGCGTGCAAGATGAACCAAATCCCGCGCTGTGATTGGCTACCCGAGCGGGCAAGATGGAGCTATACTGCCCGCTCGGGATTTCTCGGTTGGTCCCGCAAGATCAAAGATCACTTTTTTAGTGTTTTATCCCAAACAATAAATTCTTTAAGTGAAGCTATGATCCTCGCAGTTATGAACGCAATTTTTGCAATTGCGCAAAGAAGCCTGAAAAATTCAGGACTTCAACGGGGTTTGAACCCGTGACCTCGCGATACCGGTGCGACGCTCTAACCAACTGATCTATGAAGCCACTGACGTTGGGAACTGGTCATTTCATATCCGCAGTTCATAGATGATCCATTTTATACATCATTTCATCGTTGATTCATTCCTCAGGGAACATTGGAACCCACAAATGTCTAGCTCCCAACCTCAGTGGTTTCATAGCTCAGTTGGTGAGAGCGTCGCACCGGTATCGCGAGGTCACGGGTTCAAACCCCGTTTAAGTCCTGAAATTATCAGGCTTCTTTACGCAATTGCAAAAATTGCTTTCATAAGTGTGAGGATCATAGCTTCACTTGATTTCATATCCGCAGTTCATAGATGATCCATTTCACATATCATTTCATCGTTGACAATAAATCCAATATTGACCAAGCCTCTTCGGTCAAGATGGAAGGATCTTGGCCAATATCCAGCCATCTTGACCTCACGCTTGGTCAATAACCCATTTGTACTTCATAATGGCGAGAGTCTCCTTACATGAGCTATGGTAATATATTCAAGTACACTAAAGTAAAAATCCACCAATATATCTTTACCCAATACGTCAATAAATATCGATCACTTTTGGGTGCTGGGATGGCGCAGTGGTGAGAGCGCTCCGCGCTTCCTTCTAATGTAGCCTGGGTTCAATTCCCAGACTTGGCGTCAATGTCAGAACGACTCGGACACATAAATAAAGTTCCTTTCCTTTCAACTCTGCCCATCGATACTAGTCACCCCACATTACCAAACGATACTTTACATCACTACTCGTCACCACACTACACTCACCATCACTACACAGCGCTAGCCGTTATTCCACGTAACTATCCGTTACTACACATTA
>NC_090890.1:33703790-33716290 GCF_036669925.1 Montipora capricornis | reverse complement strand
AAAGTGCCGCAGTCCGCTACATTTCTAAAGAAAAAATAGACGAAAGAGTGTTGTTGACATGACTCTGAGACAAAATCATTTGTTTTCAGTTCCTGTTGTAAAATATGGGTCTCCGGTCAAATGGGTGATATTTTGTCACAACCTGAGTAAAGATTTTAAGGAAAGTGATGACTTACCGCGGAAACATATATTCATAAAAGGTGAACACCAACAGCAGAAAAGCCTGAATAAAGAATAGGTAATACATAAAGAAAAACTATGATCATCAGCGGCTGGATATCAACACAAAGATCAAAAGCTTACAATTTTAGACATTTTTTTTTACGTCAGGACTGTTTATGTTTGGTTAAGAGAGTTAAATCAAAGAGACACTTCAAAGACACCCTTGCGTCTAGTTCGGGACTCCATTGATGCTGAAGGTCGATTGATGAAAGGTAAGGGGGCACTTGCTGACGTTCAAGTATCAAAATTGACGTTCGCCTAACAAGACGTATCATGTGACAGGCTCAGCGAGCAGAAGCAAATTCCGGGCTCTGATTGGCTACCCGAAAGGGCAGAAAAAATCAGCTCGTGATTGCTCGTTTTGTTCCCGCGCAAGTAAAAAAATGGTCATATAATAAATCCTTTATTGCCCAAGATGACTTGGAGACGCAAGGCACGCTAGCCTCAGACATGAGCACACCCGCCTGGACCTGAACATAAGGAGAGTGTAGTATACGTGACGTATGTTCAGTACGTGAAAAGTGTATTATAGGTAGGAACATATGGAATGTTAAATGAGCAGTTCATGTTGTGGTTCGATCCGAGTCTAATTTGTTGTTTGAAGGGTTAAGTCCGTTTACTACAGAAAGCACCTAGGCAGGCAAGCAGTCAGAGTGGATATTGGCACATTCTTTCTTTTGAGTCATGTAGCATCTCTCGTAACGTATAATGTGATTGGCTCGAGATCCAAACCCAAAAACAAAAAGCTAAACAATTGAAACAATGACTTTGACTAAACAATAGAAGCTGTTTACAATAACCAAATGTCACTTCGCTGATGACTTGGCACTTCTGGCTCATACTCATCAGTCTCAGATGCAAGCGAAAACCTCCAAGCTTGAAGCTATCTCATCTAAATTAGGACAAAGATCATGAGGATCAACGGCAAATCGAATTAGAATATTACCATTAATAATCTCAGCATAGCAGAGGTAACATCCTTCACATACTAAGGCAGTGTTATTAACATCACGGGAGGAACGGACGAAGACGTATTGGCAAGGATAACGAAAGCACGTAGCGCATTTAATATTTTAGCAAACATCTGGAGATCCAGGGAAATAACAACAGCCACCAAAATTAGAATTTTCAATTCTAATGTAAAGTCTGTCTTGCTCTATGGGTCTGAAACATGGAGAATGACTGAGAAGACAGTGTCAAAATTACAGACTTTCGTAAATAGATGTCTGCGCAGAACCCTTGGTATTTATTGGCCGGTCATTATCAGCAATTTTAATCTGTGGGAAGCCACAGGTCAAGCACCTGTGAGGCAACAGATGATGAGCAGAAAAAGGGCCTGGATTGGCCATACACTTAGGAGATCGAATGACTGAATTGCTCGACAAGCCCTTGGTTGGAACCCACAGGGAAGTAAATGGAGAGGGGGACCGTGTAACAGCTGGAGGAGAGACACAGACCATACCATCCAGTCGAGAGGTCTCTCTTGGCATCAGCTCGAACACCTGTCCAGGGACAATGGGAACTGGAGGGACTTTGTCAGTGGCCTATGTTCCGAGATGGAATGATAAAGGCTTCAGATCAGATCAGAGATAATACCAAACTATAGCAGGTTACGAGAGCTGCTACGTTACTGCTTTCTTTTTGGCTTGGGTATCGAGCCAATCAAATTATACGTTACGCGAGCTGTTACACTACTGTTTCTTTTGGGGACTTCGTCTTAAAAAACGCCGTTGGCCAACAAAGATACCTAAGCATCTCCGCAAGCACGGCACTGACTATAATTCTGAAACACTGTAAAAAAAATGGCGCCCATGTGCCTTTCAGGTTATGGATTATTTCAGTGACAAAGAAGTGACGGTTAACTCACCTGACTGATACATATGAAACCTGCAACCTACAAAAGGAAAAAAAAAGGCTGCTTTTGAGACAACTTCCGCGGAAAATTATTATTACACATGACAAACAATACATAGGTAATTGACCGCTCCCCAAAGGGGCTTTTTTAGGGCCAATGAACAACAACGAAACGAAGGAACAGAACAACAACACCTGTTAAGAATCCCAACCGGCCGGAGGCAAACCAGTTGGCTATTTACAAGTGCAGCTGGGAATTTGAACCAGGGACTACCAGGAACAAATTCAACGAGTGGTCAGAGCGGGTCCTGAACCCGGGATCTCCGGATCTCAATGCAAGCGCCCTAACCACTGGGCCACACTGCCTCCAACAAACGCTTTATATAAGGGTTTCATAAACTTTTCATAAGCGGCTGGCTATGATGGAATACCTGGCTGTGATCAGACTGCAAAGGGGGTTCATTCTTCTATGGTGGGCTGGAAGGCACGCTTCCCAAGAAAAAAAATTGAAATACAGAAGCTCGGAGATTCATTTCAGCCATCAAGAAAAATGCTATTTAGAGTCACTGTTTTGACAAACGCAATTCTTGATTTAAATCGTTTCACTGGCTTCAGTCACAGAAACATTTAACATCAAGCGTTCATAGATGAACAAATGCAGCAAAAATCAATATCGTTTCCAGACCATTTGCCGTCTCGTAAGGCCATACCATCGTTTCCAGACTGACAACCTAGAAAAGGGTGAGTGAACCAACCCATTCAACACCCCGAATTTGTATATGTAATAGGACTACATGCTGTCCAATTTGGAAATAATTGGATGAGAAAAATTCTGAGGACAGCCAAAATTGGACGAGGCCGTAGGCCGAGTCCAATTTGGCAGTCCGAGGAATTTTTTGAAAAAAGGTGGAGAGAAAAGTCGGGAAATTCGGTCATTATCAACACAAAACAAAACCCAGCGAGCGATGATCGCTTTGATGCAGCTTATTGGGAAACATGGAGATTCTCGGGAAACGAAATGAACTGTTTCCCTCGGGACCAGTCATTAAGTGTTTAATATTAAACACTGCAAAAGGTCGGTTACCAAACTTCACGTCAAAGCTTAACATTTAAAAAAATATTAGGCCTAATTAATCTAGCATAGGCCTAATCACTCTTCAGCAATAAAATTATATGGGGGACTTAATTTAAATCTTTTTTGAGACAGAGTGGTGTCTTCATCTTCACTGGTGAAGCGGTTCCTATGGAATTGAAACTGCAGGTTCAATGATCTTTATCTTCCTTATTTTCTCTGCTACCACAAGTCCTGGGACACAGTGTCCTAAATTAACGATAATAGTCAATTCAGAGCAAATTAGCCATTGTGTATATCAGATAAACTCGGGGAGGAGGACATGTTGCGCTAACCCAAACAAGAGAGCCTGCTTGTACGCTACACTGACGGTGGTAAAAGACTCTATAGGCAGACCGCCAACACCCAGTTTCTATTCCAACCTCTGCTTTATAGAAAATAAGGTTTCAACCCTCAATAAGCATCAGTGAGGCTTATTGAGGCTTAATTTTCTCTTGATTTAGACACACTGCACTTCTCATGGTTCTCCTTCATCATGATTGACATGTGTTCATTCATCAATGAGGCTTAAAATTCACAACCTTCGAATTTAATAATTTATTTTAAGAATTCCTCTATCTCAAACACTTTTTCATTTCACATTCTGATCATACGCATAGTAACCATCGGTTAGAGCTGAGCAATCGGTGTTATGGAGAACTAGGACACGAACAACTAACTGAACGACTGAAGCAGTCATCTTGCAGCTTACTTTTTAATCGTTTTGTATATATTTTACTTACGCTCATAGCCCACTGGAAACCAAAATATTCATCACAAACTGCAGCAATGAAAGGCCCTATCGTCTCGCTGTAAAAAAAAAGCAGACTTTATGCAAGACTACATTAAAGTGATTATATGTCACATAGGGATAAGCGGTTAGCCCTTAAAATGGGCGCCGGACGTCTCTTGACTATGACACGAAGTACCATTACACCGTCTTTAAGGCAGTGCATCGTTGTAAAGGGAATCACTGAATTAGCTAAGAAATGTTACAATAAAGGACCAGTTCAACAAGCAACAGGCATTTTTAAGTTAGTGGTGATTATATAGGTCAAACTACCGTTTGCAGATACAACGATTATGACAAGTATGTCTTTTAAATGCATTTCAAAAATCATTAATAATTCATGAGGCTAGTAGCCTATCAAAACATCCATAAAACGTGCAACATTTTGGATGTTGCATGATGTTGTACTTGTTTGGCCACGCTCACGCAACATTGTTGAGCTAAGGCATGCGCGTTAGGTCCACTTCTTGCGCGTCAGGGGCCTGGGGAACATAAACATTGACATGCATGTCGCAACATCATGCAGGAATGTTGCAAGATGTTGCGTTGCAATGTTGCGAGAATTTGGCCGGGCCTTAAAGATCACTGGTCATCTTTATGAAATAGTCCTAAACATTTTCATCGAAATTTCACCCTTTACAAACTTCTGGGCGGATACTTTTATCCATCCTCCTTCAAAAATTCTTCAACAAATTTTTCAAACGAAAACAATTCAACGAGTCTGCCGTCATGTTAACAATGTTCGTATCTAGACTTTGGGTTTTGTGCCATTCCACGTCAGCTCACGTCGAATCCTGCTTCTTCGTTCAGTTGCTGCTTGTTTGTTTGCAAAAGACGATTTTATGACATATCGTGTTGATCTTGGAACGGATCATTTTTTCCAACAGCGCTTTTCCTTCATCGGCAGTTTTCAATTCTCTGAACTTTCTCTTACGCAGCATTTTTAATCAACCGCCTTCATCGACAACAAAGAATAAGGACTGAAGGAAAAAAACTTGCTTTTAAAATTGCCATAGACCTCTTTCATAATGGCGACCAAATAAAATATTATTTTGTTTTAATGAGCAAATAATTTTTTTCCAGCTTCGCTACGACGAGCAAATTTCCAAAGAATATTTGTTTCAAAATGAGGGCAGTATGTCTAATTACCATAAATACAAAAGAATGTAAAGGAGGTCGCCATTTATGAAAGTGGTCTATACTGCTTATGAGGTCCACTTGTTTTCTTGTATGCTGATATCTTCCCCTCACAATTGGAACCTTTGTTTGGACTCCCGAGGGGCACGCTTTTTGTGGAATCTTTTTGAAGCCGTTCAAGAAACTCGCAGCACGTGTTTTATCGGGTATAAAAACACTCGTGTCTTTAAATCCATTAAAACGCTGCTGCTCGTTTTTCAAACATTACTTAAAATTTACGTACGAGTAAAAAAGTAAAGAATGCAACGAATATTAAACAAGAGAAGTATGACGCAAGCTGTCTGAGTTTGGTTGACACGCTCAGTCTCTCATATCAGTATGCCAAGTGATGTCGCTTTATGCAAGGAGCAAGGATGGCACAGTCAGCTAGTGCGCGACCTTGGTGCAAGAGGTCCTGAGTTCGATTCCCGAATCTCGCGTCCTTGTTTCGACTTCTTTCCTTTCCGTGTAGCTAAGTATCTTTAAATACCCGTAAAACGGAGCACTGATGGAGAGGGGGAAGTAAAATGAGCGCACCGTCGATCTCAGGTTTGTCAGTTGAATTACTGTTACAAGTTATCGACGTTAAATATGGTTATTTTGCAACTTGAAGTGAAATGGAGATGAAGCTACTTTGAGGCAAGTCGATGAGTGCAAAACTTTCCTGCTGATCAGTTGCTCTTCAAATTCGTTTGGGCCTAGTAGCCTTTCATGTGGATCGATTTGACGAAATTCTATCTTACTATTTATCTCTCTACGACGTCAAAAGTGGTAAGCACAAGAACATAGCTAGTGGGAGTCAGAGCATAGATCTATAACTGAACGGATCCCATTGTACGTTACTGGAAACAACCACAGTTCGAGAGCAATGATAAGTGACGTAATTTACCGTAGGAAAAAAAAAAACAAATACACCAGCGAATTTGGTCTACGACACACTATGACACTTCTAACTTAAAGAAAAGTGATTCACATACCCCATAAAATACACGCTTAGATAAATACTTGAAAGAAGAGCGTTTGTGCATGAGTTGTCAGGTATTCCATTCTCCCTACATATAATATAAACAAAGTTTGTAGTGAGAAATAATAATAATAATAATAATAATGGTCTTTATTGAAGTATTTAAAAAAAACTTTAAACTTACAATGCAAAATAGATTAAGGAAAAATGTCCATGATAAAAAAATTGAAAGGTTAAAATCTACAATGATTTAAAAATCAAAGAAGCATTCATTTACAAAGCATTTTTAATTAACCTTTCGGTTTTGACACGTGGAGTCAGGTGGGGATGTGCTCTTCTGCGGCGAAGAGCCCGGCTCTTACGAGGAGGAAGCTCATGAAGAGGAGGGTGCTTAGGAATGCCATCAATACCATTCCATAACTTCCTATTCGACCTACCTACTCAACTTAGGTGACATCTAGCAAGCCTCTTGCTTTGTGGCAGCCTCTGTAAAACACTAACTTCCTAGCGCCAATGAAATGTTGAGTAAGCGCATAATGCCCAAGACAAGGTGTCAAGGCCGGCTAACAATACTGAACGATATATATACAAGGTGCAAGCGATTCAGTAGTGCTCGATGCGGTTTGCAGAGCGTTTGAATACGAGAGTAAATCAAAGATAAGACATAGGATGTCCGTAAGTCTGAGTTTCACGCTTACGCGATCCTCAGACGACTTAATTGTAACAGAAACATACCTAGTATATATACGCATTTATATGAAGAATAGTTAACCACAGGGCGATTGGATGGAAACATTAGAGTTCTTGCGTGAGTTAAAGACTATGTATTTAGTGATAAGGTAGTAAAATAAGGTTATTTTTTGTAGACAATTAAAGGTTTTGTAGGATAAATTTGTTTTCGTGGCGGCATTGGATGCAGAAAGGGAAGGTCCTGGGAACGAGCTTGCGAGTCGAGTATATTCTAACTACCTACGAGAAACTTAAGGGGGGTGGCACTTAACCACAGAAAGACAATGGTTGCTAAGGAAGCTTTTTGTAAAAGACCCTTACAAAAAGGTTGGATGAATGGTTCTATGAAGTAACTTTTTCAATGGAAATCTGTCAACACTTCAAACAGAAGGCGCATGCGCAACTAGTCCCAGTCCTCTGCCGTGCGTTTCAGTGAAAAACAGGTAAAAGCCCCCAGGAAACGAAAGGAAGAGGCGGTTTTTTAAACGGATGGGAACCGTCCCATCTCTTTTCGTAAACTGTAGCATGGAATTTCTATTTGGACAAAAAATGGAACTGATATTTTGGAAAGTGTGTCAAAGAAGGACCTTATGACGTCATAATGTTTTGTGAAATACTTTCTTTTAAAATCCATGCTACAGATTTTGTGTTAAAATGTTCTCATACTGTTGCGTTAAAAAAAATGAGAACAACATAGTTAACTCGCTGAGTTTTTAGGCATTTTCTGTTTTGGTCACGTGATTGACCAAATATGGTTGTGAGTCGAATCATACAAAGGTATGTTAGATGAACACATTTGGCAAAAAAGGATAACTGAAGAGTTAAAGGAATTCGAGAAATGACTATTTGAAGGGGTCTATGGCAACGGATTGGTAGTTAAGAGCCACCCCACTTAACTGTTTCAATTTTTATTAAACTACCGGCACATACATATAAGATCATACAGTATGAACAAGCTTGAGTGAGCCACTCAGAACGCTAAAAACGCAATATATCCGAGACTGAGGATTTAAAACTATGGGACATATGATTAGTGAAATAGGTTTCATGGTATAGATTTATGAGAAGTAGATTTTTAACAAAAAGTAACAAAGCCCTTGCCTAACTGATTTAAAATACGTTTTACAAGGCGCCAGAATAAACTATACACTTACCTGGCTGTTCTTATAAATTCTGGAATTATTGGTACAAAACACAATCCTCCTGATAAACCACAAATAGTCAGCGAGATACACACCAACAACAGGTTGCTGCAAAGTTTGAATTGAATAGAATTTCTCAAACCGCAGCCGATTCGGAGACATGCAGACGAATTAATAAAATTAATAAAAATTAATTTGAAAATAGCTCGCTGTAAACGGTGTCTGACACTTTCAGACTGCAGACTAACCATGAATTACAGTTCATTGAAAGCTAACCGTTTTAAAGTGGGTGCTTAGACTTAGTTAAATGCTGTTTATCAGCGCTATTTGTAGGCAGTCTGTGGTCTGTGGTCTACAGTCTGCAGTTGTCATACACCTCTTTAAAATGACTGTAAACAAATAAATTAAAAATTGTACCCTACTTGAGGGATCAAGGTAACGTAAACACAGCAAATCAAGCTGTTTGTCTGCAATGAACTTAATATCTAAAGCCAATAAGAACGCTCATTACTTGATCGTTTTTATGTAGCAGACTACCGAGGGGTCTAAGGAAACTATGCTGTTACGTCGCTGGGGCGCGAAACACCAAAATTCGGTTTATCAAACGAGATGGCAAGGGTATACTATGTTGTAGACTGCTAGCAGTCCCTTCCGAGTCAGTCGAACCGCCCGCTTTAGTCAGTCACGCAACCGAGTCGAGTGGAAAATGGTGAAGAGCGAGAGGTTATAATTCCGTGTTCAAGTACACCAAATGAAAATTCCACCTAAAATTCTTTACCCATAACATCACTAAATCGCCAAATGAAAATTCCACCTAAAATTCTTTACCCAAAAAATCACTAAATCGCCAAATGAAAAATCCACCTAAAATTCTTTACCCAATACAGCATTAAATATCACTTGCCAACACTACTCATAAATACTACTAGTAACTTTGTTACCTAACAATACTTTACATGTATGAATACTCGTCATCACACTGCACTCACCAGGACTGCACTGCGCTAGCCGTTACTCCGTGTTACTATCCGTTACTACTGACACTACACGCCATTATACAACGTTAGTACCCGTTACAACACGTTCTTAGCCGTCACCAAACAGCACTAGCCATCACTAATCGTCACTTAACGTTACTCTACATCATTGGCCGTTAGGGACTGTGCAATAATTATCAGGAGGGGGGGCCTAAAACCAGAGGGGGGGCTTAAGTTAAAATAATGGAAAGCAGGGGGGGTCTTAATTAAATTTCACAAATTCGATAATGCATAAATAAACATTTTCCAAATAGACAGATTCCACGCCTTTGACTATCCATAATGTCTAAATACTACATCAACATAAGCACATGCTTTAACTTATTTAGAATGTCAACATATGATAGATTGAAACAATCGCTCATGCACAGAAGTCACAAACCACGTTGTGAGCTTTGACAATAAAACATTTGGCATTTAAGAGGTCCCGCAGACATGCCAGGTCTGTTCTTGATTTAAACAGCGAGAGGGTTTTTAGGTCTACAGTTTCTAGCTGAGGAATGCCACATACTTCTGTTTCATAGTTGTCATCATTGGATTCACCTCCCAAAGACCGAAAAATTATACAGGTTCGGGTCCTACGGCTTTCTGAGGTAGCAATCCTCTTCTTCTCCCTTTTTTTCTTCTGTTCCTTCTTTTTTTCTTGATTTGGATGCTTTAGATTTGGCACCAATAGGAAATGTCGCTTTATATTTAGCCATCACCCTATCCAGGTCTTCTACAAGATGCAGAACGTTTAAACCGACTTGAGACTTTATTGAATGACGTTGTACAACATTAAAATTGTGTAAACAGCTGAGGCCAGTCTTCAGTTTCCATTGTCTGTAAAAAGACTGTTGTCGTGTTTTTCTAACTTGGTTACGACAGCATTAAGCTTGTCCTGAATATCATTTGCCTCTTTTTTGCAACGTCTGATGTTGCTGTCATCATGGGGAGCTGGCTTGTAATCCTCTCGGAGAAACCTTCCTGCACAAGCAGGGTTGTCGGATAAAAGATATTGGTATCTGTTCTCTATTTTTTCAATATCATAAGGTACGGGTTACAGAGGGGGGGGGGACACCCCCTTCCTGATAATTATTGCACAGTCCCTTATCTCACTTTACTATCCGTTACCACTCGTTACTATTTTTTTATTTTTATTTTTCATTTCATTACATATATAATATTACAATATAATAATTACACACACAATAATAACTTTATTTCCATGATAAAAATATTTACAAACATTAAAATATCTCCAAAAAGTAAGAACTATAAATTTACAAGCAATTAAGTATTTCTCTGTTTTAAAACTTCAAAGAAAAAAGAAAATAATAATAATAATAATAATAATAACAAACTTCATTGAGCACTCTTTCATACAAACTTGAATCTTACATGTATCTGGTAAAAATAAATAATAATAATAATAATGATAATGATAAAACTCAAATTAAATTAAAAATTAAAAATTTAAATGCCGGCGGTGGCGACATTAATCCGGCAATCGTCAAGAGAGTCTCCTATATTCCGGAAAGGTACTCGGGACCCTCTTACGCACGCATGTACTGATCTTAAGAGTTCAAATGAGATGACAGTTCTGAGCCAATTAATGACGTTGTTATAGGGCTCACCGTCCTTCTGTACTAACTTGTCTGCTAAGTGCTTAAGAAATCGTTGGCACTCATTTCCCATCCCACCGTTCGTTCCGAAAACCAAGGGTGTAAAGGATCCCATCTCGACCTCAAGCACTCGTTGCTGATATTTCCGCTTTTTCTCCTCTTCTTGGTCTTTAAAGACTTCGGATGTCGGCTTGCTCTGGTTACATTTGGAGTTAACATGCGTGACCCTGACGTCGAAAAATGCTGTAACTGTAACAATAATAATAATAATAATAATAATAATAATAATAATAATAATAATAATAATAATAATAATTTCTTAAGACGAAGACGCTGACCACCTCGGATACCACGTGTCGTATGTGTGGAAAAGGGCCTGAATCTATGGCCCACGTGATTAGCGGATGTGGTACCTTGGCACAGACTAAGTACATGCAGAGACACAATGCAGCCTTGAAAATCCTTTTCTTCGAGTTCCTGAAAAACTTAGATCTTATCCAGTGTATCCCCCCTTGGTACTCTCCAGTCTCACCTAAACCCGAGTACAAGAATGACCGAGCGTGCGCGTACTGGGATGTCCCAGTATTTGCTGAAAATACGGAAGTCAGGGCTAACAGAATTGATGCGAGAATTGTGGACAGAAAGGAGAAGAAGGTGATCCTTATTGAGATGAGCTGCCCTTGGGTTTCCAACAGAGAACAGAAGGAACAGGAGAAAACTGACAAGTATGCGCCGTTGAGATGGGAGATGCGCCAACAGTTCCCCGGCCACACTATCACACAGTTTAATGTGATAGTTGATGTACTAGGAGGCTACTCTATGGAGACGGCGGAGAAAGTTAGGAAGTTTTTAGGTTTGGATAGAGGGAACCAGGTTTTGTTTAATATGCAGAAGGCAGTTTTATCGTACACCCTAAACATAGCAAGGTCATTCAAGGTTTCGACGAGTTATTAAGGAATATAAACTCTTGTTCCTTTCTCAAATGTTGGTTCGTTAGTTATTACCAATTGGTTTGTAAATAGGTTTAACAGTAGGGATTGTTACACAATAGTGCCTTTTCCTACTTATATTTGTAAGCATACTTACGTACTACATACTGCATAATAACAATAATGATATACACGATACGTCTAGAGGTCTTGAATGTGATGGAGGATCGCTTTTCATTTCTCATTATGACTATCTACAATATCATTTTGCTCAGCTATGACACGCTCCACTTGATAAGCAATATTTATTTTTGTTTTTAGAAGTGAAAGGGAAGGATTCACTTTAAGAAGTCTACATTGGAAAATAACTTGTTTACCTAGTAATATAATATGGTTAATCAGTTGCGTTTCTTTTCCAAAGAGCCCAAACATTATACTCACATCTGTCAAACACTGGATTGTCGAAAAGTAATTTTTCAACCATTCAACTACAGAAAGCCAAAAAGCACTTGAAATTGGACAATGTATAAATAGATGCTCGAGGGATTCCTCTGATATTTGACAAAAAGTACACAAAGGTGAACTGGCTATTCCTATTTTATAGAGGGCTTTATTTACATAAAGGATTCTATTTAAAACCTTATACTGAAATTCTCTTATCTTTGAGTCTAGTGAAGCACGTCTAGGGAGGAGATAAATGTCTTTCCAAGATAAGTCATGTAATGGAAATAAAAGTTCGTATTTAGATATTGAAATCGGGGGCTTCTCAATTTTCTTAATTAGTTGCCAATATAAGTATCTGGAACAAGACGGAAATATTGAGTCCTGCGATTCGTGAGCCTCGGGCAAAGTGCTTGGCATGTCCCTTAAAAGGGTCTTCCACTCCGATGGAATAGAGTTAAAGACACTCATAAGGACAAAAAACTCCGCACCGGTTACGTT
>NC_090890.1:33678790-33688790 GCF_036669925.1 Montipora capricornis | reverse complement strand
AAGTAACAAATGCATGTATTTAAGTTTTAGCAGTATCGTAACTCAAAAATTTTCTAATCTTAGCCATGTTTCTAATATGATAAAAAGCTACTCTACAGATGTTCTTAATATGTTCACCAAAGTTCATGTGATTATCAAATGAGACGCCAATTTTTCGCAGCACTTTGATATAAATGGTAGATTTGACATGGGCCTATAGTTGGAAAGTATTTCGCGATCAGAAGTAGATTTCTTCAATGACGGTATAATCAATGCCATCTTTAAAACAACAGAAAATTGTCCATGCTGTAGAGACAGATTAACAATCCTTGTTATGACTGGAAGAAGAATATCATAGCACTGTCGCAAAACCAAAGGTGGAACTGGATCAAGTTGACACGATTTAAGTGATGAACCTTTAATGAGGCTAGCTAATTCTTCACAGCCAACTAATTGGAAATTGGATAACTGTGACTGACAACCAGTCTGACTGGTCTCAGAATAATCATTCGTGGTGGTTTGCTTTCATCTGATCAAGATCTTTAGAGATCATCGAGATTTTAGCATGGAAAAAGTCAGCAATTTATTAGCTAAGCGTTCATCATCATCTGCAGTAGGCAATTTCTTAGGAGCTTGACGATTCATGAGTTTACTAACGTTGGAAAAGAGCTTTTTCGGATCACACTTTTGTTCTTCAATCAAAGTAGAGTAGTAAATCCTCCTTGAATCAAAAATAAGCTCTTTTACAGCATTGCATTGCATGACATAAAGTTCGTGGTCAATAGTTAAGTGAGATGATCTCCATCGACGTTCCAATTTCCTTCGCTTTTTCTTTGCCTCATCAATTTCGGGTGTATACCATGGAGCACGTGGACGGAGCGTGAGCAACACCGGCCTCACTTTCATATAAAGGCCAGGTAACTAAGCAAACAACTGTAAAGAGGTCTATTGATCAATCAGAAAGCGTGCTTTACTTTTGTTGCATGTGTTATAATAATGATGCCGTTATCCATCATACAAGGAACTCGGAAACGTCCCTCTGAGGCTTAAAGTTGAAATTTGTCGTTGGGTTCGTGCCCCTGATATCTTTTCCAATAAATGGCCTAAAGACAGAAGACTAGAAGAACAGCAAAATACCTACCGTGATTGATCCCACATTCTTTGGGAACTGTTCCATAATTATGGATATAGCTGAAGTTTCTGCAGCTGCTCCTCCCATGCCCGAAGTCGCCCTTAATGCAAAGCACACAACTGCAAAAACAGTTTCATCTGAGATCATACCACTAAAGCTGAAACAGAAGGAACCAAAAATATATCAAAAAAATAATTGTGAGGGAAAAGAAAATCCAGAAGATAAATATTACCACTTTGCACACACTTTCTTACACACCCAAACAAAATTTGTGATCCGCTGAAGACAGCAATCCCAGTGAAAAGCACAAATGCATCATTATATTTTGGTATCTGCAATTTCAAGTGACATTAAAAATAATATAGACCTTATTCGCTTGTACATTTTGTTTTTCCAGTTCAGATCGATACTCAGGAGATGTGATACATCCATTCTCCCGGTTACTATCAAATTTAGAATATTAGTATTACTTTATTCTCAACGTTGGTAACAAAACTGTCTCTTTACGGTTAATTTTTAATGTGAACGTGAACAATGAGGTTACCGCAAAGTCAAGAAAACAGGCCAAAGATGTGTGCGAAGATTATGATCAGGACATCTAGGCTGTATGCAATAATTTGAAAAATTATCTGCCCACAAGAAGAGAATTGACCTCTGAGTAACAAAATAATAATGACAATGCTGCCGAGTACTGACTTTGCAGTTAACTTCATCCCTATATACTGTTTTTAAAGTGCCTTTCAACTTAGCACACTTTTCCACTTTATTTATTCTCCGGAATCGTCTGAAATACATCGTGTCGATTCTAGGACCTTATGATTGAGATTTCACTTTTATTGTCTTTGAAAGACGGGAAAATTGGCCACACTTTGATCTATAACCGAGCAATGAAGGGGAATAGTTTTGATACTGGGTTGACTGTGACGTAAACCCAGTATCGAGCTCATTCCCCTTCATTACTCGGTTATTAATCAAAGTGTGACCACTCTTTTCCTGTCTTTCAAAGCCAATAAATAAGTGAAATCTAAATCAAAAAGTTCTGAAAACAACACGATATGTTTCGCACGATTTCGGAGAATAAATAAAGTGGAAATTTGTGTTCAGGTGATAAGAACTTTAAGGCTGACTGGACCTTTTTACAGGTGTTTGCTTAGTTACCTGGCCTGTGAATGAAAGTGAGGCTGGAGTTGGCTTTGTTAAGATACCTTGATGTTGTCCTCATGCTTGCAGTTTAAATTTACATAAGAAAGCAGTGAGGTTTCCATCAAAACAAGGTCAATTCTAGCCTCACTTTCATTCACAGGCAAGTTTCAAGTTCCAGGTAACTAAGCAGACACCTTTAAGATGGCCTGTAAAAATCCAAGATATTTAAAATTATAATTATTGTAATACACCCTCAAATAATGGTGTTCCTGAATATCTCCTCTAGTATTTGGGGATAATGTTTGCGATAAGCGTATTTTGTTATTCGTCCATATTTCGTACGTATTGGTGGTACGTTATCTGTGCTAGGGAGTCATCACACATTGTGCGTACAAACGCTAAAATGTCATTTGAACAAAAGAAAGGAAATATTAAATCTTCGTCAAATCAAACTACTTTTAATTCTGCAGGTGACACTCTGACAAATTATAATTATTACTTACTCGCAAATTTACTTACAAGATGTCCAAAAAGTGGAGAAGAAACAAATATTACAAATGGATACGTTCCAAAGATAAATCCCACAACAGTTTCAGACACTCCTTTGTCTCTTGCCTTAAAAGTTGGACAAAAGAGATAAAAATTAGATTGGTGTGTTTAAGGTAATACTAAAAATGCACCATTTAAATGTTGCAGCAATATGGGTTAAAATTTGTCGGGCAAAGAAATGTTGCAGGACCTGTAACTTAACATTATTGTACTAACAACGATGAGCTCCTAACTGCTCCAACATGTTGGCCGACAGTGCTATAACATTTTGCTGTGCGGGGCTTTCTATTAATATTATTTTAGGCGAGGTTTTCAGGAAATATAGTTTCTAGTAAGTTGATGCTTATGCTCCGTAAGTGCACTGATGGAAAAACTCAATCATCCTGTACAGGAACTTGAATTAAGTGAAATAATTAAGACAAAAAGTGGTAATGTAGTGATGTTGCTCTTCAAAATGAAATTAGTAAATTATTAATTTAATTCACAAAGGTGAATTCAAATTGTGGGTAATATTTCTCTCATTGTTTTGGGATCATTTATTAAAATATTCGTATTTACAAGCAGAGTAGAGAACCAACAAACTCAACCCAAATATGACGCCGGATCTGGGAACTGAACTCGGGCCACATTGATGGGAGGTGAGTGCTCTAACCACTGCGCCATCCCTGCTCCTTCGATGACACGTCAGCCAGCTTCGATATACAAGGAAGGCACTGTTCTTGAAGGGAGGTGCTGAGTACCATGCTTATTGGAAAAGCAAGAATTTCAGCATTTTCAACAGCCAGTTCGGGATCTCATCAGAACCACAAGGTTTAGATGGGTTAATCTTCATCAACAACTTATAAATCCGCAAATCAGACACTTCAGTGAGCTCCAATGAATCTTCATCCACGGGTGGATAAGCCAGCGGTAAGGGTAGACGATATTACTCTAATGGCTCTTAGGAACGCCTCATTGATCGCATGAGCGAACTCCTTCGCTTAAAGATTTTCAGTGCCTTCTACTTGTATTTGTATTTGTTCCCCAAGAACCTTTGCGCACCACACAGCCTTTCTTTTACGGCTTCATTGGAAAATTTGAAAATTTCCATAGTATGTAAAAAAAAGATGTAAATAACATGTAAATCATCAAAAAGATACTGTAAGTAAAAATTTACATGATTTTTAACCATTTACATGTTTTGAGAAATCCTGTAAAAAACATGTAAATATTTCAGGTGAAATGAATAATATCTTGTAAAAAGCTGGGACATACGACCATGCAAATCCAATAAGAGAACTTGTAAATATCGTGTAAACCGACAGTACACAGCACTCGGATACCTTCCAAATTCAACTCTACGACTCCTTCCGCGTATCGCACTTTAGCACAATTTTTGCTGTAGAACAGCGGCTTTTGTCCCTCACCTTTGGCTCGGCTTCTCAGTCTCAGTGCTCGGCTTTTCAGTGTCTGTCAAGCTGATCCCTTCAGGTTCACTGTCATTCCGTTCAGCAGACGTCATTGGTAAGCGCAGGAGTTCCTGGTAGGTAATTGCCCACAACGGTCTATGATGTTTGCGCCGCCATGTGTTCGCGCTCTTCTCACCTCTGTTAGCCGGGGTAACCCGGTACGAACCGTTTACGTGGCAAAAGACGGTCCTCCTGGAAGGGTGCCCGGGGCAAATGGACAGGGTGGCCCTGGGAAGGCGAGTTACCCTGTAAAGTAATCCCTTCTGACCAGTCTTACCAGCACAAATTGAGTTATGGGCGATCTGCCTCCGCGGAGAGGAAAATCGAGCAAAGTGCATAGAGGCTAAATGAAGGAAAGCAGAAAACACCCAACACTCAATAGAAATTATCCAAAAGAAGGAAAAGAACCCGAAGCTAATAAACCAAGCCCGACACTAAAAGGAGCCATAGGGTGGAGGGCCAGTGCTACGGAGAAACCAAAGCCGAGGCTGGAAACCTTAGCGACAGATGGCTGGGTGGGGGAAAGGCCAAGATGACATTCTTTAAATGTTTGTATTCACAGTAAACTCTTTAAGAGTCTAGCTGAAAAGGAAGTGATGAAATGGTATATGAGATTAATCATATATGAACTGCGGATATGAAATCAAGTGAAGCTATGATCTTCGCAGTTATGAGAGCAATTTTTGCAATTGCGTAGAGAAGCCTGAAAAATTCAGGACTTCAAAGGGGTTTGAACCCGTGACCTCGCGATTCCGGTGCGACGCTCTAACCAACTGAGCTATGAAGCCACTGACGTTGGGACGTTGGGATAATAAGAGGCTGAGGCAGAGTCTTTCCAACCGACGTTGCATATGATATCCAAAAGAGAGGAGCCTGAAAAGACGACGGTCAAGGTGCTGCCATTTTTAAAACTTTGTAAAGTCTCTCCTTCGTGAAGAGCGTCGTGCTTGATGTAAAACTTGCGACGGGATTCAGCTTTAGAGAGGATGGGAGTGGCTTATCCAAAACGCTGCCTTGCTGCGAGGTAGGGCGGTATAAAAACCCACAACGCAAATCTATACAGATGTTACGCGAATTAATGAAATAATTCTCGATAGCTCTAACAGGACGTATAAGAGGATTAGGGTGCCCGCGAAGACCAAACGGGTTGGAGCCCCCATCCCTTAGAGTCTTGCCTCAAACGTGGTTAAATAAAAAAATCATCATCCCCTGGGAAGAGAGCAATCTCCAAGGTCTTAACTTGACCGCCCCAGTCACCACTAAAGAAGAAGAATATAATAATAATAATAATAATAATAATAATAATAATAATAATAATAACTTTACTTAACCACGGAATTCTTATCACTAAAAAGTGGTCTTCTAAAGAGCCGTGCGCACACACTAACACTAATAAATATATTACCTTAGTAGTTAAAAGCAAACATTTGGTCTTGAGTACATTAAGACTTGGACAGTTAGAGTCGAGTCATTGTTTCAGATTGCTTAGATCGTGAGTCAGGGATAAAAACAGCTCTTCAGGGCTTTTAAAAGCATATACGAGATTAGTGTGATCGGCATACGTCCTCACGTTCTCATCTTCAGAGAAGAGTGGCCTGCTTGGGGGTAATCCGGGCCTGAATCTGCTCATCAGTGACAGACTTAAAAATAACGCTTGACCATATCGTCAGCGGCCGGGTTGCCAATGAGCAAAGCATTATTTCAGTCACCCTGGAGCCCCATCTCATTAAAAATGGCGCGGAGCTTACCTATGTACGAATGGACGGTTTTGTAAGAAAAAACGTAGGGGACACTTAAAGCTGACCGGTCCTTTTTGCCCAGAAACAGAAAACCATGGATATAAACGCGTGTCTTACCACTAGAGTCCTTTAAGACTAAAAAACGGCAAACGTTCCAAGGCGTCGCGCGTTGAACAGTGACTTTCGACTAGCGAGGGCAAAGAGGAAACGCTCGAACTCCTTCTTTAACGACTGTTTTTGTACGTAGAAGCCAAAAAGCTGTTTTGTAAATAACGAAGAAAGCTATCAATGTCGTTGAGGTCACACGTAATCGGAGCAGGAACGGGATCAGAAGAGCCGCAGCTCTGACAAAAACGATGTGGTCATTGGCGTACCGACAAACAGGGCAGGAACAGCTAGAGAAAAGCTGGGAAACGTGAGGGAGACGCTGCAAACAAAAGGTAAGAGAGACAAAATCAGACTCAAAGACGTAGTGACCACCTCCTATATTAACAACAAAACTGTGGACTGCTAAGAGCACAAAGCAAACGTAAAGAGAGAACTAAGGCAAAAAGCGTAAAACCCACAGATCCCAAGGGGTAGGCCATACGGGACAAAAACCCTCCAGAGACGGAGTTAAGACACCTCGAGAACCCCGAGGGGCAAGAAGGAAAGAGTCAACTACCTGGGACTTGATGCAAGGCTACCAAAATTCCCAAGGGGAAATGTCAGAAACGCATAAAGTGTGACACGGAACAGTAGAATCTTGAAGAAAACGATGTACTTGCGGAAAAAGAGCAATGGGGGGAAATAACATAGGGTTAGAGAAAATATGGGGAAAAATGGCAGGAGACTGCGATTTCGATTCGATTTTGACCATAACCCTGAGTGGGTATAGGGCCAGACACTCTCCTTCGCCATGTCACACGGTCACGAGCAGCCACTGTTGCCTCGCTCCATTAGACAAACCCAATGCTGTTCTTTCTTTTTCTGCAGTTCTCCGCCAAGTCTCTTTCGGTCTGCCACGACGTCTTCTTCCCGCTGGGGCCCATGTTAATGCTGTCTTCGGATGTTATTTGGATCCGATGAACTTCCAGCGCCGGTTTCGAGGAGATTGCGCAAAAACATTAATACCGGAAGAACCAGGAGTTGGGTGCGGAGAAAAGAACGGAAGCGGAGAACCATCCCTTGCAAACTGAACATTGGAAGGGAGGGCCATGAGATCCGCGGAATGGGGGCCAAACTGAGGCTGAAAGCGAAGCCAGGCCTTCTCCGAAAGCTTAGAATCCTGCAACGGAAGTGTACGGACGGATAATCGGCGGGGTTGAGAGACGAAAGGAAAAACAGAAGGTTCAGCTGAAAATTGTATCCCATAGACAGTCAAAAGAGCTTCTTAAGGGCGTCACATGGCTAGTAGGACAAAAAGCCTTGACGCTTCCAAGATCAAATAAGCACCTGGCTATCTGCAAAAATATCCACACGTCGGCCTTGCGCTGAAGAGAAAAAGGCTCCCAACTTGCAGTAACACTGGAAATTTGTGCAAAACGTTTGTTTTAACCTGCAAACGCATGTTTTCTTGAAAACTGTTTTTTTGCAGTGTTTTTAGCGGTTTTCGAGGAAAAACCATGAAAAGATTATCACATCAAGATAACCATTTGGCAAATATCTAACTAACAACGGAAATTTGTTTAAAACGTTCGTTTCAGCCTAAAAATGCAGGTTTTTGTAAAAAGTGCTTTTTGCCAGTATTGTCATCAGTTTTCGAGAAAAACTTTAAAACGATAATCACACCTACAGTATCATTTCCAAGGGGAACTAGGGAACAGAAAACAAAAAATTGTATGATAACAAAACAGCATAAGTTTATTCAATTCAAAGTATACATCGAAAGATGACAACTGGGGGTTCGAAACGCCTCTACCGTGAGAGGACCGCTGGAAGAGGAGGAATCTGGCCCTGTTGGAAATATATCTCGATGGGAAGAGGAACAACATGGTGGTTGCATTAGTGAGGTCCGTCACTACGTCAGCTTTAGTTGGCTGAAGCGATAAACGACAGGTCCTACGACTGAGATCGCAGTTACTCCCTACCCGAGTGGATCAGGCAAAAAAGACGAGAACGGGACCAGCAGACCAGACTTTGTGTAGACTATGCGGCAAGGCTCCTGAGACGGTAGCACACATTTTGTCCGTGTGTCCTGCACTTGCGCAGTCCAAATATCTGCAGCTGCCAATGCGGTGTTGAAGACAGTCTTCTTTATAGACAGCGGACCACCATGGTATTTATCAGTCGAGCCGAAACATGTCAACGAAAAGGACCTAGCGCTAGCATTTTGGGATGTCCAAGTGTATGTAGACCGTGTAGAGGTCAGAGCCAATCGATTTGACACTCGAATCGTAGAAAACATTGCCAAGTCTATTATGCTACTACATGTAGACATAAACTGCCCGTGGTTAGCTAACAAGGTGACCAAGAGCTGCGAGAAGACAGAGAAGTATGCCCCATTGCGGTTGGAACTGAAGAGACAGTTTGCGCGTTATCAAGTCAAGCAAGTTAACATGTTAGGGGGGGTATAACAAGGAGTTGGGCAACCTTGTTCCCATTGACACAGTTGTTGAGCTGGTTTTTTCAGTGTTTTACAAAGTGTTGACATTCTCTTCGTAAGAAAAAAACAGCTATAAACACGTGTTTGGACGAGATTAAAGGAAGAGATATAGCATTTATGAGCGATTGGCTTAAAAAAGTTCTCAAAAGTTGAGTAGTGTTTTTGAAGGTATATGTATGAAAAGTAGAGAGTGCTTAAGTATTAATTATTTTAGATTTTAATGATGTAGATTTTTTAAATACAAGGAGTCAAGCTGTGGCTTTGTCCCGCGGTTGTGTCGGCAGAGGGTTTTAGAATAGCCATAAAACAGCAGTGAACCATGAAGGAAAAAATACTGTCGAATGAAAAACCGCTTTGGTTTAAACTGCAGAATACCCTGCCACTTGAAACATTCTACGTGGCCATCTAACTAATTAATATATATTCCTAGTTCTTAAAACATACCGCGTACACAAAGAGAGTGATATTATTAAGAAAGCTACACCGTTATAGAAAAGTACTGTAAATTTTTTTTGGCAATTCGGATCCAATTAGCTAAGCGACTATTTTTTCCTTTTAGTAACTGAACTGTCAAAGGAATTTTGGCTGCGTAATTCGTCTTTGTCATACTTACTATACAGTGAATATGAAGGATACGTTTTCACACTCCATTTCAGTGTTAAAGCTGCACGTTAGAGGTAATCAATCGACACTGAAAAAATTAAAATACATGCAGTCGCAAAACGCTCTAGGCTCTGTTGTTGATATGTATACAGTTCCCCTTGTTGAAAAACCTATGCCGTCTTTCGGAGTTAGAGCAACTAACACTTGCTTATTGCATTATCCGACTTAATTCAATTTCAAGTCATTTTTAGTAGTTTCAATATTAAAGTTGTGTTTTTGTATTAACTCAAGTCTGGTAAGAACGGCATCATCATATTCATGTAAATGGTCACGAAACATGTGTTGCCATGTTTATAAAAAAGCTTCATTGTTTTTTAGGAGTGGCATTTGGTAGGGCATTTGAACACCACTTTGGCCCGAGGGGCAGGAATTTGAACGATCCAGTCTTCAAAAGTTCAAATGCCGGGGTTTGCCCAAGAAGGGGGTGGGGGGGGGGGGGATGTTAAAGTTTCGAGTTGATCGGTGCATACATTCATGAGTAGGCGACAAACCTCATTTGTGCTACAATAGGTCTGGTGACAATTTAAAATCCACTCTATTGGTTGCGGTTCAGTAGGGAGTTAAACAATAGTGTAAAGTTCTATTGTTCAGTGTTGCCCTAAGGATTCAAAACACCAGAGAGCTGACACTAGAGTAGTATTTAAACACTAATGTTACACTGTGATTCTCTCAAGTGTGACCGCAACCATTGTCATACTCGGGGAAATTAGCATAAACTTCTGATGTAAACACGGTTGGAAAGTAAGAGGTCATCGTTTCAGCA
>NC_090890.1:33671290-33673790 GCF_036669925.1 Montipora capricornis | reverse complement strand
CATTTCCATTTAAAATCGCACGAGAAATCTTCAGATAGAACACCTTCAAACTTGGGGACGTTCCAACTCTGCATTATTTCCTTTAAGTACCCTTGTGCGCCTACAAAATTTGTCCCGCAGTCGGACCAGCAAATGCACGGGTGACCACGCAAACTCGCGAAATGACGGAATGCCATCAAGAAAGCGTCAGATGTTTTGTCGGTCACAAGTTCTAAGTGGACAGCTCTTGTTGTCATGCAGGTGAAAATGATTACTTGGGCCTCCTTGAGCGTTTTACGATTAAGCTTGATGTGCAATGGTCCAAACATGTCCATGGCGGTGTTGAAGAATGGCGGGGTGCCTACTGCAACTCGCAAGGATGGGATTTGTCCCATGAGTTGTTCCAATGGCTTCTTTCGGAGCTTCCTACAAGTAATGCACTTTGTTGTGAGTGCTTTGGACATACCACGAACTCCAATGATCCAGTACTTTCTCCTTGCCTCGTTAATTAGGCTTTTGTACCCACAGTGTCCGCGTCTTTCATGGAGGTCACGTAATAGCAAGATGACAAGAGGGTGATCACGTGGAAGGATAACTGGGTTTCTTAATTCTTGTGGCAGCGATCTGACATCTTCGAGTCGTCCATGAGCTCGAAGTAATCCGTTTTCGTCCAGCTTCGGAGTTAATTTCTTGTCAATGACAGAGGGATCTAGGTGTGCCTGACTCCACTTGAATAGCTGTTTCTCCGAGCCTTGCAATTCTTGAACAGTGATTGAACCTGTCTTAACATTCTTTTTTCTCGCATTCTGGATAAATCGGCGAACGTAAGCGAGTGTTCTCCGTATCTTTGAAAATGTAGAACAGGTATTCAACAGTTGATGAAAAACGGGGTTAGTATCTTCTTCAGACTTATCCAGATCAACTTTGATTTGAAATTCCGCTATGGCTGCTTCGTGTTGCATTGGCGTTTTAGTCTTCTCGATTTTCACTTCCATCAAGACACCAGCTTTTGCTGTAGGTTCGATGGGGGCTCTAGCTTCAAATTTAGGGCATTGTCCTTCGGCTTGTAAGGGTAAGTACCATTCAGGCTTGCTATGATCAATCTGGTCAGGAGAGACTTGAATCACGTAGTCCTGCTCTAGAGGTTTTTGGACTTCCTCATTGACAACATCGAGACACCCCTTTTTCTGGAATGACCTCTCCGTGGAAAACAGCCTTTTCAGTGCGATGCCGTAGTTACTTTGTTTGGGAGGGCCCGCTTCCGTCCAGGGCATCTTAACTTGTATTCTTCCGTCAACCAGGGTAGTTGATGCTGCGAGGGACTTAACGAACTTGCTTTCGCGTATCTCGTTCTCACTACCTGTACAAAGGTTGGTCGGTTTCACGCCAAGGAGGTCCTGGTGAAGAAGTTCTTTGATGTCGTCTACGACATTTGCTGTTCTGATTTCAACCGACTGAATTTCTGAAGTAGTAGAGTTGTTCTTTTCAAACTTTCCCATAACGTACCAACCAAAACAGTTTCGTTTCGCAACAGGTTCCCCTGGCTCTCCGGACACTGTGTGGATATCAATGAAGGCTTCTACAAAGTCTGTACCGACAAGGAGATCTATGGCGCCACCCGAAAGGTGTAGTTTATCACAAACGTGCTTGAGATGAGGGTAGTGTCGCACTAATTCTTTGGAAAGCGTTTTTGCTTTACTGCAGGGCCTTGTAACAGTGTACACTTGAAGGGTCTTCTTAATATCCTCGTCAGCAGGTGAGGCAACAGTGATGTCGATTATCTGTGATGCTTCACATTTCTTCTTCCCACCAGCCAAATTCATGGTCAGATGTGTTGCTGATCCACTCAACCCAAGTCGTCTGGCTGCATTCTTTGAGAGAAGACTGGTATTGGATCCAGAGTCTAACATCGCAAGGACTTCAACAAATTCTCCGTTTCCGTTCATGACTCCAACTTTTTGAACAGGGCACAAACCAGTCATGAGCTTTAACTTTTCTTTGTGATGAACAGCATTTTCTTGGATGTTACCATTTGATGTACTCGAGGGGGCCTGGCACTGACTTTGGAAAGAAGATGCTCTTGGATTTGGACTTGAGCTTGTTTCACCAATCTTGTCATTATGAAGAGAACGGTGATGATTTTTTCTGCATTTGTCGCATGTTGAACCGTCTGGTTTTCTGCAGTTGCTTGTATGATGCTTTCTAAGACATTTACGACATCGCCAATGTTGCTTTACAATCTCCCATCTCTGACTGATAGCTAACTCCTGGAACACAGGACAGGCAGCGAGGTGATGTTTTGTTTTACAGTTAAGTGGACAGGTGTCATCATCGGGTTCTTCGCCACTTGCGGCATTGTTCTCAGTTTTACTTGGGGTCCTGTATCGGCGACTCTCGTTTCTGTCTTCAGACACGGTGTTATTCTTGCCCCTTGAGCGGACACTTGCTTCTACGTGCAACCAGGTGATGAGGTTACTGACAGTTTCCTCTTTACCTTCTCTTTTCATTTCTCTTCCAAAAT
>NC_090890.1:33658790-33663790 GCF_036669925.1 Montipora capricornis | reverse complement strand
CCTGTGGTACGTGCAGCGTTCCAGGCAAATTGCGACTGGCCCACGGGCCGATTACGGGCTTGCAAAAACAAAGCAAAAGGTAAAAAAAAAACATATAATAAACTACTTACTAACCGAGCTAGCTCGAGCCGTACTGGGGAATATTGGCCCTGGGTCGTTTTTGTACGGACCTCGCTTTGCTCGGTCCGTACTGCCACGACCTCGGGCCAATATTTCCCTGGCAGTACGGCCCTCGCGCACGGTTAGTAAGAAGTTATTAAGGGGTCACCCAGAAGTCATACCAGCAGAGGCCCTTTGGCTCACAGGTCCTCCACGTTCGTACGACGAAACAGATCCTTTTCTGAGGTTAAAAACCTGGCTACTGCCCTAACTCTTTTTCCTACTTTCCCAACCGCGAGAAAACCGCGGTAAATCAGCCATCGCCAAAAGATGTTTTTTTTTTCTCAAAAAATGTTTAAAGTTAGGGGAAAAAAATACATCATTTTAAAGCTAAGAAAATAAGCTTTCCAACAGCATACAACTTATTTACAGACAACTGAAACATTTTATAAAAGCGAAAGTTGAACGAAAAAATTTAAGAAAAATAACAGTAAAATATGTTTTAAGAATAAAAAGTAACAACACTATCCGACGTTTCGGAGTCAGACATGACCCCATTATCAAGGTTAAAACTGAAATGGAAATTGCTCTTTGAATAAAGACAAAAAGGAGAAAAAAAACTTCTTTTGTGGAAAGTTTGGATCAATTCCGACGTTTAGAAGTACGCGAAAAGGCAAGAAATGTTTTTGTGATGAGCCTGCGTCTGTCTGACAACAAGGTATTACACAACATCGCATCAGTTCTCATCAAGTTTTTTTCCGATTTCGCTCGGATTTGCTCGCTTTTTCCGCTCGTATTTCGTACTTCCAAATTTTTGGAGTTGAAGGAATTTAATAAAACAATTATTCCATTCGCGCTTGTTGAATATGAGACTGGTTATAGCCAACTCGGCGCCACGCGCCTCGTTGGCTATTTACCATCTCATATCCAACGCGCGCTTATGGAATAATTGTTAAATATTCAAGTACACTAAAGTAAAAATCCACCAATATATCTTTACCCGATACATCAATAAATATCGATCACTTTTGGGTGCTGGGATGGCGCAGTGGTGAGAGCGCTCGCTTCCTACTAATGTAGCCTGGGTTCAATTCCCAGACTTGGCGTCAATGTCAGAACGACTCGGACACATAAATTAAGTTCCTCTCCGTTCAACTCTGCCCATCGATACTAGTCACCCCACATTACCAAACGATACTTTACATCACTACTCGTCACCACACTACACTCACCATGACTACACAGCGCTAGCGGTTATTCCACGTTACTATCCGTTACTACACATTACACTCGATTATTCCATTCGTTACAAGCCGTTGCTACAAGTCACTAGCCAAGATTATTACACGTTATTAGCCATTACTACCCGTCACTCAACGTTCCTACACATCCTTATTATTCCACGTCACTAGCCCGCGTTACTACTCGTCACTCGACGTTACTCCTTGTCACTAGTCATTATATTCCACGTTACCAGATTGCTCATAGATGTCACTGGTCAACTTATTCGTTTATAACATATACGCCAAAAATTCTATTGGGTCGAGTTCATTTGGAATCAACGATCATAAATACCGAATCACAACACTTAGATTAAAGAGAGCATTGAAGCGTTTGACTCCGAAAACGCACAACAGTTTCGTTTCCTTCCAAAAACACAACCCTGTCGCGATTGTCTTCCCCAATAAACAATATGCTTAAACTCGTTCTTCGCAGTACCTCAAGGAAGCGCTATAGCATTCCAAAAAAATGACAATATTTTCTTGTTTTGAAATAAGCCTTCTTTTGTTTCGTGTTTATTAAAGTGCTCCTTTGCAAAAGAGTTCGTAAGTTTATTTCAATTTCTAGGTTTGATGAGGCTGACTAGGCCCCAAACAAATACATACTAATGTGCCGACAAAAGTGACATACTAATTCCCAAAATTTTGACCTTGGTCGCACGGTAGGTTTCGAGAAAAAAGCCTTTGAAATTTCTAGTTTCCAGTCCCCCTTCCAGGAGCTCGGTCACTATATTTGGCATTTTACCCCGATTTGCATTTATTTGCATTCAATTGCAGTGACTAACACTTCAGAAGAGACACCCTGTTGCTTTAATTTCACGGATTTCAAAATCTTAATTTTTTTCTTCTCAAGGGGCCGTTACTTTCGGATAGTCAAAAAACGTTTGTAATTCGGAACTCGTAACATGAGATGAAAAGTTAATTCATAGTATTAATAATAAATTTCTAGACAACGTGCAACGGAGACGGGTTTCTGGCTTTGCTTTGTCCACTCAGGCTGTTCCATCTGCATTACGCACCGCGCATTACACTTACAAACAGTTATTCGATTTTAGTTCAGGGAAACTGAACGTTCTAGTTGCTGTATTCCAAGAGACAATTGTTTGATTTTTCGCTGCAGTTTTGTAAACCAATCGATTTTCAAGTACAGTGTATTTGTGTTTACCTACAACATTACCATAAATGTAACATTAAAGACAATATATTTTGTTTTAAGTGAAGGGGCCGCTACGTTTTGGAGGATCGCTATCTTCGGTGAGGCGTTCCTTTCGGGGGGCCGTTACTTTCGGAATTCTACGGTAATAAATACTTCGAAGAAACTACCTTCAGTGATAAAACGCATATCTGTTTTCTTCTTTGTTACTTACTCCAACTCTTTGTTCCGGCAACCATTTACACATGCATTACAAATACCCGAGTTCAGACATCAAAAATACCATAATACTCTTTGTTTGTCCGTCCAAAATTTTGCATGAGCATTTTTTCCAGTTTCTCTTAATGATAATAATGATAATAATAATAATAATAATAATAATGATGATGATGATGATGATGATAATAATAATAATAATAATTTAATACTTCTGTGGCGCAAAATGCATTACAATATGTGATCTAGGTGCGCCTTACAATACAACTAAATATAAATATAAATATAATATCTAACTATGTAAATCTAAGCTAAATATTATATGTATATATGTACATTATTTATATCATATATATTAAAGGAAAAGGCAGAAAAATAATAATACTAACGTCTATAAAAATATATGTCAAATTTAAGAGAAATGGGTCTGTTGAAAAATATAATTTTGCAGTTCTCTCTTAAAGATGTTCATATTGTCCTCTGCCCTAAGGGAAGGTAGAAGCTCTTGGGACCTATTGTAAGTCCCAAGAGAAAATATGAGGACAATGTACAATTGAGAAATTCAGATCATAGACATACGGAAATGGCTTGAACCTTATTTGGCCCTCTTTAATCAAAGCCGGTTTTCCACATTTTTCAGGGATGACACTTTCCGTAAAGTTCTGTCTTTTACAATTCTTCGGTTTCGCCATTGTAACAAGGGGAAGGTACGTATTTTATAAACTGTTGCTGTTTTTCATCTGGTAATAAAACTTGCTTCGCTGCTTGTGGCTCCGCTTCTAGCTCCAGGTCTTGCTGTTGGCATTTCCCCTCAGTCGAAAAATCACAGGAGTACTAAAACGCTTTGTATGATAATGAGAACAGGTTTGAGTGAAAAGCCGAGTGACCTTTATTCGGGTGGCTCTTAGGGTTCTTTGGCTTGTGTGGTCTTTATACAGGTTTTCTTTTCAGTTACCAGACATCAACTTTCTCTTTTCGTCTTCTTTCATAGTGCCGCAGTCCGCTACATTTCTAAAGAAAAAATAGACGAAAGAGTGTTGTTGACATGACTCTGAGACAATATCATTTGTTTTCAGTTCCTGTTGTAAAATATGGGTCTCCGGTCAAATGGGCGATATTTTGTCACAACCTGAGTAAAAGATTTTAAGGAAAGTGATGACTTACCGCGGAAACATATATTCATAAAAGGTGAACACCAACAGCAGAAAAGCCTGAACAAAGAATGAGTAATACATAAAGAAAAACTATGATCATCAGCGGCTGGATATCAACACAAAGATCAAAAGCTTACAATTTTAGACATTTTTTTTTACGTCAGGATTATCGTGACTGTTTATGTTTGGTTAAGAGAGTTAAATCAAAGAGACACTTCAAAGACACCCTTGCGTCTAGTTCGGGACTCCATTGATACTGAAGGTCGATTGATGAAAGGTAAGGGGGCACTTGCTGACGTTCAAGTATCAAAATTGATATGCGCCTGACAAGAAGTATCATGTGACAGGCTCAGCGAGCAGAAGCAAATTCCGGGCTCTGATTGGCTACCCGAAAGGGCAGAAAAAATCAGCTCGTGATTGCCCGTTTTGTTCCCGCGCAAAGGAAAAAATGGTCATATAATAAATCCTTTATTACCCAAGATGACTTGGAGACGCAAGGCACGCTAGCCTCAGACATTAGCACACCCGCCTGGACCAGAACATAAGGAGAGTGTAGTATACGTGACGTATGTTCAGTACGTGAAAAGTGTATTATAGGTAGGAACATATGGAATGTTAAATGAGCAGTTCATGTTGTGGTTCGATCCGAGTCTAATCTGTTGTTTGAAGGGTAAAGTCCGTTTACTACAGAAAGCACCTAGGCAGGCAAGCAGTCAGAGTGGATATTGGCACGTTCTTTCTTTTGAGTTATGTAGCATCTCTCGTAACGTATAATGTGATTGGCTCGAGATCCAAACCCAAAAACAAAAAGCTAAACAATTGAAACAATGACTTTGACTTAACAATAGAAGCTGTTTACAATAATCAAACGTCACTTCGCTGATGACTTGGAACTTCTGGCTCACACTCATCAGTCTCAGATGCAAGCGAAAACCTCCAAGCTTAGCCAAGCTTGAAGCTATCTCATCTAAATTAGGACTTATTATTAAATCCTAATAAGACAAAGATCATGAGGATCAACGGCAAATCGAATTAGCATATTACCATCAATAATCTCAGCATAGCAGAGGTAACATCCCTCACATACTAAGACAGTGT
>NC_090890.1:33651290-33653790 GCF_036669925.1 Montipora capricornis | reverse complement strand
ATGAAAGTGGTCTATACTGCTTATGAGGTCCACTTGTTTTCTTGTATGCTGATATCTTCCCCTCACAACTCGAACCTTTGTTTGGACTCCCAAGGGGCACGCTTTTTGTGGAATCTTTTTGAAGCCGTTCAAGAAACTCGCAGCACGTGTTTTATCGGGTATAAAAACACTCGTGTCTTTAAACCCATTAAAACGCTGCTGCTCGTTTTTCAAACATTACTTAAAATTTACGTACGAGTAAGAAAGTAAAGAATGCAACGAATATTAAGCAAGAGAAGTATAACGCAAGCTGTCTGAGTTTGGTTGACACGCTCAGTCTCTGATATCAGTATGCCAAGTGATTTCACTTCATGCAACTTGAAGTGAAATGGAGATAAAGGTACTTTGAGGCAAATCGATGAGTGCAAAACTTTTCTGCTGATCAGTTGCTCTTTAAATTCGTTTGGGCTTAGTAGCCTTTCATGTGGATCGATTTAACGAAATTCTAACTTACTATTCATCTCTCTACGACGTCAAAAGTGGTAAGCATAAGAACATAGCTAGTGGGAGTCAGAGCATAGATCTATAACTGAACGGATCCCATTGTACGTTACTGGAAACAACCACAGTTCGAGAGCAAAGATAAGTGACGTAATTTACCATAGGAAAAAAAAAACAAATACACCAGCGAATTTGGTCTACGACACACTATGACACTAACTTAAAGAAAAGTGATTCACATACCCCATAAAATACACGCTTACAGAAATACTTGAAAGAAGAGCGTTTGTGCATGAGTTGTCAGGTATTCCATTCTCCCTACATATAATATAAACAAAGTTTGTAGTGAGAATACCATTCCATAACTTCCTATTCGACCTACCTACTCAACTTAGGTGACATCTAGCAAGCCTCTTGCTTTGTGGCAGCCTCTGTAAAACACTAACTTCCTCGCGCCAATGAAATGTTGAGTAAGCGCATAATGCCCAAGACAAGGTGTCAAGGCCTGCTAACAATACTAAACGATATATATACAAGGTGCAAGTGATTTAGTAGGGCTCGATGCGGTTTGCAGAGCGTTTGAATACGAGAGTAAATCAAAGATAAGACATAGGATGTCCGTAAGTCTGAGTTTCACGCTTACGCGATCCTCAGACGACTTAATTGTAACAGAAACATACCTAGTCTATATACGCATTTATGTGAAGAATAGGTAACCACAGGGCGATTGGATGATAAGATGAAATATGATAAATGATAAGTGAAATAGGTTTCATGGTATAGATTTATGAGAAGTAGATTTTTGACAAAAAGTAGCAAAGCCCTTGCCTAGCTGATTTAAAATACGTTTTACAAGGTGCCAGAATAAACTATACACTTACCTGGCTGTTCTTATAAATTCTGGCATTATTGGTACAAAACACAATCCTCCTGATAAACCACAAATAGTCAGCGAGATGTACACCAACAACAGATTGCTGCAAAGTTTGAATTGAATAGCAGCCGATTCGGAGACAAACGAATTAATAAAATTAATAAAAATTAATTTGAAAATAGCTCGCTGTAAACGGTGTCTGACACTTTCAGGCTGCATACTAACCCTGAATTACAGTTCATTGAAAGCTAACCGTTTTAAAATGGGTGCTTAGACTTAATTAAATGCTATTTATCAGCGCTATTTGTATATAGGCAGTCTGTGGTCTGTGGTCTACAGTCTACAGTTGTCATACAGCTCTTTAAAAATGACTGTAAACAAGTAAATTAAAAATTGCACCCTCCTTCTTAAGGGATCAAGGTAACGTAAACACAGCAAATCAAGCTGTTTGTCTGCAATGAACTTATCTGAAGCCAATAAGAACGCTCAGTACTTGATCGTTTTTATGTAGCAGACTACCGAGGTGTTTAATTTCTAAGGAAACTATGCTGCTACGTCGCTGGGGCGCGAAACACCAAAATTCGGTTTATCAAACGAGATGGCAAGGGTATACTATGTTGTAGACTGCTAGCAGTCCCTTCTGAGTCAGTCGAACCGCCCGCTTTAGTCAGTCACGCAACCGAGTCGAGTGGAGAATGGTGAGGAGCGAGAGGTTATAATTCCGTGTTCAAGTACACCCAATGAAAATCCACCTAAAATTCTTTACCCAAAACATCACTAAATCGCCAAATGAAAAATCCACCTAAAATTCTTTACCCAATACAGCATTAAATATCATTTGCCATCACTACTCATAAATACTACTAGTAACTTTGTTACCTAACAATACTTTACATGTATGAATACTCATCACCACACTGCACTCACCAGGACTGCACTGCGCTAGCCGTTACTCCATGTTACTATCCGTTACTACTGACACTACACGCCATTATACAACGTTAGTACCCGTTACAACACGTTCTTAGCCGTCACCAAACAGCACTAGCTATTACTAATCGTCACTTAACGTTACTCTACATCATTGGCCGTTAGGGACTGTGAAATAATTATCAGAAGGGGGGGAGGGGGGCCTTAAGTTAAAAT
>NC_090890.1:33613790-33636290 GCF_036669925.1 Montipora capricornis | reverse complement strand
GAGTAGCTGTTAAATACTATTCATTTCTGGGGCAGTACATTCGCAGATTACATTCCCTGAACTGCTCCATTCGTAGTATTCGTAGTTTTTATGCGCCCACAAACTTTCTAGTCAGCAGTTTGAGTAGGAGAGGAAAAACAAGATGGCGGATAAAAGAACACGAAACATGGCATATGTGAATTGTTACAACGTGACATTTAATTAAACAACCAATTAGAGAAAGCGCGTCACCCATGCCTTGTTCCCTCAAAATTTCATGAAAATTACGAGGGGTGGCTTACTTCATCCTTAGGAAAAATGAAGGGAAACAAACATTTTATAATAGATAACCATTGTCGAACAAGTACTTAGGCTTAAACAGTGTATATCAGTGCCTCAAACCCACAAATGGTTAACTTTCCGTGCATATTGGAACGTTTTCTCCATTGATTTTGGCTTCGGTGACGCACTGTCGGCGCTAGTGGCTTCTGCCGTTCCCTTTATGCACCACCCTCACTTGGCAGGTCTATAAGCGTCGTCATATCCTAGCCTCATTTTATGCCGTAGTCTGTATTTTATACTTTAATAGACGGTAGTACGTAGCCCGCGTTTTATACCTTAATACGTGTTTTATGCCCAGTCCGTAATCCTTTTTTTCTACTGACCGAGTCCTGCAAAGTTCTCTATTACAGCTACATTTTAAACCACTCTGAAAGAGTCACTAACAAGTTGAATCAAGTTTGGTGCTAAAAAATTAAAGAAACCGTCTTATTAGCACTGACTTACTTTCTTAAGGTAAGGTTCCAGAATAGGGTCTATGTATGAAAACGATAACGCGATGGTAACAGAACAAAGCGCTGTAAAAAGGACAGCAATCATCAGTCACTAAAAGATAGATTTCGATGACAACATAATGACAATTATGAACTAATAAAGTGCAAAAAAACATGTATATACTCACACAGCATAAATATTCCAGGTATTCTTACTGTCTCGAGAATGGATATTGACTGCATCAACGATTCTTCACTACTTTCCCTGTCTAATTACATTAGTTTTACAAGATATAAGACAAAGTTAAAGAAAACAAAGAAATGGCGTAAGACACTTGCCAACTTTTTTCAAATTTCAAATTTCGAATGAGTACTATAGAAAGAACCAAATTTATTATCTACTAACATTGCACGCACCTTCTTTATTTTCGTGCGCACGGCCACATTGTACCGGTTCACTTCACTTACATGAGGTAATCGGCCATCACAACAATTATCGAATGCTAAACTTTTTAAGATGGGTGCGTAGACTTAAAAACTGATGCTCAACGCCGTTGAAAATGGGTGCCAAATTAGGCTTACGACGCTGGTTACGACCAAGAGTGCTCATTCGAAATAGCATTATTTAGGGTAGTCCATTTGGGTAGTCCATCAGGGTAGTCCGCGAAGGGGGGGGTCAGTTCCCCTAACCCTAAACCTAAGTTGATATCATTTTGATTGATCTATGTCGAATCTATACCACTCTCCACCAAATAAATTTAGCGACTTTTTCAAATAACAACCCAAGTAAGGAATGGCTATAGACAATAAACATCGATTCCTCATACAGCTGTTTCCACATACCTCTTTTATATAATGCAATCATCAGCAGTGGTAGCACGGCAAGTGTAACAGAACCCATAACAATAAATGGAAGTTTAAAATCACCAACCTGAGGAATTCAAGAAATAGGAAATTCATTCTCTCGTGATCATTACGTTATAATACTAAAAAAAATGAGGTGTTGGGATAGATTAAGCACATAACAAAAGTTACATGGCAATAACACAGCATTAATAATTTTAGGTCATTCTAATTAGGTCAGAGGTACTGTGCTGGATAACGTCTTCTCAGAATTGCATTCTGCATCCTTTCTGCAGATCCTTGACTTAACTGTGTCATTCCCAGGTTTCAAGAATTTCCTTGATCAATGTAATGAAAATCCGATAAATGACTCGAGTTGAAAGACAAAACAAATAAGGCTGTAAATATCAATGAAACTGCTGGGTTAAAATCGTTTAAACCTGCCATGCAGGGTTTTCATTAAGATTTTGCTCATGATGTCATCAGCGTCTGCTCTCATAGGTAACATCCATTTCCCTTTTACGTAGTATAAGAGTGAAATCTTGGAACTTTATCCTCGTTCCCTTCGTCAGCATTAAGTTATTTCACAGCGCCCCTCCCCTAGACGTATTTCCGTCGATCGTTTCTCTCCGATATTTTTTGGGGGAGAGAAACGACCGCCGGAAATACATCTTCGTTCGCAGGCTACCCCTTCCCATTCTCCGCGCGGGTTCGCCGCTCGTTAATTTGCCTTTCGCGCCAACAAGGACGACTACGAGTACGGGTCGAGTACGAATTTTCCGTACTGAGCATGCGCATAAGGTTCGGAGGCCGACATTTTTCGAAGTGCGCGTGCTCAGAACGGAAAACTCGTACTCGTACTCGTCCTCGTCCTCCGATCTAAAGGTCCCTAATAATAGCGCCAGCTAGGCAGGCTATACCTATTGGTATTGCTTAAATAACCATTTCCCTTGTTGCCTTCAGATCTGTGTTCTTGTTGTACGCTTAAGTTTCAATTGCTTCCGGACCTTTCACAACAGTTCTTGGGCTGTTCTTTTCGCGTCGCAATGTTGTAAAAATTCACACGTGATGTGCCATGGCGTTTACACTCTTTCTGTCCACATATTTGATAAAACATGTTCCCCTAATTTTCAATATGTTGGGCGATGTCCATCAAGCAACCAATATGCCCATTGGAACGTCCATCGTTTATATTTTGACCACTGAGAACTGACTTAAGGGCTTCACACCTCAAAATTATATATATATCACATGTAAAAATTCACCTCATAGAGAAAACCCCCCAGAACAGGACCAAGACAGTGTCCAATGCCAATAAACGTTTCCACTGCGCCCTGATTAAAGAAATATATCAAAGAATAATTCACATGGGTTCCACAAGAAATCTGGAAATCTGATTGAAAATCTCAGGGGCACCCAAGGCAAGCTTTCGTGAAGTATCCGTTCGGAGGAACTGATACCTACAAATTTTAAATCTTTCTCCTGACGATTCCCTAGACTTTTCGAGGTTTGTCGTGAACAATCAAGTTACTGAAACAGCATCTAAAGATTCGCAGCCAGAGGAAAATGGTTCCTTGGCTACTTTTGCCATTTTCTGGCACTCAAAATGGGCAGCTAGCATTTTCAGGAAGGAAGTTCGTGGAAGATAAACTTTAGCTCTCAATCTCTGAAAGAAAGATTTTATTTCCTGAAATATTCGGGCACTTCAGTTTTCGGCTAGGTAGGCCCAAGAAATCAAAGTTTTCTAGCTGATAAATAACTGGCTTTAAAATTAACAATGTAACAGTATCATAGCTTCAATCACTTAAGTAAACGGTTCTGCGTGTACTAGCGTGTACAATCGAGCAATAGTTGCTTTTTTCGTACTTAAGCAAGTAAGAAGCGTAAGGGTCACACCAGGCGACAGCCAAGTGGAATCTAGCTTCTTGCCGGAGTGCTTAGCAAACCTCCCTTGAAGAGCAACTATAACTCGATAGTACACACTTAAGAAACGTCTTGTGACATCTTTTGTCTTCTTTGAATGCCTCTCACTCACTAGCTCGTCGAGCTGGCTTTCACTGAGACTTGCAAAGCACTTTGCAAGTGGCTTGGGCAAAACACCTGCTAACGAGTTAAAACATGAAATTTTCTTTTTCCATGAAGCTGCGAAGATATTTCAACATTTTCGGCAGTAGAATGGTCGATCATTATTGCAGCTTGAGGTAAAAGGAATTGTTTTCCCGATGCACGCGTAAGTGTTTTCGTCACCATGGGCAATTATAAAATAATTAGGATAGTACGCCCACTCTCATTGGTCAATAGCTGTGTTTAGATGAGTGTACCTAAACACGACTATGACATCACACGGATTTTGATTGGTTATTTCTTGTCAGACGCGCGTTTTGATTGGCCGGTAGGAAATATGAGCGTGTCAAGAAAATCTTTTTTAATCAAGTAAAAAAAAAACAGCATTTTCCTTCATTTTCAGAATCTTTTATAAAAGCAATAGAGGACGTCTTTCCGTGTTTACATAGCCTCATCTAAAGACTCGGGGAGTTAGGAGAATTCTCGACAGTTATGCGAACCCTCGACTGCGTCTCTGGTTTGCATCTGGCTAACTTCCCCCCACCCCTTCGTGTTTAGATGAAGCTATGTAAACCCGGAAAAAGTCCTCTATAGAGCGTTTTCACATGACGTCACGGCGGCCATGTTGGTGTTCCAAAGCAAAGGAATGGCGGCCATGATGGAGCACCAGACTTATCCTCCGGGAATTGAACTCTGTTTTTATGAAAATAGTTTCTTTTTTTCAGTAATCTAATATGGCTGCTAGTCACGTGAGTGAAAACACTATATTGCTTAATTAAATAGCAAATGGGTAATAGTCCATTTTACAGTTGTGTGCTTAGTTACCTGGCCTTTGAATGAAAGTAGGGCTGGAGTTGACCTTGTTTTGATAGAAACCTCACTACTTTTCTTATGTAAAATCTTACTAATTAGCATGACAACAACAACATTAACATAAGAAAAGGAAGGAGGTTTCTATCATAACAAGGTCAACACCAGCCTCACTCTCATTTAAAGGCCAGGTAACTAAGCAAACAACTGTAAAGAGGTCTATTGATCAATCAGAAAGCGTGCTTTACTTTTGTTGCATTTGTTATAATAATGATGCCGTTATCCATCATACAAGGAACTCGGAAACGTCCCTCTGAGGCTTAAAGTTGAAATTTGTCGTTGGGTTCGTGCCCCTGATATCTTTTCCAATAAATGGCCTAAAAACAGAAGACTAGAAGAACAGCAAAATACCTACAGTGATTGATCCCACATTCTTTGGAAACTGTTTCATAATTATGGATATAGCTGAAGTTTCTGCAGCTGCTCCTCCCATTCCCGAAGTCGCCCTTAACGCAAAGCACACAACTGCAAAAGCAATTTCATCTGAGATCATACCACTAAAGCTGAAACAGAAGGAACCAAAAATATATCAAAAAAATAATTGTGAGGGAAAAGAAAATCCAGAAGATAAATATTACCACTTTGCACACACTTTCTTACACACCCAAACAAAATTTGTGATCCGCCGAAGACAGCAATCCCAGTGAAAAGCACAAATGCATCATTATATTTTGGTATCTGCAATTTCAAGTGACATTAAAAATAATATAGACCTTATTCGATTGTACATTTTGTTTTTCCAGTTCAGATCGATACTCAGGAGATGTGATACATCCATTCTCCCGGTTACTATCAAATTTAGAATATTATTATTACTTTATTCTCAACGTTGGTAACAAAACTGTCTCTTTACGGTTAATTTTTAATGTGAACGTGAACAATGAGGTTACTGCAAAGTCAAGAAAAAAGGCCAAAGATGTGTACGAAGATTATGATCAGGACATTTAGGCTGTATGCAATAATTTGAAAAATTATCTGCCCACAAGAAGAGAATTGACTTCTGAGTAACAAAATAATAATGACAATGATGCCGAGTACTGACTTTGCAGTTAACTTCATCCCTATATACTGTTTTTAAATTGCCTTTCAACTTAGTACACTTTTCCACTTTATTTATTCTCCGGAATCGTCTCAAATACATCGTGTCGATTCTAGGACCTTATGATTGAGATTTCACTTTTATTGTCTTTGAAAGACGGGAAAAGTGGCCACACTTTGATCCATAACCGAGCAATGAAGGGGAATAGGTTTGATACCGCGTTGACTGTGACGTAAACCCAGTATCGAACCCATTCCCCTTCATTGCTCGGTTATTAACCAAAGTATGACCACTCTTTTCCTGTCTTTCAAAGCCAATAAATAAGTGAAATCTAAATCAAAAGGTTCTGAAAACAACACGATATATTTCGCACGATTTCGGAGAATAAATAAAGTGGAAATTTGTGTTCAGGTGATAAGAACTTTAAGGCTGACTGGACCTTTTTACAGGTGTGTGCTTAGTTACCTGGCCTGTGAATGAAAGTGAGACTGGAGTTGACTTTGTTAAGATACCTTGATGTTGTCCTCATGCTTGCAGTTTAAATTTACATAGGAAAGCAGTGAGGTTTCCATCAAAACAAGGTCAATTCTAGCCTCACTTTCATTCACAGGCAAGTTTCAAGTTCCAGGTAACTAAGCACACACCTTTAAGATGGCCTGTAAAAATCCAAGATTTTTAAAATTATAATATTATAATACACCCTCAAATAATGGTGTTCCTGAATATCTCCTCTAGTATTTGGGGATAATGTTTGCGATAAGCGTATTTTGTTATTCGTCCATGTTTCGTACGTATTAGTCGTACGTTATCTCTGCTAGGGAGTTGTCACACATTGTGCGTACAAAGGCTAAAATGTCATTTGAACAAAAGAAAGGAAATATTTAATCTTCGTCAAATCAGACTACTTTTAATTCTGCTGGTGACACTCTGACAAATTATAATTATTACTAACTCGCCAATTTACTTACAAGATGTCCAAAAAGTGGAGAAGAAACAAATATTACAAATGGATACGTTCCAAAGATCAATCCCACAACAGTTTCAGACACTCCTTTGTCTCTTGCCTTAAAAGTTGGACAAAAGAGACAAAAATTAGATCGGTGTGTTTAAGGTAATATTAAAATGCACCATTTAAATGTTGCAGCAATATGGGTTAAAATTTGTCGGGCAAAGAAATGTTGCAGGACCTGTAACTTAACATTATTGTACTAACAATATCGGCAATGAGCTCCTAACTGCTCCAACATGTTGGCCGACAGTGCTATAATATTTTGCTGTGAGGGGCTTTCTATTAATATTATTTTAGATGAGGTTTTCAGGAAATATCGTTTCTAGTAAGTTGATGCTTATGCTCCGTAACTGCACTGATGGAAAAACTCAATAATCCTGTACAGGAACTTGAATTAAGTGAAATAAATAAGACAAAAAGTGGTAGTGTAGTGATGTTGCTCTTCAAAATGAAATTAGTAAATTATTAATTTAATTCACAAAGGTGAATTCAAATTGTGGGTAATATTTCTCTCATTGTTTTGGGATCATTTATTAAAATATTCGTATTTACAAGCAGAATAGAGAACCAACAAACTGAACCCACATATGACGCCGGATCTGGGAGCTGAACTCGGGCCACATTGGTTGGAGGCGAGTGCTCTAACCACTGCGCCATCCCTGCTCCTTCGATGACACGTCGGCCAGCTTCGATATACAAGGAAGGCACTGTTCTTGAAGGGAGGTGCTGAGTACCCTGCTTATTGGAAAACCAAATTTTCAGCATTTTCCTTCAACAGCCAGTTCGGGATCTCATCAGAACCACAAGGTTTAGATGGGTTAATCTTCATCAACAACTTATAAATCCGCAAATCAGACACTTCAGTGAGCTCCAATGAATCTTCATCCACGGGTGGATAAGCCAGCGGTAAGGGTAGACGATACTACTCTAATAGCTCTTAGGAAGGCCTCATTGATTGCATGAGCCAACTCCTTCGCTTAAAGATTTTCAGTGCCTTCTACTTGTATTTGGCTGGTCATGTTCCCTAAGAAGCTTTGCGCACCACACAGCCTTTCTTTTACGGCTTCACTGGAAAATTTGAAAATTTCCATAGTATGTAAAAAAAGGTGTAAATAACATGTAAATCATCAAAAAGATACCGTAAGTATAAATTTACATGATTTTTACCCATTTACATGTTTTGAGAAATCCTGTAAAAAACATGTACATATTTCAGGTGAAACATGTACAACGGAACGAACCGAGACTGAAGGCGAAGCCAGGCCTTCTCCGAAAGCCTAGAATCCTGCAATGGAAGTGTACGGACAGATAATCGGCGGGGTTGAGAGACGAAAGGAAAAACAGAAGGTTCAGCTGAAAATTGTATCCCATAGACAGTCAAAAGAGCTTCTTAAGGGCGTCACAAGGCTCGTAGGACCCAAAGCACTGACGCTTCCAAGATCAAATAAGCACCTGGCTATCTGTAAAAATATCCACATGTCGGCCATGCACTGAAGAGAAAAAGGCTTCCAACACGTTTGCCAACGCTAGAGTCTCCTGAAAACCAGGTTTTCCGTAAGAGCTGAGATGTTTATGAAACTGCCCAGGAATCTAGAAGAGTTATAAACATCCATCTCCCGTGAGTCTCCGAAGACACGAAATATGAAATTTGCTATACAGTACTTTGCCAAGAAGAGATACGTGATTCAGCAACTACGAGAAAAAAATACATGAAACCGAAGTGAAACTAGAAAGATCGAGGAGGAAATATGTTTTACATCTAGGGCATTCTCGGCACACACGCTCTTCCTTGTTTCAAGGAGCATTTAAAATCTTGATCTCAAGCAACTCCTGGCCGGTAATTTACCTCATTCCAAACTTGTTGACTTTGAATTTTTTTGTCTCCATTGCAAAACGAGCAGAGACATTATTAGGGTAGTCATGCAAAACCCGAACGCTCTCACGAAAAACCTGTTAACTTTGGGAGCATGTGAACAAAACATGCTGGTATGCCGTCAAAAACGTTGTCAATTTCACAACATAACCGCCAACGTTTTATTGGTCAAAAGCGATACATAACCGGACAAACCGTTAACGTTTGAAAAGTAAAACTTCGCGCAAAATTCGTCACGCTTCAAGGATGGACGCAAATGGTATTAAGAAACCAGTTATGGTGGCCTAAGCGTGGTTTTGACGGCTCGACGCTGAGAGGCATGACCAAATGGGGTGGTGGGAAACAAAATACCAACCCCACCCCAAAATGAGAAAACTCTCGACTTAAGCCCTGCGGCGATGGATTCATTGTTAAAATCCAGGAATGCAAGACACGATGGATTATTAGAGAACACCTTACCCGGCGGTATATATAAGAGTCGAAGCTCTCCTTTTTGAACTATCCTTTAAACGGTTGAAACAAAACGTAAACGCTAACGAAATTCCTAATCCAGTATAAAGCAGACTAGATAAGTCGCAGGGTGCGGAATTGGCAATGAACTCCCACGACTCAGGATGAGAATGTAGATTCCCTGTCTTAAAGAATTCTGGGTCGAGAAAGGCCAACATTGAAACATCGGCAAGCGCAGAACTACCTAAAACTGAACGGAGGAAGCCACAGGAAATGTGGAAGTTTCCAGGGGCCACCCCTTGAGCCCGGCGGAGAGGTGTACCAAGGTGATTAACCCATGCAACGCGTAAATTCTGCAACTAGGGGTCAGTCCACTGGGAGAGAACCTTCACACTCTTGGAAGGGGGCTGCAAGGGACAAGAAAAAGACGGCTCAAGGGATGGCAGTTTTGAGCCTCAGTAATCCGAGAGGGAACAAGACTCCCTTTTAATACAACTGCCTAACCATAATCACGCCGACAGTATCATTTGGTAAAAATTAACCCAGCAATGGAAATTTGTGCAAAACGTTCGTTTCAGTTTACAAACGCAAGTTTTTGTAAAAACTGCTCTTTGGCAGTGTTCTGAGCAGTTTTGGAGAAAAAACTGTAAAAGCATAATCACACCGACAGTATCATTTCCAAGGGGAAATAGGGAACAGAAAACAAAAAATTGTATGATAACAAAACAGCATAAGTTTATTCAATTCAAAGTATACATCGAAAGATGACAACTGGGGGTTCGAACTGCCTCTACCGTGAGAGGAATCTGGCCCTGTTGGAAATATATCTTGATGGGAAGAGGAACAACATGGTGGTTGCATTAGTGAGGTCCGTCACTACGTCAGCTTTAGTTGGCTGAAGCGATAAACGACAGGTCCTACGACTGAGATCGCAGTTACTCCCTACCCGAGTGGATCAGGCAAAAAAGACGAGAACGGGACCAGCAGACCAGACTTAGACGGTAGCACACATTTTGTCAGTGTGTCCTACACTTGCGCAGTCCAAATATCTGCAGCTGCCAATGCGGTGTTAAAGACAGTCTTCTTTGAGATGCTTAACACATTGGATCTTATAGACAGCGGACCTCCATGGTATTTATCAGTTGAGCCGAAACATGTAAACGAAAGGGCCTGGCGCAAGCATTGTGGGATGTCCCAGTGTATGCAGACCATGTAGAGGTGAGATCCAATCGATTTGACACTTGAATCGTAGAAAACATTGCCAAGTCTATTATGCTACTAGACATAAACTGCCCGTGGTTAGCTAACAGAGTGACCAAGAGCTGTGAGGAGACAGAGAAGTATGCCCCATTGCGGTTGGAACTGAAGAGACAGTTTGCGCGTTATCAAGTCAAACAAGTTTACGTGTTAGGGGGGGTATAACAAGGAGTTGGGCAACCTTGTTCCCATTGACACAGTTGTTGGTTTTTTCAGTGTTTTACAATGTTGTTGACATTCTCTTCGTAGGAAAAAACAGCTATAAACAACCTAGTGTTTGGACGAGATTAAAGGAAGAGATATAGCATTTGTGAGCGATTGGCTTAAAAAAGTTTTCAAAAGTTTTGTAGTATTTTTGAAGGTATATGTATGAAAAGTAGAGAGTGCTTAAATATTAATTATTTTAGATTTTAACGATGTAGATTTTTTTAATACAAGGAGTCAAGCTGTGGCTTTGTCCCGCGGTTGTGTCGACAGAGGGTTTTAGAATAGTCATAAAACAGCAGTGAACAGTGAAAGGAAAAAATACTGTCGAATGAAAAACCGCTTTGGCTTAAACTGCAGAATACCCTGCCACTTGAAACATTCTACGTAGCCGGCTAACTAATTAATATCTATTCCTAGTTCTTAAAACATACCACGTACACAAAGAGAGTGATATTATTAAGAAAGCTACACCGTTATAGAAAAGTACTGTAAATTTTTTTTGGCAATTCGGATCCAATTAGCTAAGCGACTGTTTTTTTCCTTTTAGTCACTGAACTGTCAAAGGAATTCGTCTTTGTCATACTTACTATACAGTGAATAAGAAGGATACGTTTTCACACCCCATTTAATTTCATTGTTAAAGCAGAGTTAAACTTAAAGCTGCACGTTTCTGTTAGAGGCAATCAATCGACACTGAAAAATTTAAAATACATGCAGTCGCAAAACGCTCTAGGCTCTGTTGTTGATATGTATACAGTTCCCCTTGTTAAAGGGGAACTCCGGGGTAAAATTGAAGTTATTTTGAATGTTTGGCCTCTGTCCCATGAGTCAATTTTTGATAACATCATTCCCATATCGTTTCATTCAAATTAAATATTGTACCTGAAAGACGACCGAAAATGCAAATAGAAATCCGCCATTTTGGAGAAAATTTGAGCCGCGGTCAGTGGTCAGCAGCACGTGGTGACGTAGAATCGTCATTTTCCGCGGGGTTTATCAAATCTGCTCCTAGCCACTTCTTCATTCTTCAACTTAAAATATTACAATTCCTGTCGTTGTATCGGTATCTTCGATTGTACTTTGATTGTTTCAAGTGAAATGGTGGGCTGTTGTGTGCCTGGTTGCCATAATTATTCAAAGAAGACAAAGAAAAACGGGAACACGGTGACTTACCACAGGGTCCCACAAGACGATCGCGCGAAGGCATGGCTCGACAGAATCAGACGGAAGAATATGCCACCACTTGAAAACAGCTACGTCTGCAGCGATCATTTCATGCCAAGCTGTTTCAAGATAGATTTCCGGGCACAATTAATAGGGGAAAAACCTAAGAGGGACTTGAAGGATGATGCTATCCCATCCTTGTTTAGTTACGGCCCCGAAGCGAAAAAGCCGCGGTCATCAAGCGAACATCGCCTTCAGCGACGAAGGCAGCGAGAAGTTAGTGTTTGTCAGTTTGCTTCTCTTTTACTATGAATCAAATAAATTTTCCCACTTACATGTCGATATTTGCACACGCTCTGAACCGAGGGGATCGCGTGACCCGATGTATGAACAATGGTTTCATGGTGACATATTTCGGTGTACATCCGCCCAGTTTTAAAATATACTATGCTGGGTTTACGGGGAAAATAATGGCGAGTTAGCCGACCTTACAAATGACCTATGATTGGTAATTTGCTGTGTTTATTTTTCCGAGTTGTCACTCCAAAAACAGGAAGAATTGACAAAATGAAGTTAGGCAAATTCAAGGCATTCAATTTGTAGTAAATTGAAAAGAATTACCTTGTATATTCGCACTTTAATTTTGTTTTAGGCTCTTTCAGAACTACTTGCTGCAGACATCGAGGACAATGTATCTTCAGATGACCCAGTGACTAATGAACCTTCAATCTGCACTGATTTGGAAATGCATACTACAATCCCAGAAATGCATGATGTGGGAATTCAGTGTTGTTTTGATCCCATTACCCTAAAAAGTGTGGAGGTTCAAACTGAGATGTGCAACACTATAGACAATGATAATGGTGTGTGTGGTACTGCAAATATTGACGTGTCCTCCCATACTTATACAGAGGATGATATCCCACAAAATCCAAGTGCTGTCACATGGCAGATTCCACATGACCATAATTATGCCATAGCAGCACCCCCAAATCCCATTGATACACCCACAGTAACTTTTCCAACCTATGACATTAACAAGTTTGATACAATCCCCTTACCACCAGTGCATGTTGTCCTTGTTGATGGTAAAATGGATATACATGATGATGATGATGATGATGATGATGATGATGATAACAATGATGATGAAGATTTAGATCCCCACTGGCTATTACCAGATGATGAAAAACCGTCATCCGAAGATGATATAGTGTTGTCTGAATATGAATTTGAAGATGGCTCTCCAGAGAGTGAAAAAAAATACCTTGTGTTCGGTTCCTGTTTGAACAATTTACTGAAAAAGTGTCCAAAATGTGGGGGCGTGATCATTGACCAAAAAAGGAAAACAACTGGGAGCATGCTATCAGTTGTGCTAATCTGCCATAATGGGCATACAGAACTGTGGGAATCCCAACCAGTTATTAAAAGGAAGCCCCTGGGAAACCTATTATTGGCAGCAGCCATCCTCTTTACAGGAAGCACCTTCTCAAGCATCAGCCGCCTTGCATCATGCATCAATCTTCAGTTTTTTAGTGAAAGTGTGTTTTATGACACACAATTGAAGTACTTGTTTCCAGTTGTTAATGAGGCATGGGAAACTGTATTAAATAGGCAGATAAACAAACTTACTTGTTCAGAGGTTGTCAATTTGGATGGTGATGGCCGATGTGATAGCCCTGGACATTGTGCCAAGTATGGCACTTACACTTTGATGGACGAAGAGCAAGGAAATGTCGTAGCATTTAGTGTTGTTCAAGTCTCTGAAGTGTCGTCATCCAATGCCATGGAGAAAGAGGGTTTTACCCGATGTGTTGAATTGTTGGAGGGCAAAGGGGTCAAGATCAACAGGGTTGCAACAGACCGCCATGTGTCAATCAACAGTTGTATTGCCAAGGATTACCCACATATTAATCACCAGTATGATGTTTGGCACCTTTCCAAGTGGGTGGTAAAGAAGCTCACAAACAAAGCCAAACAAAGAGGATGCGAAGAATTGTCACCTTGGATACAGCCCATTTCAAATCATCTTTGGTGGTCTGCTGCAACCTGCAATGGTAACGTCCAGCTTTTACGTGAAAAGTGGAAGTCGGTGTTGGATCATGTCTCCAACAAGCACAAGTGGTCAGGAAACACCCATTTTCATCGGTGTTGTCACAGGCACATTTCATCCTCAGAGGCTAAGAAAATCTGTTGGCTCAAGCCAGGCACATCAGCCCACTTGGCTTTAGAGGAAGTGGCTTTGAATACCAAACTTCTGAAGGATTTGGCAAAGCTTACTGACTTTTGTCACACTGGAAAGTTAGAGGTCTACCATGCCATGATGCTCAAGTACTGCTCGAAACGGGAACACTATTCATACAGGGGAATGATTGCCAGGACCCAACTAGGAGGAGGAAACGAGGAGAGAGCTGAAAGCGGTGAAAGATGACTTTAGAGAGCAGAAGGAAGAAACTGAACAATTGTGGTCTGCTTTCGACGATTTGGAACAATACACGCGAAAGAACTCGCTAGAAATACACGGAATACCACAAAATGCATATTCGGATACGGATACGGCAGTCATTAAAGTGGCCGAAGCTTTGAACATAACTGTAGAGCCCGAGGACATCGAGATTTCTCACAAGCTGAGGAGGGGCACGGCTATTATAGTTAAATTTTGCAGTCACAAGGTAAAGTCCAAAATTTACAAGGAACGCGTTAAATTAAAGCATGTTAAAATCTCGGATCTTTTTCCAAGTTACGCTTCCTCTGGACAACAGCACCGAATTTTTGTTAATGAGAACCTTACAGCTTACAGGAGAAGGATGGTCGGAAAAGCCAACAAACGAAGGCAGGAAGGAACGCTTACTAGTGTTTGGACGTTGGACGGTAAGATGTACATTAAAACCTCGCCTGAAGGCGCCCCCGTAAGAATTTTTTCTGAAGAAGATCTAGATAACTTATAACTGTTTTGGAATGTTTCACGGCTGGTGGAGAGCGTCTCTACAATTTGCAAAGCAACTGAGAGATACGAACTTTTCCCGCAACAAATTATCTTTTAACCCTTTTATCAGTTTATCAGTTTTAGTATATGTCTTTCTGTTGGTATACACAAGGTTCTTTGCTCCCTTTCAGTTTATCTGTGATGCACTTTATTCTTTATTATTACAGTCGTTTGTACGCTTTACTTTGCACTAAATGGGTATGCTACATTTCAGAGACACATATCAGAATAATTTACCGTCTCATTACCCTTGGGTGAAAACTGTTAAATTCCTCTCTCGTCTTAATAATAACAAAAGGAATGGAACTTAGAATCGGTTCAATAAACGCTAGGGGTTTAGGAGACAAGACTAAGCGACAGGAATTCTTTAACTGGCTTCGAAAAAAGCAGTTATCAATTTATTTCATCCAAGAAGCTCACTGTACGGAAAACAATATGCATGATTGGCGGGCCGAATGGGGGTACCAAGCTCTTTTCAGTTGTGGCACTAGTAAAAAGGCAGGTGTTATTATATTGTTTAACAATAACTTCTCTTTCCAAATTTCGCGAACATATTCTGATCCCGGGGACGCTTTCTAGTTTGTGACATGACTACAAACGGGAAACAACTGACTTTGATAAACGTATACGCACCAAATGATGACAATCCCACTTTCTTTACTTCTGTTTTTCAACATTTAGACGATCTCAAGTGCGATGAGATTATAATAGGAGGGGATTACAATTTAGTGCTGGACGTTGAGAAGGATAAAAAAGGCGGACTAGCAAGAACACATAAAAGATCGTTGGAAGTTATAAATAGCTTTTCCGGTGAGTTTGACTTGATAGATGTCTGGAGAGTCCAAAACCCTGGATTACGACACTTCACATGGAGGCAAAGAAACCCAGAAATACATTGTAGACTTGACTTTTTTCTCGTAAGTCATTGTATCGCTAATAACACCACCAAAGCAGACATTGTCCCAGGTTACAAAACAGATCATTCAATGATCACCTTGCAATTATCTCTGCACAATAACCAACGAGGACGAGGATTTTGGAAATTAAACACCTCTTTTCTAAAGGATGAAGAATATGTAAACCAAATTAAAGCAGCTATAACTCAAACTAAGCACGAATATGCACAAGATAACACTGTCACACCTGGGCTATTGTGGGAAATGATAAAAATGAAAATTAGAGAAGCATCAATGAAGTATGGAAAATCAAAAAAGGAAAATATTAAGCAAAAGAAGGATGACATTGAAAAATCAATAAAAACCCTCGAGGGACGAATTGCTAATACCCTTGCAAATAACTCCCAAGATTTGTGGATGGAATTGGACATGAAAAGACGCGAACATGAAACCCTAATTGAATACCAAACAAAAGGAGCTATTATAAGATCTAAGTCTCGATGGTATAACGAAGGTGAGAAAAATACTAAATACTTTCTTAACCTAGAGAAGCGACACTGCAAGCAAGGAACAATCACTCAATTGAAAATTAACGAAAACAAGCTGGTTCAATCAGACAGAGAAATCTTACATGAGTGTGAGACTTTTTATAAAAATCTGTACCGTTCCAAAACGCAAGTGAGCGACTTTCCGGAAGAGTTTTTTCCACCCACACGAGAATTATTAAATGACGAAAAGCGATCCTCTTGTGAAGGCCAGTTAACTGCTAAGGAATGCCTGGAGGCCCTAAAAGACATGGCAGCAGGGAAATCACCTGGTACAGATGGCCTACCATGTGAATTCTACATGGTTTTCTGGGAAGACATAGGAGAAACCCTCACCAGCGCTTTTAATTTCTCCTATGAAATATGTAACCTGACTATATCACAAAGGCGAGGAATTGTCAAACTCATACCCAAAAAGGATTCTGACCCTATCTTGATTAAAAATTGGCGTCCCTTAACTCTATTAAATTGCGATTACAAGATTGCTTCAAAAGCCATCGCGAAGCGAATCAAAACAGTTCTACCAGAGCTAATATCAGATGATCAAACAGGCTTCATTAAAACCAGATGCATCAGTGACAACATACGTACACTAGATAGCGTCATCAATATACAGGTAATAAAAAAATCCCTGGACTTCTCCTTTTTCTGGACTTTGAAAAGGCTTTCGATACTCTCGAATGGTCTTTTATCAACAAAACTCTTCAACATTTTGGTTTTGGTCCCTCGCTGTCAAGTTGGGTCAGGCTCTTTTATTGTAACATCGAAAGCTGCGTATTAAACAATGGATGGACAAGCAATTTTTTTAAGCTAAGCCGAGGCGTCAGACAAGGGTGCCCTGTATCGCCTTACCTTTTCATACTCTCTGTAGAAATACTCGCTGAAGCCATACGAAATAAAAGCGAAATTAGAGGTATTAAGATACAGGATACTGAATTTAAATTAAGCCAATATGCAGACGATACGACGCTCATTTTAGATGGATCTGAACAATCCTTTAAGTCTTCGCTTTCTTTGATAGAAGCTTTTGGTAAAATATCTGGCCTCAGACTGAATGACAAGAAAACAGAAGCTCTCTGGATAGGGTCTAAAACAAACAGCAATCAAACATTTTGCCCGGAAATGAATTTTAAATGGCAAAAGGGAAAGACTAAGGCACTTGGCGTTTGGTTCGCAACGGATCGCGATGCGGCAATATCTTTAAATTACAACGAAAAGCTTACGAAAGTTAAATCTATCTTAGGATGCTGGAAATTTCGAAGACTTAGCTTAATAGGGAAAATTGTTGTTCTGAAGAGCCTAGTAGCATCGCAACTTGTATACGTACTCACATCGTTGCAAACTAAGCACCATGCAATTAAAGAGATTAATAGGATGTTTTTTAAATTCTTATGGAATGATAAAGGTGATAAAATTAAACGCAAGGTTATCATCAATGATTATTCTGAAGGTGGACTCAAAATGATCGATATTACAACTTTTAACAAATCCCTTAAAGCTACCTGGATTAAAAAATACCTGAACACAGAAAACTGCAGCAAATGGAAAGTTTTTTTTTGATCTAGAACTCGCAACATATGGAGGCAACGCCGTCTTTAAAGGAAACCTAAACAAAAAAGACATTGGTAATCTAAACATAGAAGACCCTTTTGTTAAAGAAGTTATAGAAATATGGTCTGAGACCTTCTTTGAGAAAGGAATAGTGTCCAAAGATCACTTTCTAGCTCTACCTCTCTGGCAAAATTCATTAATAAGGATAAACAATGCACCAGTACTATGCAAAGATTGGCTTTCCAAAGGTATAACACAAGTAAAACATTTAATGGATGATTCTAACAACTTTCTTTCCCTTGCCAGCTTTCAAAATAAATATCAACTAAAAGTCAGACCACTAACTTTTTTTGGCATAATCTCTGCTATTAAACCTTTACAGCAACAGATTCCGAGGTCTCAGCTGAAGTATGACAATTTCATGAACACGTTCCTAAAGCACCAAAAACCATCGAGAATAGTTTACAAGAAATTAATTTCTGACCAAGCGGAACGACCGCTATTATCTCAAGACAGGTGGCAGAAAGAAATCGGGTCCACAGCCAAGGTAAAAATTGACTGGAGAAAAGCCTACCTATTGTCTGCTGCGTGTACAAAGAGTTCCAAATTAATTGACTTCAATTTCAGATTTTTACATAGACGGCTGGCGACCAATAATTTTCTGCAAAAAATAGGAATTAGAGAGGACGGAACATGCACCTTCTGCCATGATAAAAAAGAAGATCTGTTCCATTTATTCTGGGGATGTGAAAAAAGTAGAATTTTTTGGAATGACCTCTCTATATGGCTGCAGGCGTGCCACGTGCTTTCAAAAGAGAACCACTTAGGAATGGAAACGGCCTTAGGCCTGAAGCCAGACGACTCCAATTTTAAACTCCAAATTAATTTTTTTTGCCTAATGGCTAAGCACTACATTTAGGACCCAACTAGCTGCTCTTGACAACAATACTAATACAGGCCGCAGCCAAGCGGTAGTGAAGACAGGTGAGCAAGCTGGTGAGGCACGATACAAACTTTGCTTTCCGAAAGCCAACAAAAGATGGGTTGCAAAGCCAATCAATGAGAAAAAATCTTACAAATATTTGTCAGATTTGCTTTTTGCAGTAATAAAGCGTGTAGAACAAGGGGGTGCAGTTGCCCAGCCAGTGCCTGTTCACCTACCCAGGAACATTGCCTCAGAGCCAGCCCCAGCAAAGGCAGATGCAATCGAACAGCACCGCTCAAGATTTAACAGATAAAAAATAGTAATAATGTCATCAGTGCTCAACATTAACTAGTTGCAATACCCCAAGCTCTTTCCAAGAATAAGTAATGCTTGTAAAAACATAACAGAATTTTTATTGTGTCTTGTGTAGTTTGGAGAAGACCAAACCCTAGTCAGTTCATGTTATCAGAACAAACTATAGCTACTCGTCCACATAATTATGGAATAAGGCTAAAAAAAAAATCCCAAATCGTTAGATATCGTTTGTGAGATACCAAAAACCAAAGAAAGTAATCTAACAGCGTAATGTAGAGCACTACCACTGGATAACTGATAATTTCCATGAAAGATACAAACTTGTTTTCTGCATTTTTCTGTTTATAATATTTAATTCATGGACATCTTTAATCCCGACTGTCTAAAAAGTTTATCTTCAGGTCCACCAGATGGATCTTTGTACTGCTGCTTGTATTGATACCAATCTGTTTGAAGGACCTATCTATTTATACACACTGGATGAAACCCAGGGTGCAGGGTGATGCATTTGGGTTCTTCGCCACATTCACCGCTAGTAACAGCCTCGATAAGCTTATTTTTGACAGGCTCAATTACTTGGCAGCATATGCCTTCCCATAATCTGACAATTGCTGCATGTACACCTACGTTACCAAAACAATTAACATTGCAATTGCTCTATATTCTTCGTGACTTTCTACTAGTAGGAATGTATTTATAAACAGAGGACGACCGAACGTAGCGTTGGTGGCAGCAGAAGCAAATTATGTTGTCTTCACGCGTATTCCCACAAAACATTGAGTTAATTGAGACGTAAAGTTTATTATCAAGGATTGCGTTCTACTTTTTGCTGTTTTTGAAAGTGTAAATAAAGCCACAATGAAGCCGTGCAGTAAGTAGATCGAGTAACCGAAGGAAAGCTTCGTTTTCGCATCCAATCCATTGATTTAAAAAGGCAACAAGGAAGAAACAAAGACCAATACCACAATTTATCAACAGAGTTGAGTTTATTTGTCACTTAGTTTGTTATGGAATTACAATTAACGGATAACTCGTACAACATACCGGTCTGAATTTCGCAGTCTTACATTTGTTTCTTCATCGTTTGCCATGCATTCGTCGCCTACGTCTTCGGGGTTCTATCCGCTTCATCAGAGCTCACACGCGGTTCAAAGTGGTACGGCGAGATCGAAAAACTTTCGGAGGCTTGTTCCTCATCGATTTTATCAGAATACGTCCCAAAATTGGCCATTTTTAGCGATGATACAAAGGCAAAAGCTCCTACTTTGCCGATGCAAAATATTGTACACAACTGGAAGACGCGCAAATTATCAATTTACATCTCATGGGTTTGACGATTCTACGTCACACGATGATACGCTGACCACTTTCTGAACAAGCGGGCAATGTTCAAGATGGCGGATTTCTATTTGCATTTTCGGTCGTCTTTCAGGTACAATATTTCATTTGAACGAAACGATATGGGAATGATGTTATCAAAAATTGAGACATGAACCTGAGGACAAACATACAAAATACCTTCAATTTTACCCCGGAGTTCCCCTTTAAAGGAGAACTGAAGCCAAAAATCAAGTAGCTTTTTGTCACGTCATTTCAACAACTATGCATTGTTAAACAATTTGTCATACTTTTTTCCTTCTCAAACGAAATGTAGCACGCATAAAATCAAGCTTTTCAGGCGATAGTTGGCTCAAAATTCGGCTATGGTACGGAAGCGCAGAACTCCAGTACCAGCGGTTCTTTTATAACTTTGTGACGTATGATACTCTGGGAAGAAGTGAAGTGCCGTGTAGTGCGAGGACCCAGTATGAGTTGACATTGTGCGTCTTTCTGAGCACGGGTTAGCTAGAGTTTTCGAAAATTAAAGGAGAATACGTGCAATCTGTTTTTGTTACCCAGAGTGCTAGCTTGTTGAAGTTTTGAGTTGATCGGCGCATACGTTCTTGAGTAGGCGACAAACCTCATTTGTGTTACAATAGGTGACAATTTAAAACCCACTATTGCTGTGTTTACACTCAAGCGTTTACCAAGGTAAACATTAACTTACTAAACCCTGGTACATTTATACAGTGTTTATAATTGGTTGCGGTCGCATTAGGGAGTTAAACAATAGTGTTAAATCAAGTTCTATTGTTCAGTGTTGCCCTAAGGATTCAAAACACCAGGGAGCTTACACTATAGTAGTATTATTCAAACACTAGTGTTACACTGTGATTCTCTCAAGTGTGACCGCAACCATTGTCATACTCGGGGAAATTAGCATAAACTTCTGATGTAAACACGGTCGAAAAGTCAGAGGTCATCGTTTCATCAATATCCAAATCATCAGTCAGAGAGAGAGAGAGAGAGTTGCGTGCAAACTGGAAAACGTGGGTTGAACGTTTGCAAGTTTTAATTTCGAAGTGTAATTCGCATCAACCAGAATTATTTGGGGCGGAACGACCGTAATTCATTTTGGCTGATCCTGGCCTCTAGATTCACTTAAATCGTGTATGAAATGATGCAGAAGAGATTTGAAACCTATAATATTTACCAGAAATCGTCACACACCCTATGATTCTGACATTTAACCAAGATGTTCAATCAAGTGAGCTAATCTATGGGGTGCCGTTTGTAAATTTATTATTTAGCCTTTAACAGTACGTGCCTGTTTTTGGTTATTTACAAATAATTGAAAGGTCCAAAAAAATTATTTATAAAAAATGAACAAGTACTCACTCACTGATATGGAAATCATTACTTCTTAGCAAACCTGATCATATATACGAAACACGGCTGTCTCTTAAAAAGATTATTTACGTATCAAAAAGCTGTAAATCTATTATTTCTAAATAATAAAGAAAACTTGGTGCGTCAATTCATTATTTACAAAAATTGAAATTGCACCTCGCCGAGTGTAAATTTCTTATTTAGGACCACTTCGTACTGAAACTAATTTATGATGAACCTGCGCGCCAAAATGATAATATATTCCATGAAAATGCCAGGAATTCCACCTTGGAGACTAGTTACGAAAGTCGTGGCTAGGCTTGGATAAATTCTGCGCGTAAAATCGCTTATTCTGCTCGAAATTCTGCCAACAGAATTTATCCAAACCTACAATCTTGGACAAAATCGGCGATGGGAAAATGGCGCATTTTGGCCTTCACGCCCGGCGGCTTCATGCTTGATTTAGGGGGAAGGGCCATTTCTGTTCCCATTTCATTCTGTTCAGGATTGTAGTCATGGTGGATCCGGAATGGCAGAATTTACTTGTCTGAAGGATGACCAAAGGTCACAGCTACTTGGCTGTTGAATTATTTGAATTCACTAGCTGGACATCTCGATGCTTTTAAATTAAGTTAACTCTAACCATGTGAGCGTGGTTCATATGGGGTAGATATTCAGCACTCCAAATTACACTCTAAAGCCGATGATACACGGTTCAACATCTTGCAACATTTGTTACTCAACAAATGTTGAACCATGTTGCACAGACGTGTTGAACGGAATAGAGCTGATCTCTATTTTCGTTCAACATCGTTCAACAACATTCAACGTGTTGAATGGCATATTTCAACATGACACGACACACTGTTAAACAGGTTCAACATTTGTAAATCACCAAAAACAGGCACGTACTAAGGCTAAATAAGACCAAATAACAAATTTACAAACGGCGCCCCATACCAATCACACGACTACGAACACAAGACATACCTCACTTGGAAAAAACGGTAAATAAAGTGCAATTGCTGAAAACGTGACAACGTGT
>NC_090890.1:33593790-33601290 GCF_036669925.1 Montipora capricornis | reverse complement strand
GTAGTCCATGGACTGGGGGTCAGCGGCGGAAATGTACCGACCCGTGACCATGCACAATCTTTTGTCCTCAGTTCACAAATGTGTTTTGAATAAATTATTCGAAACTTTTATTTTAGAAATAGGGTGTGGTTTGTAAATGGTCAGTGCCGAAACAGCAAACAAGAACGTAAAACAAAGAAACTTCGTTAGTTTCGTAATGGTTCCATTATTAACAATTTTGCTTTTCGAAATGTTTCAGCTAACACAGTAGAAAGAAACACTAATGATACTAGCACAATGAGAATGGAAACTGCTCTAGGGGAGCACTATTTGAGATGCTGCTTACACATGGATCTATTTGTTAAAACAATGGTTTTCTGGGGGTGCTCAGTCTCGCGGGCTCAGAAAACCTGGTTGTGGTCATTGTTATTTAAGGTTTTTCCGGAAAAGCGGGCCGCTCGACTGATTTATGAGGGGACTGCTCACAGTCTAGGGGAGCAGGGATCGCACAATGGTGAGAGGACTCCCCTCTCACCAATTTGTGGCCCAGGTTCGATGACCGGACCCGACGCCATAAGTGGATTGAGTTTGTGTTGATTTTTTAATCTACTCCGATGGTTTTTCTTACGGTTTTATCCCCTCAGCGGAGACCAGCATACAGGCTGATTACAGCTGACTGTAAGCTCTGCTCCAAGGTCACACATGGACCGTATAGCGGCTGCCAGAGGAGGCGTCGTTGCTGTTGAGTTGCGACGGCGATTAGCCGTTATTATTATCATCATCATCATCATCTTCGGTTGCGTAGCAATTGTAAGTTAAGCGTGTTGTTAAGAATAGATTTAGTCGTCCATTTGAAGGAAGCTTTGTTCGCTTTGATGGCGGGATGATCCACAGGGACTGCCCTGACAATGTCTAATTTAAAGAATATCAAGGGAACTATTTTGAAGTTCGTTTTTAAAGCAAAATATTGTTCAAAATAAAATTAAACTTACCAAAGTCATTGTGTTTTGTTGTTCTTGTTTGTGGATGACGAATATTGACATTTTAAAGGTTTTGACATCGGTGTTACTTGAGAAGACACATAGAGAGAGAGACAGTGGAGGAAAGCTTTTCAGAACCGGTACAGCGCCGAGCTGATTTTCACTTTGAAATTCGTATTGCGCAGCTTCCTAATTGACATGAAAGCAAAGCTAAGATGTTGTTGATTCTTCTCGTAACATTCAATCAAAAATCCAATTAAAATACGGAGCGCTAGCCTTCAAGAAAACATATAAGAGTTTCAGTCATCCTAGCCAGATTTTTGTGTGCAATCGTCCAACGCCGACTGCTCCATTCTGATTGGATGCGGTCATTCAAAAGCCTTTCCCATGGGACGGGAGAATCAATCTAAAGCCTAATTCAAATATCCAGACGGACTCCATAAGTGCCAATTTTCTTGCTTACTTTTTCTTATGTTACACTTTTGTTAGAGCGAGTTTTAATCGAGGATCGTAAAACCAAAACCGCAAAGTAATTATTTTGGCCAGTCAAAAAGGACGGAGACAATCCAGTAAAACTAACAAACAAACTGCGGTTATAAACATAACGAGTTAACCCATGTTGTAAAAGGTTTTATGAACTTGACGTTTCGTATGCTCCAACATACATCTTCAGAAGTAACGGTTACCTAAAGTACAAGAGTGTCTACAATCCAGTAAACCAATGAAATCGCGAAGTAGTTACACGTAGGCGACACAAGGCGCGGGAAAACTTGCACGCGAGAGCCGCGATTGGTTTTGGTTTCACACCTGATTGGTTGATAAAGAGGATCGAGAACTTTGAACCAATCACTGAGTGAAGTAATGCAAAACCAAAGCAATTCACTGATTACTTTCGAAACTCTATTGGAAACTGCTTTAGAGTGGTTTTCAATTGAGTGTCGAAAGTAATTAGTGAATTCCTTTTGTTTATGATTACTTTACTCAGTGAATGGTTCAAAGTTCTCGCGCCATTTTTTCAACTAATCAGAGGTGAAACCAAAACCAATTGTGGCTCGGTGCAAGTTTTCCCGCGCTTTGTGTCGGCTACTTGTAATTACTTCGAGTTTTGATTGGTTTACTGGATTGTCTCCGACCTTTTTGATTGGCCAAAGTAATTACTTTGGTTTTGGTTTTACGACACTCAATTGAAAACTGCTCTAATCATCTGTTGTGCTTATTAGTATTTATAGACTGTAACCGTTGTTCATCATTTACGGATAAACTGGTTATGAAACTCTGGCGACTGCAAAAGCGAGAATAGTTGACATCGCACTTCATGTTAACTTTACCCCTCACGCAATGAATGCGATACGTCAAAACACAAATATTATAGACATGCGCAGTATGAACACGACTGATAAGGTCGGCTCAACGAGAATGCTATGGGGACTATGTTGTTTAATATCTTTTTAAAACGCGAAGTTTCAGCCACCGTTAAAGGCAAGGTTAAAGAATGGTACATGATCAAAATATCTACCGTTTTCAATTTCGATTCTTTCCCCTACGTTTATACTGTACCTGTTTTATTTCCTTGAATGCGCACTGTTCGGAGCGTTGCTGCTTGAAGAAAAATTTCGCGACGGTGATGTTTAAGACCAGTCATTCAGTTTGTCAATTGGTCAACATTCGGAGTTCTGCGTTGTGTTCCTGTGAAGTTATTTCATTTTTCTTCACGCGCGCTCGAGGTAGCCAAACTGAGTTGTCAAGAATCGTGTCGTGCTGGAGAGCTGTTCGATCGAATTGAGGGAAGGCAACAGAAGATTGCAGGCAAGGTACGCAATGAGTTTTTCTAATTTTCAAACCTTGACGACATACATAACACTAATAATACAATACAAAATACTAAACACTTAACTTATAAAAATGTTGTAAGGGTAAACACAGTGAAAATCGGAAACCAGTGAACCTTGAGCACACAGTACACAGAATTTAGTAGTTTTATGCACCAAATCGCTCACTTAATTAGCTACATTTTGTACTTTGGCAAAACAATGTGGCAATTTCGATTCATCAACTACTAATGGGAACCTGCTCTTCATAGCTTGTCAGGGTATATCATTACTGTTATTGTCACGCTCTTAGACAATTAAACTCAAAGAATGAAAAGGTTAAGGCAATGTAATTTCTCCATCTTTATTTGTTTGAAGTTTTTTTGGAATGTCAGTTCAATCAGCAAAGGCATGTCTGAAACCTCGTTCGTCTCACCAAACTTATATTGTGTATTTTTAAACACAATATTATTACTGTCTTTTTTTAGGACAGTCAAATTATACAGGAATAAAATGGATCTGATCCATTAACAGATAATAAATCTACCATCCTGCACCTCATCTTAATGAAAAAATTCGTAACACCAAATAAAATATTGTTCACGGTTTTTGGTACCTACTAATATTTACAACTGACATCAACTTCATAATTAAACCCTGGGTAGTTGAAAGCTGTGTCCATTTTTTTTTTTGGTTAATATCACTTGAAATAAATAACTCTTTTTGCCTTTACTTTACATGCATTGGGGTAAAAAATATTCCTGTCACTAAAATTATTCTTTTGGCTTTTACAGTCAAAAGTGATCTATACCAAACTTTTGTTAGGTGCAATTCATTTATCTTACACCAAAAATTCTTGGAAAACAGCACCTAACAACAATATCCGTGGTTTATTTAGGGTAATTTATCCTAAAATGTTCACTAACCAATCAAGGGCTCATGCTACCAAGAGCAAATACAGGCTGTGTGTGATTTGCTGTATTTCAAAGAAAAGTGACTTCATTTTAAGCTTTAACACTTAAACTCAAAGAAAAATTTAAAGTCATTCTTTCAATGACATAACATTTTCTCACACATCTTTATATTCAGTTAAGGTTTCTTGTTGTAGCATGAGTCATGACTGTGATTTCTGCCTACTGAAACTGGGACCATGGATTCATTCGTTACAATTACAGTCAATCTATGTCACCTATGACCAATATTTCTGAGACTGAAATGTTCATTCGAAGTCCTATTTGTAACTTCTGGCATTTGAATGGTCTGAGTCTTTAAAATTTCTGGAAATCTTTCCAAAAAAAAGTATCAGCTGAAAAAAAAAGGCAAAGCACATACGTGTAGGAAACAACTGATTGTTTTCAAATACTGTATGCTGTGATGTAATGTAAAAAAATTCATAGCTTTATTTCAGCAATAAACTAGGGAAGTTTCAATGAAAATTCTTAAATCTCACTGGCGATGATCACAACTGACATGTAATTTTTAAAACCCTGTTAAAACTTAAAAAATACTGGTCACATGTGAGGAAGATTGACTATAAATTGACTTTAACCTTTCCAAATGTAAGTTAGTTCCCCCTTTTTGATGAGCCACCCCTCAGTCAGGTCTTATTCTTCATGAACAGGGACAGATGTTATGGACATATCCATGGGGACATCCAAAGTGGACACAGAATTAACTGATGAGGTTGGGAAGATACGCGGAAGATTTTTGATGCACTTCTGGCATTCAACTGGTAAGTCATGTGTTGAAAGCTCCTCACCATAATCCCACACCGTAAGTGCTGCAAGGTGCATTAGAGGTGGCACCTGTCCAGTGTCTCTACGCCATCCAATTGTTGTAGGCCTGAATGACCTCTGTTCTTCTAAATTTATAGTTCCTTTTGTCGAAGCTTTCCACTGAAGTTCAAGCTTACGACCTTCAGCTTTAAGAGACTGGATTGTCAGTGATGTGTCTTTGTTCAGTTTCTTTTCCTCCCACGCTTTAGGATAGACATCCTTTCCTCTAAGTGGGGCACTGACTGCACTACCTTTTCTGATGTTGTTGAGCTTTTTTCTTGCCTCTTGGAGAAGCTCTGTGGTCAGTAGTTGCCCATAGTCATTCATTCTCTGTTCATGTGTCTACCTTGCTGTCTCAGTGGTCCTACCATTAGTTTTACCACTGTGAATAGTGTTCTCAACAAATGTTACAGAGGCCTGTTTTGATAGTTCTGACAGGTTGTCATGAAGATAAAGTTGGGATAGATTAAACTGTCTTTCAGCAATGACATTGTTCACAGGAATGCTAAAAATGTGCTTGGCATAAAATTCAAAAAGGTGTGGTGTGGTGTCTTTGTTAATAAGACAGCTTTCAGGTGATGTTGCCATTGCTTTAATCTCAGTTAGAAGTTGAGGTTTCTGCAGCTGCCAAATATTGGCCCATTTAACCAGCTCATTTCTGTCCCTAGACACCAATCTCTGAAGATCCTGTCCATAAACTTTTACATTGTTTTCAGATGCATTTCCTTGATTGCTTTCAGTGGATACAAATTGTATGTCAAGGACCTTCAAAACAGATGACCAGAATGGACTTTGGAATCTTTGATCAGCTCCCATTCCAAACAGCTTGGGAAAGGATAACCACTCAGCACCATGTTCTTTAATTACTTTCAGGGCTTCTTGCAACATGGGCCTCTGCACTTCCTGGTAAAAGTGTTTAATAGCGGCTGGATCTTTCAAAGATAATTGCACTTGCTCTTCTGTTAAAGGAAAATACAGTGATGGACACAGTAACATTTGACTGAGTGTTTCATTGTGCTTGAGAACAGTTGCAGGCCATAGTCGTGCCAGATATCCACTGGAAAAACCAAGTTCCTCGTCACTTGCTTGTGATGAATTAAGAGACGGGATAATGAACTTGTCAAGAAATTCAAATAAGAATTTAATTTGCACTTGGATCATTGGGCAGGAGCTCAGCTTGATGACATTTTGCCAGACTGATGAGTGGTTATCTGACTTTGGCATCCTTTCTAGTATACGCTCTGCAAGCTGAAGACAGGCTTTTCCATACTTTAAATACCATTGTAGCATCTCATGGTAATATGTCCACCTTGTGTCAATAAAGGACTGTGGAAGGGGTGGCTCTTTACTTAAAATTCCCAGTGAAACATACATTGCCTTGTACTGACTTGGGCGTTCATGGTGGAGCCAGGATATCTTGTATAATAATTGCAATATGTGGTTGTTGTTCATATCACCCTTTGCCCCAAACCCAGCCTGGCACATTCTTCGCAACATTATATTAAGTATGTGTGGGTAACAGCCCACAAAAAACATTTCCCTGCCAAATAGTTTGGAGTTGTTTGCAATCAATCCATTTGATTTACCCTTTTGGGTAGAGGCATTGTCCCCAACTAACCCTGAGACATTTGATATACCGAATGTGTCATGAACAATGTGGAAATCGACATCTGACTGGTGTTTTCCTGACCCACTAGCTACAAATGAATGCTGTTAGCAAGAACATAAGCCCTTGGCTTGTTAGTTTCATGGCACCATGTGTGCACCCCCACAATGTGCCTTTCCTCCACTCCTTTGTTAGAGTCATCACTCCAAACATGAAAATCATATTTGCTGTTTGCAAATCTTTTACACAGAATTAATTTGTCTGCCTCCCCTAAAAGAACATTCCAATCTGACAAAGTAGTTGGGGAAACAATCAGATTTTTTGGGGGACTACAATTAAACAAAATACTGAAAATTAAATGTAATGCAATTGGTGCCTTTTGGTTAGATAAAAGACATGCATGTTGTAAATATCTAATGCAAGCCATGAACAGTACACTCCTATGATTTGCTCCATTTTTGCCATGGGCAAGTGTATCCACAAGAGAATAACTGTTTAAAACATCTTTTTGTTTGAGTTGGTTTTTCAGTTTTGTTGCAACAGATTTTGCCCCCCTTAGTTTTTTTATTGTGTCGTTTTTCTTCAAGGATGTGGTCTTCAACAATTTGTCTTGCTTTGTAACTTGTTTTTGTAGGGTCAGAGTCTCTTTCTTCAAATCACTGTTCCTTCTTCGCAGAAATACTGAAAACAAGGGAAAAAGTCACACAAAAATTTTATTGACTTGTGGCTTTGAAAACAAATTATTTCATTAAATTCACGTTTTGAAAAGTGTGAGCCTTAAACTCTCTTTTCTACATTTAGATGTGGCTACTTTATTTACTGATGTTTTCTTTCAACCTTGTGAAAGTTATTCGTCACTGTCGAGAACATTGGTTTTTTTTATCAATTGGAAAGGTATTTACACAGTTCTCTAAGTAAAGGTTTTGTCCTCTTGAACTCAAAATAAGCTTAAATTTATAACTCGAGAAAGGTAAGAAAAGTCTAAAAATTTAAATCTAGATCGCATTCGACATGAGAAGGACTCCTCCGCGGTCCGCACAAAATCATCTACTGTGCCATTTAAAAATATTTTTCACGTTTTTTTCCTCCGAGTAATGTTTCTTTGCGTTAACAGAATTTCTGTGTTGGCATATATCGAAAATGCTTTGTTTCTTTCAGCTCTGCTACATTTTTTAGTGTCCAAAATAAAAGCAAAGTCTGGATACACAATTCGCGAATTAACACAGGATTAATATAAACAGCTGCGAAATTCGCTGGAAATTATAACAAGACCTTTTACAGCGGTCAATTATTAAAACATAGTTTTAAGGCGTTTGTTTCAGTCTCTCTAAAGTAAAACTTTCTTTTACCCC
>NC_090890.1:33558790-33586290 GCF_036669925.1 Montipora capricornis | reverse complement strand
TAAATAATGCAGCGCTTACTTAAGAATGGGAAAACATGTTGCAAGAGGCAAAGGAATCAACCAACCAGGCCCTGACGTGACGGACAACGACAATAAAAAGCGGAAGTTGATCTTTGATCCCTTAGTGCTCTGACAAATCAAGGGAGTTAAAGAAAAACTTTCGACTTCGTTATTATAGGAAAAAATAAGGGCCGCCAATCCGATTACCATTCATGATGCCCGCTTATGCCTACAAATACAATAATGGCAGTATCGAAAACGAACCTCTCGAAACGGAAGAACTAAGCACGAAGCACCCAAAAGGTCGAAAACGAAGCACCCACAACTCGAAAACGAAGCATCCTAATTTCCATTGCAAAATCGCTTTGACCAGAGCTAGCTTAGCTAGGGGCTAAAAAAATTTGGCCTCTGCCAATGCTCAAAGAGATCTTCCGAAGGAAAATAGGGTGCTTCGTTTTGGATCTTTTGGGTGCTTCGTTCTTCGTTTTCGAGTGCTTCGTTTTCGATACTGCCAATAATATAATGTACTCACTTCGAGAGTTCCTCTGTACTCGCGACAGGTTTCAGTACTGTTGATGATCATTCCAGCTTCGTCATAGCTAATATCATGTAAGCTAAACAGAGATTCCCCTTTGCCCTTTTTGAACTGCTTATGTTCCCATCCTCCAGTTTGAGGATCAAAGTGATACTAAAACAAGAATATAACAATAAGTTCACAAAATTACCCACAAGCTTTGACAACGCACATACGGTGATATTTTATATTTATCACACAACAAAAGTTATGAATGACCGGCTGGCTAAACTCTTATTATACCTGAAGAAGGCTGGTTTAGCCAGCCGAGATATAGTACACCACTAAAATCAAATCTTCGTTGTATTCGGCTCTTGCTCAACATATTTAGTGGCTCAATAGACCATTTTCGAATTCTCATAGCTGGACTGGATCTAGCATGAAATGGAGGCTAATGCGGCCAAATCTTTTCAAATGCGAATTAATTTGCCCGCATTAACCTCCATTTTATGCTAGATCCAGTTCAGTTGTGAGAATTCGAAAAGGGTATATTGGTTGACCATTGGACTACGGTGCGGGAGGTCGCGGGATCAAACTACGGATCAGAAAGACCAACACTTAGAGTGCTGCTGACATGTGCAAATGGTTAAAGTCTTTTCAGATAAAGACAATAAACCGTAGGCCCCGTCTCACAACCCTTCCACGTTCATGACCCTATGTCAGGGACGTAAAAGAACCCACACACTATTAGCAAAAAGTAGGGCATGGAGTTCCCGATGTTGTAGTCTGTATCCTGTATATCATGGTTGGGAGGGTAAATGCTCAGAGATGTTAGTTCCACCAAGCTACTCTAAAATCCCAGGGTAAAAAAAAAAAAAGATATGATATGATGTATGATACTCAGGGATAAAGGTAACCTGTGATCAGGCACGCTTTTCTTTAGACAGGTACCCGCTTTTCGTACCCTCTCTAAAGAAAAGTACGCCTGATCGCAGGTTAGGATAAAGCGGTCAGTATGGTTTGGGGAAAGACCAAACAGCGCAAAAGAAAAAAGAAAATTGCCCTACCCCATTACTACAGCTTGTCAAAAAGAAGGGAAAACAATTTTATTTGTGCAAGGAAAAAAACATGCTCATCACTGCGCTTAAATAAAACAAAACAAAGACTTTTGCTTTTAGCGCCATTTGTATACCAAACTTTTAATGGTAGGTCTTCGTTAAAGCCCCGTAGTTATCGACTGTGTTCGTTTTTATCGAATAGGCGTCATTTCAGTTTTTATGCATACTTACACACCTGCGGTAATAACTTCCAGCCATGCGTGGCAACCATGTTGATTGCATTCAGCACAAAATCGATCAAACGGTCACTCATAAAATAAGGAAGGTTAATTCTAACAAAACCGGGCCTAAAATAACGAAAAAATGTGAAAAAAGAAGCTGTTAATTATCGGGATGCAACAGGCCGCACTCGCGTTTGTTAGCAGAGTCGCATGTGGTAAACCCCAGCGGTTAGCTTGTCTCCATCTTTTGGCCGGGTTTATATTGGAATGAATGGCCACTGGAAACCCCGTTTTGTTGACTTATTTTTGCATGTGTTTTTTCGAGTTTATTCCTTTAAATGATTTTTAAAGTAAATGAAATCTGTTTTCCATCTATTTTAACTAGAGTATACGTGAAATGAAAGTCAGGAAGATCATCGCACTTAGTTCAAGTGAGCAACTTAAGGTGGTTCAAACCAGTTTCAACACTTTGAAGACACCTTGTTATTACAAGGATTGGCACTACAACATCTTATCACGTAACAGCAATGTTATGGTGCCGTGTAAAACATCAAATATTGCTGAAAGAGATGCAATCATTTTTGTGACATACAAGTTACCATGGCACCCGGAAAGCATTGCAAAAACACCCTATATTTTGCAAAGTTTCAAAAAATTCTTTGAAACGGATTCAGAACTACCTTAAATTTTCAATTATTTAAGGTGGCTCTAAATCCGCTCAACAGAATTTTTTTAAACTTTGCAGGAGGTTTTATTCTGGCATGCCAATTACATTTCACAAATACAAAATGGGGGTCACCGAGTTCGTTTTTGAGATATGAGCAGCTAAATCCAAAACATGGGATGTTTTTGCAGGGCTTTCTTGTTGCCACGGTAACCTTTTACGTCACAAAACTGACCCAATCCTTTTCAGCAATAATTGGTGTTTGATGAGGTACCATAACATTGCTGTTCAGTGATAAAGTGTTTTAGTGCCAATCTTTCTAATAAGAACGTTTTCTTCAAGTGATGCAAGCACCAGAGAATAAAATCACTTACTGCGCGATTGCGTTGCATTTGACCTACCAAGTGAGATTTTATTCCTTTTCCTTAACGAATTCGTCTCTGTCATTTCAATGACATCACGTATTTGTAGACACGCAGATTGACTCATGTTCAATAGGATAATTCCTAGTTCATGTCTACCTCCTCTTCAAAGAGACTCTAAGTGCGAAAATTAGTTTTCATTCATATGTAAAGTAGAACTAATTACCATCACAAAAACTTCGCACTTAAACTTGCTTTAAAGCGGAGGCAGACATGAACAGTTAATTTGGGGGGTTATCTGCGTTGAAACAATGGAAATCCAGTTTACTGAAGCATGATACAGTTCCCAAGAGTAAATAACTTGTATTGTTTTTAAGTAAAGAATTCCCCATGGGATAGGGGGAAATAGCGAATGCTCCTCTTTATTGGTGAGTTTTGGAGATTTCATAAATCAATCTTCTACTTACTTCATTATTTCGAGTGGTTCCTTCAATAATCCTCCTACATCGTCTCTATAACAAAACGAACAAGGAAAGCATTAAGAGGAGAAGGGAGAGGAGCAAGGATGGCACAGTCGGTTATATTAGTTCACGGAAATTTGGTTTTATCAACGGAGTTGATAATGTAAATTGGCCACCGTACTGAGATTCTAAAAGCTGACGTTTCGAGCGTTAGCTCGAAACGTCTGCTTTTAGAATCTCTGTACGGTGGCCAATTTACATTATCAACTCCGTTGATAAAACCAAATTTTTGTACACTACTTCCCCACCGACGCAGCACCACAGTTTCTTTAGAAACTACCCCCTTCATATATTTGTTCACGGCCTTGGTTCAAGACGTCCTGACTTCGATCCCCATATCTAACATCCTTGTTTCGACTTCTTTCCTTTCATTTTAGCTTGAGTAGCTTTAAATACCCTTAAAACGGAGTTCTGATGGAGAGTGGGGAGTAAAATGAGCGCACCGTCGACCTCAGGTTTTTCAGTTGAATTACTGATACGAGTCATCGACGTTAAATAGGACTGCTTTATTGGGTAGTTTTATTAAGATCAACTTTCAAGTGAAGCTATGATCTTCGCAGTTGTGAACGCAATTTTTGCAATTTCGTACAGAAGCCTGAAAAATTCAGGACTTCAACGGGAAGTTGAAGTCCTGAATTTTTCAGGCTTCTCAATTGCGTTCACAACTGCGAAGATCATAACTTCACTTGATTTTATATCCGTAGTTCATATATGATCCAATTCATATATCATTTCATTGAAAATCAACTTTGTTGTCAACTTACGCAGGAGTGTTGTAATCCCAACCGGATTTATAGGACACCCTTCAGTTTTTCGAAACCAAAGCCTTTTCATAAATTGAATTTGAATTGTGGGTCAGAACAGTTTTTACACTCTGTTTTCAGAAAAAATGCTATCCATTTCGATGATGCTGTAGTTCGCGAGATGCCGCTGTCGAAGAAGAGTGTTAAACACTCTAACTTGGACGTGTCTATATTTGGACCATGATGAAACAAAACAAGACGAAAACGTCACATGTGATAAGACAGTTCAGTCTGGGTTTGCCTCTACAGAACACTGTGGCAAACTCTTTTCCGACCAGGTATATATAAATTCTTGATCTACAACTCTCGCCTTTGGTTACATATGAGTTACTGCGTATAGATGGTTTGCAACCAATCTTTAGAGACACAGATAACAATGAAGTAAAGTACAATTGCTGGTGGACAAAAACAAAAGGACCATTCAACTAATAAAAGATATCTTTTGTTTTCGTCCACCAATATTGGTGGGCGAAAACAAATAATATGGCGGTGATGTCGTAACGTGAAAGCCACTTATACTGAAATTCATCTTTCAATTCTGACCACGAGCCATTTTACCACAGCTAGTGAAAGGATATTCAATAATTTACTTACTTGTCATGTTTTTCAAGAAACCATGTGAACTTCTTTGCCATTGTTTCATTTAACCCCAGCAGATCCTTGAGTTCAAAGAAATAAAATCTTTAATCCTTGAAGAAGTAGGCTCAAAAATTTGTAGCATAAGATTTACAAGGGTAAACGCTTGGTAAACAGCTTATCGAAGGAAACGATTTTGACAATCAAAGATGAAACGAATTATTAGAGAAATTAAGATCCGCTTTCGGCGGCTTAAGGGAAATGGTCGGCTCTTTCTCAGTTGTCATAAGACCATCATAATTTTTTTGGTCTCGATTAATTCGATTTTATTTTTTTATCAGTACTTACTTGATGGTGGTCGCTCAGTAAATGGCAAACAAGGTCTCATTAATTTTGGTGCGCGTCAAGTTCGAAATAACGTTTGACGTTTTCCATAAGCGAGTTTCTTCATAGAAAATTATTGCAATCAAAAGTCTCTGGCTAACTTATTTGCAGTAATTCAAATTGTACCCAACATGCAAGACATTTGCTGAAATCAAACAATTTTAGTTGGTTGACGTTTGTCAACTACTGGAGACAGTTACATGGACCTGTCGCTAAAAGCGAGGTAAACGTGCGATAGCGTTGATGACAAATGGTTTTGTCTTTTGGGAAAGTGAAGCGAGATGAGTACATCAATCAATTTGCAAAGTGATGCAAAACCAAAAAACATAAAACAGATCCATATAATTTTTCCGTTTAGCATTGGAATTCTTCTTTGTTTTGAGGATCAAGCATCACTGACGTCACATTAAAACGATACACGGAATCCAAACAGAAATGTGTTCATTGAAATGGGAACGAAAGAGTTGTTGCTAACCTGAGCATAGGGACCTGCGCACGCGCAGCCTCCTCGAGCTTGGATGCCATAGAGATCATTCAACAGCACAGATATAAAGTTGTGGTGTACAATTTTACCGCTGTCCTCGTGGTAGATTACTAGAGAGAAGATCGGCAGTCGGCGAGCCCTGTCATCTCCAAGAATTATTAGCTTTGGGTTGTCGCCAAGGGCGTGAAACGCTTTCCTAAAAATCAAGAAAAGTGTGGTCACTCCGTGCGATAAGTACAAAACCCCAGAGTATTCCAATTTTGCACTGGACAACACAAATCAAGCAAACGTTTGGCCAACTTACAATCCAGTCAGTGTCAGAGGCAGCCTCTTAGGAAATAATCTACTCGTCCTGCACTTTTCGGGACGTTAGTCGTAAAACCTACACACCTTTTCGTTCCAAGCAATATCGCTATGATAATGAATCGGCGCGTAGACCGGCCACAAAAGCATTCTCCTATCTCATTCATACAGTCTTGCTAAAAGATCATCTAGATCATTAGCTGCCACAAACTTCCCAAAATTTTCATTTTGCTATAAAAGAATGGTAAGAAAGTAATTATAGTAAAATGGAAGAAAGGGAAATTTACCGGCAAAGTTGATCCTCCCTTTCTTCAATGTTCTCGGTTCCTACAGCCTGAAACAAACAAAGACGGATAACATAATGATCACTTTTATATAGAAGAGACAATCCTCCTTTTGACCATTGGATAGTGCACTACTTCTCATAGTTCAAATAACTTAGGAAAGCCATGAACTCGATTTGTCGTATCTTCATCCTTATCACTGGGAAAGTGTATCATTCAATAGAAATGGTGCAGAGGGCTTTGCCAATATTATATAATTTGTCATTTTTGTAAATATATTCTATTAGCTCGGACATATTTTAACAAATTTAAGGTATTTGATACGAAATGTATGTGGTTAGAACTGAGCCAATTTTCAACAAACCCTTTCGAGCATTCTTAACAAAAGCAACGTTACCAGTTTGGCAATGAATTTTTCTTGAACCACATGAGTTTAAAAGAAAACAAGCACACCCTCAACGAGCGAATGGAAAAAGAAAAAAACCATTTCAGAGTCAAATGTCAATAGCCAGCGAGTAGGAATCACGCTAAAATTAGAAGCAATGCGCGCAATGTTCCCAACTACACCATTACAAGACAAGGTGCACGGACATTGCTTGGGGCAACATACCCTGGAACAACACTGTTGTGTATTACATGAAGTAATAAGCGGTTGTAAACATCTTGTATGTATTTCCTGAGATATAAATGCGGCGAATTGCACATGGTGTAGACTGCGAGCAGTCTCTCTTTCGCTCGAAAATCCGCCGAGAGAACGTAATATGCGAGGGGCGAGGCTGCGAGCCGCGAGTAGCCCTACTCAGTCATATCACGGCGAGACCATAGTAGTCAAGTCACAGTCATGGGCTGAAATCCCGTTCAAGCGTTCAGGATGCCTTGTAATTACTTAACTTGCTCAGGTAACTGCATTGATGTTCATTTCGCTGTCCAAATATGTAACATTTCATGTAGTCAAGTGTGTTCAGTAGGTGTCCTTTGTTAGCCGGGTTCAATCCGTTCTTCCACCTCCAAATCATGCAGTAGGGAAAGGGCATCCAGCATACACCTGATACACAAGGTGCCAAAGAGTAGACCTTGATCATTCCTACTTTGCTGCAATTCGATTTTTCCCGTTTCAAGTTGAGCTACACTATCAATGTGTAAAGCAGCATGTCTCACAAGGCACGTGACAACTTGCTCACTTAAATCAGTTTATATTCTTTGCTTTGTAGTTATCATATTTCTTTTTCTGAGTACTGTGAGATAAATAACTGTTACTACTCGTTGGATACAAAGCTTATAGTACAGCTCGATCATTACCTGTTTTAATTGAAAGACCATCCCAGCCCGTATTGACTCCACTATAGCTGGCGTTCCCCCTTCTTCTCTTTCTTCGATGTCTCTTAAGTATAAGTGAGTATCTCGCGTCACCTGGTTTTTAAGAAAAAAGAGAAGTGAAGCCATCGTTTAACAAGCGAACATATCACAAAGCGCCTCCACCTTGTAATATGCATTTAATAGAAGGAAGAAGGTATGATGCTGGCATACTGTGGGATTCCCTCTTGCTCAATGACTTTGAGCTGCATGACTACTCCCCTACTGGCCAAGTTATTTAAACCGTTCGTCCGTCTAATTGTTTCTGGCCGAGAGATTTAGCATCACGAAACATAAACTGAACCGTAGGCTGCTGCTTTTCTAAAAAACATGAAGATTCTCCTTTTCCGACGCTGTCAGCGTTGTAACTTGTCTCACTCCCTCAAGATGTTGCTAATATCAAACAGGCTTTTCCATTCCGTTGGCAAAACGCAAATTGTCTCTGTTGCGACGTTTTATCGCATGGGTATTATACCATCAGAAGGGTAACTTCAGACTTCAGGACGACTAAACGAGACATTTTTAAACGTCTTACCAACATCTGGGCCAGGTTATTCAAAGCCCGATTTAGCTTATCGGAAACTGTTTCCACGAGATTCTTAGATTTCATTGAATTAGGATTTTTGCTTTCCTTCAGCAAAAAATTGGCTTGTTAAAGGCTTTTTTGATAGGCAAAACTCAAACCTTGGTTGGTATTTAATCCTGGATTAGTGTTAATCGGCTTTGAACAACTGACACTCAACCTCAACCGGATTTGACGATGACAATGCAAGGAAAATAAGCATTAAAACTAGCCACAAAAACGCGATCAAACTAACAACCTACAAATAAAACTGTTCCTCCTCCACAACCGCCAGGAACTGGATTTCTAAACAGCGTTCTCTTGGCAATTAGTAAACCTGCGCAAGTTTAATACGAAAACAAAAGTTTTAATGAAAATAGGAGATCACAAAATAGGAGAAATCTGCAGAGTAACAGCCGGCTGGCATGGCTAACCTGGAGTACCGGGACCTCCAACAAACTTGTGAGGAGAAAGAAAAACGGCATCTTTATACCTGGAAAATATATACAGAGAAATTATTGTTTCTAGCGCGATACAAGTATTTCACGTTGTGGGATATTTACAGTGAGTAACTGCCATGAGTTTTGCTCGCGCTTGTTGCTTTGTTTGAACAATAACATACCAGTTGAGTCTAGCAAATTTAATCAAATACGCTAGTGTGGCGGTTCTAAAAATACGATGACTATTTTATATTATAAAATAATTAGGATAGTACGCGCACTCTCATTGGTCAATAACGGTGTTTAGATGAGAGTATGTAAACACGGCTGTGACATCACACGAAGTTTTATTGGTTATGTGTTGTCAGACGCGCGTTTTTTAGGGAGCTTAAGCACGCGCGTTTTTGAGACGCGGCGGCGACCGGAAGTGAGCTGTTTTCCCTTTTCACGTGTCTTCACACAACCACATTTACGTTGCTAAGTATCTTGTCTCCACTAGAGATGATTAGTATAAAAATCTGAGAGACACCATTGTCCTGGCACGCGAAATGTCCTCTTCCGGTTGCCCTCCGCATCTCAAAAGCGCGCGTGCTTAAGGTCCCTAATCCCTACAGGAGAAAGAAGTAAACCTGATCAAACAGGCAGGAAATGCTAGTTTGGCGCTTTCGATTAACACGTGGGTATCCAGTCCTGCAAAGTGACGCAATAGCCCTTCAGCCGATGATAAAATCAAGCCTGAATGGTTTCATAAATGGAGTTACGTAATTTCATAAAAAGAGTTCCCTTATTCTCAATACAGTTCAGTGTTACTTTGCTTATCTTCAGGCATGTGACGAGTGTGAACATCGTTGTGCTTACGCTTAAAAGCAGCTTGTAATTACAACTTCAGTAACACCTGTTGCAGCACCAATGAACTGGTTAAAAACAGCAAAGCGTCGCTTGATAACTTTCTTACCCGTCCGGTGTGGGGTTCATATCGATTTTAAGATAAGGACCAGCGGATGCGTAATCCCAGAATGATAAGGCGCCATATTTGTGGCAGAGTTCGGACACAGCAACAGTGTCTGTCAGAATACCAGTCACATTGGACGCCGCTGAGAACGCCACGTACATATTGTAACTGGCTGAACGATACTTCTGCAACGCGATAAGAAAAAAAAAACATTTTCAACCGTGACAACCACATAGAGTATCCCTACAACTGCCCTTCTGAAAAGCTGGCCGATCTCTTTGATAATATGGTAATGGCAGGCATACATGAAATATATTTGTGGCTAAGTTGGTATTGCAGTGTCCAGCGCAATCTTTTAAGATTAGCCAATATCAAAAGTACCATAACACTCTTTATTTGTCCCTCCAAAATTTTGCATAAGCATTGTTTTTATTTTCTCGTCGGACTTGTAATGGTCCCAAGAGATACTGGAAACAATGCTTATGTAAAATTTTGGAGGTACAAACAAAGAATATTATAGTATTTTTGATAGTAGCTAATTGCACTGGACACTGCAACTTAAAAGGTGAAGAGTTCAGGTCTCATTCAAATCTGACGATGATGATGAACGATGATGAGGACGATGAATTGAAAACAGCGATAAAATGTTTCTTGAGAACGTCCGCGCCCATTGCTACTGCGCATTTTGTCGTGCATGTAACGCACCACGAAGGTAAACAAACATAGCATCGAGCCAGTGTTTAGTGTCGCTGAAACCAGTTTCAACACTTTCGAGAGACCTTGTTATTATAAGGATGGACACTACAACACATTATCACTTTAATGCAATGTCATGGTACCATATCAAACACCAATTATTGCGGAAAAAGATTCGGCCATTTTTGTGACGTAAAAGGTTACCGTGGCAACATTAAAGTCCTGCTAAAACACCCCATATTTTGGCTTTAGATGCTCATATCTCAAAAGCGAACTCGGTGACCCCCATTTTTATTTCTGAAAGGTGATCAGCATGCCAAAATAAAACTTTCTGCAAAGTTTAAAAACGTTATGTGGAGCGGATTCAGAGCCACCTTAAATAATTGAAAATTTAAGGTAGCTCTGAATCCGCTCCACAGAATTTTTTTAAACTTTGCAGAGAGTTTCATATTGGCTTGATGATCACTTTTATGCACTAAAATATTGGAGTCACAGGGTTCGTTTTTCCGATATGAGCAACTAAAGCCAAAATATAGGGTGTTTTTGCAAGGCTTTCCTGTTTCCTGTTACGTCACAAAGATAACTGCATCTTGTTCAATAATTTATCTAGAGTTTATGAATCATAAACTGTTCATAAATTGTTACCTTTAGATTTTCCTCAAGCATATTCATGTCCACTGTTCCTTGTTCGTTATCATTTATTCGCACAATCTGTACACAAGAAAGAATGAAAAAATCAAGAATTAGGATGTATACCGCTAGATGAGATAACATATCTCTGCACCTTTGATAAGCCAAAAAAAATAGAAAAGACAGTAAGGAAGAGAAGGTGGTTTTGGCCGGAGGGCATTAATTTGAATTCTTAAATGTTATGGTGAATTCGGCCGAAGGCCTTTAAGTTCTAGGGGTTGGGAAAAAAAACCTAATTATTGCTTTTCACATTGCACTTCGGTTGCAGTTGAATCGTCGAACGGGAAACGGCGGGTATATTAATGCCTCAAACTGTTCCTCAGGAACAGCACGATATACCTTATGCAAACATGACTGGTCACAAGATTGACAATCAACAAGGTCCGCACTTCGTGGGGAAGTGTGACTCGGACGGTAACCGGAAGTCAGTTATTTTCCCTTGTAACTTGTTTTCACTCAACCACATATACATTGCCAAGTATCTTTTCTCTATTAGAGATGAATAGTATAAAAATCTGGGAGACACCACTGTCTTGTCACGCGAAATTCTCTCTTCCGGTTGCCGTCTGCGACTCTCCAAAACGAGGCGCACTTAAGACTACCAGCATTACCTTAGCACCCGTTTCTTTCCAAGGCAACATGTTTGAATGATGCTCAAAAGGTCCAACAAACACAACCTGAAAAAAAACAAAAAGGACTAATAGTGTCGTGATTTCCCTACAATATATTGAGCCCGGCTAGAATGAATTTAGTGACAAAATATCCGGTTGACCGTTCTTAGCTCACGTTTTTCTCGTTGTTTCTGTCCTTTAATTCAAGAGCATGGATTAACTTGTGAATAGCGCTTGTTGTTCCGCTTCCCGTGAATACAACGACGTCTTCATCCTTTGCATTCACACATTTCTTGATTATATTGCTGCAAAAGTAAAAAAAAAGAGAACCTTACTTCTTTTACAAAAAATATCCTGGATGATTGGTTCTTTTGATGTTCGTCATAATGCTTTGTAAAAGGTCTCTAATCGAAAAGTTGTTGCTTTTGGAATATAATCTCAGCATAGTAATCGTATAAATTTTTAAATGATTTTGCGCCCTGAGTAGATGATTTGCCATTTGGTCTTACCGTGCCTCATTTCTAAATTTTGTAGTCTGACGTGATGTTGTGCTTGTTGTAGTGTGGGTGTTGGAGTAGAACGGATACACGTAATCCCGGATGTAGTTCTCGATGAACATGAGGGGTCTATGAAAGAATAACATAAACTAAATCAGTCATTCTTAATCCTTCAGTGCATGCGACCAAAATATAAAGGAGAGGCGATCCAAATTCAGAAGAACAATAATATGAAAATTAATTAAGGTGGTTTTTGGCGGTTGTATCAAAGCACTTTGGAGTATCATAAAACAAACTGAACTAAAACACATTATTATCCTGATCATTCCGAAAGAGCGATGAACCGATAAGATTTCGAACGCGGTAATTAAGGACGTTCTGCCTTTGCTACTGCGCATCCTTACAGCACACGCAAATTCACAAGCCACGCCATGCATTATCTCCACATTGTCCAAAAATGAACAATATAAATTTCAAGATTTCTGTCTTCGGGACATGGAATCCTGCCATCTTGCGGCTGCAAGGCGCATGAAACTATGGTCGCTAAATGCGTACTTGTTCTTTAAGGAACCTCAACAGTTAACTTAATTCACTTGATTGGGTCCGCTTAAACAAAGTTTGGTAGAGAACATTTCACTTCAAAGATGTAATTGCAATATTTTTGAGCTTACAGACACTGTGGCCTTATTCGCTAAAGAAGCCGGAATTTTTAAGATTTAGGGTGTTTTTCCAAGCAAGTCCTCTCCAAAACGAATTCGGTAACCCCCCATTTTTTTTTTTTTTTTTTTTTTTTTTTTTTACATTTCTGACATCACTAACTCATCATCTTTCAATGGTAAAATTTGCAGAAAAAAAAATCAATGTTAGAAAAATTTCGTGCGAACGTCCTTAAGAGTGCGTTCAAATGGGAAATCCGGATTTAGATCTTAAAATATGAAAACGGATTTTGTCGCGGATTTTAAAATCTAAATCCCGATTTCCCAATGGAACACACCCTGAAATCATATGTAACTTACTAAAAGCGCGGGAAATGTTTTGGCTATCGTTAAAAAAAAATTTCGCATGAATTTCGAGCAAAAAAAAATCCGATTCTGAACTCGAAAAACCGCCTTCATTGAAATGAAAGTCTTCATCACTTACTTGCCGGATGCTGTGTAATCGCAGTAAATAACTGAAAAACAAGACAAAGATCGTGCTGGTTGGTGCGACTGATCGTAAAAAGATAGCCTTTATATATATATTTTCGGACTTTTCTTTATTCTCAAGTTAAGCTAAAAAAATCCTCAAGAAATCAACAAGAGGATTCAGTTTTACATGCGCCAAATAGCTATTTACGATTGCTGTGCTTTTTTTTTCCTGTACCGGCTTGGTGGATGATTGCCCAAAAGTTACCCGCAATGATTAATGAGTGTCTCCCAGGGGTTTTGGGGAACAAGGTAACAAGGCTAATTTGAACTGTGGAGCAAGAGAACAAAGACTAAATATCTTGGGGAACAAGTGAACATAAACCATTTTACGGATTAAAAAGCTGTGAACAAGTTTGGAAATCTAATTTCGGCAACAGGGGAACACTAGCAAAACTTTCAATCAACTCACCCCATATTAAAGTTAATAACATTTTCGTCCCGAGGGGACCCTTACGATTGATTCCGAACAAGAAAGTACGCGAAAAAATTAACTTTCGGCCTTTCTGTTTGTGGTTGTAAAACGATTACGGAATTAGTCGACTGCGTGTATTGGAAAAACAACCAGCAAGCAAGAACGACGACCTCGGCCTCGAGATAACAACGTCTTTAACTACAAAATGATAGTTCTTCTCAGCCGCTTGGCGTTTTACATTTTTGGTACATTTCTTCGTTCTCGTCCTGACAATCACGTAAATTAAACGACCAAATTGCAGGTTATATGGAGGACACTTTATTTCGACTAGAATAATCATAGTAGCTATATTGCTGCCTTAATATCCTCGAAAACGAAAAAATAAGTCAATTAAAATATTACAATAAGTAGTTAGAACGCTAACATACTAAAAGTTCATCTTCTTAAAGGCTATCTTACTGAACCGTTTAGAGATGTTACGTTTTATTTGTTCGCATACTGTCCGCGAGCGAGTTCCACATTTTTGCAGCTTCGTATTGGATGCACTCCAGTCCATAATTTGTTGTTCTTGGTGTGGGTAAGGTCAGCATGTTCTTTTCTCTTAGCGATCGAGAAACTGGAGTTACAAAAAACGAAGTTCCGGATACGTAGAACCAAATGACCGTGCAAGTCCATTGACCAGAATGAATTTCTCTTTGTTAATGCTTTTTTTCCCTAATAATTTATTTATGTAATTTTTTAATGGCATGCCGAATAATGAGCTGAAAGTTTAAGAAATTTAACTGTTTGTAATGTTCAACAACATTGATTTACCATATGTAAAAATACATGTGATTAAGTTATGTGACAAAGGAGGCCAATAAAGTGGGAATTACAAAATATCGGATGTGATAGAAGTTATCCGAACTAAAATTTACATATGTCTCCTCAATACATGGTTAGGTTTTAGGGTTAGGGTTAGGGTTAATTGATACCTCGGAGCATTTGCATGTACACTGAGGCGCTTACTTTGAGGTTATAAAGTTGAAACTTGGTACGTATTCACGGCTCAAATATGTAAGATCATTTCAACTGTAGAATAATGAATGTGATACCGTAGTTAAATAAAGATATGATGATGATGATGATGATGATGATGATGACGGTGCTTTTGTTAGGAGCTTGTAAATTCATGGTGCTAACTGGTCACGGATCGTGACTACGCCTTTTGCTGCCAGAAATGTTCTCGAGTGCTTAAGCTAAACTAAATGTAACAGTAAGTCTTATGGGTTGGAAACTCATAAGCCCAATTTGGATCTGTCACCATTTCTGGGAAATCCCGAATTTACGAGCTGATACGATTTATCCCAAATACAAACATTCTAAGATTTTCGAAAACCACACGCTAATCATTACGTGCCGCAGTATCAGTTCACCGGTAATATTTGTGTGTACATGCATGGGTAAGAGGGGGTTCACTGGAGGGAAGCAAGACTGCGTATAACACCTATCACAAAGAGAAGACGAATGAAAATTTAATCGTAAGGACCGAAAATGTAAGAACCTTGTCAGTGTGAAATGTAGAGTGCAGAAGCAAGTGAACGCAGACTTACATGAGTGTTAATCTTAGCCTTAATATCGAATTACATAGTAAATAATTTTGGTTCTTCTGGCCGCAGTCCGCTAGCGCTCTTTACGCTGAAGCCGCCGTTGGCCCAGTAACAGTCACCAATTATGCAACAATAATGCAGTCTTGGACAGCTTACTAAATGGAAAACTGAGAACATTCCTCCCCCAAAAATCAATGATGAGAAAATGGCGCGTTATGGCCTACGCGCGGCTTCATCTTTGATTTTGGGGGAAGGTGGCATTTCTGTTCCATAGCCTTGCATTTTCTCTTGTTCGTTACTCGTTGAACGGATATTCTATCGTTATTCGAGGACGTGACTACGGACCGTGGAAGTATTCGTTGTTCACGCAGAACCGTAATTGAATGTGATAATGTTATATATCTTTGATGCTATCTTTGATGTTAGTAGCATTTCCAAAGACTTTGTTCACTCAGCTACGGAAGGCCTTGATTATTAAGGGCCTGGAAAGTCAGAAATATAAAATATTTTGATGTTCCACTATATCCCGTTTGTCAGTGCACGGATGTGTGCACCGACAAACGAATATTTAAATATTGCTCTGCAAATAGTCTTGTTTCGCTTAAGACCATAAATATTTGGCTAAGTCCTTATGACCTCAAAAGTCTCGAGTTATTTCGATTTTTTCGTGGAAGACAGTCTCGAATTGTGAGAGTTTTCGCTTTACATCCGCAGAGCAAAAAACGCTAACCCCAAAAACTGGATTACTTGCGGCCGAATATATAAGCCAAGCACTAGATACAGGGCATCTATTGTTTACCTCTCTTTTCTCCATAAGGTCCATGAAATCGAGTATTCCCTCCAACGACATTTTCTTCGATGTATTCCAAAATCGGGAGCATTGATGCAAAATCTTCTTGTTTTCTCTAAGAAAAGAAAATTCCAACATAAGGTAAGGCGTGGGTTTGAACCAAGCAAACTATCCTATTACTGAAGCAAAAATTTGCCATTTTTTGCTCACTTAAGTGTGATCCAAGCAACCTCTCTTCAAGTAAGTGACTTTTTCTTGTTTTTGGACTGCTTTTAAGCGGGCTTTTTATCACGCACGTACCGACAAGGCATGAATCCAAATGAAAAATAAGATTGGACTGGACTTCACTTGACTAAAGACTTCTGTTCCTCTTTTTTCTTTGTATAAAACCACAATAATTTATTTTATTGCTATACGTTTCCCAAATGCATCTTAAATATGCCGTGCCTTGAACGGTGAAACATCATCTAATGTATATTTCAGATATTTGGGGTAAAAAGCTCGTAATCAAGGCTGCTGCGACTTCAAATTCCAGTCCAATTTTTCCGAACATTCCCGTAATAATTTAGCGTGCAATTCAGGCCGGTAATTATAAAGTATTGACGTAATCAAGAGTCATTTATCAAGATCACGGATTTGTCGTAGTTCAAGAACACAACATCAAAACGTAACTGAATAGATCAAAATCGTTTTTTTTTTCTCTTTATTTCGTCTATCCTTGCCGACTCAAAAACATGTAATATCCCACTTCCAAGTGTTTTGTTATTTATCTTTCGGCAATGCTGAATAACTACTTCTTTCACAGCTGAGTAGCCGTGTCAATTGTTTACAAATTTAAAACCCCCGGCGGGAAAACCAAGGAGTCACAAAACCAATAGATGATAATAATCTCTGCACTACTGCACGTGTCTTTTGCATTCAAGAACAGCACTTTTAAAAAGTTGACTTTTGGGAAGATACCTGTCTAAAAACATTCTTCGTGTTATTCAAAATAATGTGACAACTTTTGACGAATCATTTGCTTCAGCAGCCAATGAGGCTCTGGTTGACGCAATAAAAATTTGTGACTTCATTATTTCTTGGGCTTTACTTTAACACTCTTTTAAGAGCAAACGTTCTGGTAATATCGAATATTTCGCCCACGTTGCTCAATCAGGGTGAGTCTGATAGAATCAGTAGAATAATCGGGAAGCGGAAATTTTTTGATTTTATTAGTGAGTGTTTGTGTAGCTTACTCCTTAACTACGTAACGCAAAATAGCGTGAGTTCCCACAATGGCACCTCGCGGTAAAATTTCCGGAAATATTCTGACCGAAAAATGACGAAATACGGTATCATTGCTGTATATGTATCCGAAGTGTCAAACAAGTCACAGAGCTTTTCCGCACTGGTGGAATCGACCAATTCCTGATACACCACCAGAGATTAGAAATGGTCGACAAAACGAGAATAAATCAAGAGGTTTTAATGGCTTGGGAAACAGGAGTTCTTTATGCTCAGTGGTCGGACAACAATGTTTGCAAAGAGATTTGTTTTTACAACTGAAGCAAGTTTTAAATTGTTTCGGGGCAACAACTCAGAAGTTACCTAGACCCTGTCCACCAACTCTAATAAATTTTCAAAATACTCAGTTTTCATCTAAGCGAAAACAAATCAAAACATTTGTGATCCGCATTGTATCGTTTTCACAATGAAACGCTCAAAAACGCTTATCAAGTTCTCCCATGCTTTTTACGTCATCATTTTCAGCTCAGTCATGCTTAAAACGTCTGCCTTTTCGCCCGTCTACACAGTCTTCCGTTAGTTCCAACTGAAAGATCACCACAAATCGTATAATTAATTCACTAGACAACCGACCATTTTATTATTCGATCTGAAAGAGGAGAAAACAGCCTATTATTATCGAGACTTAAGTCAACTGAGTAAATTCACATACAAAAATAATCCAGGTTAATCAATGTTATGATCAAATGGTTTGCACTGCAGAACTCAGAACTCATTTTGATCATCACAATTCATGCAGAACTCATTGTGACCAAGCATTTTATTGTTTGCCTTTGGATAACGTTACAGAAAATATTTTTCGTTCGTTAAATGTCGACTTCTTTTTCTCGAAATATAACAGGGCAGGCGCGTAGATTCGGTTTCGATGAGTTGTCTCCCACTCACAAAATTTAGAAGCAAAGCTTGAAGTGGTACTATGATCAAATTTTTACCCCTTGATTTTTTGACTGTACAAACGCAAGAACAAAAACGCCATTTACCGTTTGCAAATATCTTCATTAGCTCCGGAGATATTTAAGTTTGAAAAATGGGTCAAATATGCAAATGAGATGACTAATGACGTCATACACTCAACCCAATATTATATTGAGTATATAAATAGAGCTACCTTGGCCAATTTACAGCGCAAACCATTGAAACTTGATAGTCTAATAGTTCTACAGGAAACACACCTATGACTATAAAAAATTATGTTCCCATGGCAACTCACTCTTTTCCAGTCCCCACCCACTTGATTTCAATATGTTAGTGATTTTCAGCTTGAAAAATGTTAAACAAGGCCACAAAGTAGTGCTAACATATTTATATGCTTGCTGGATCATGCATATGAAGTGCTGTTAGCAAATATCAAAATGGAACGCCAAAGGTGGCCATAAAAGCTTATAATATGGGGGAGCTCTGGAACCCAGTAAGATGTCATGGTAACAGAACTGTTAAGAACATTTAGTAGAATCTTACTGCAAAAAATCAAAATTTTCTGATACAAATTGGCTGAGATATCTCTTTTCATCATATTTGAACAAAATTTGGTTGAGTGTATGACGTCATCACTTGGCTAATTTGTATATTTTAAAAATTCGAATATCTCTGGAACGAAAAGAGATATTTGAAAAAAATAAACAGCATTTTTCTTCTCACGCAGACTACTTGTTTATGTTTCAAAATGGCTTGGATAGAAAGATGCGATTTTCGTCATAGTACCACTTTAATAGCCTGCGAATACAGCGGCCTCACATCGCCCCGGCTGCAAGCAGCCGTGCACGCGTTTTATCAGGTCTAAAAACACTCGGCAACGCCTCGTGTTTTTAAATCCCGATAAAGTTGGCGGTTTTCACAAACGTGACGAGGCGGCCATGTTGGAAGGAATATCACATCAAGGTCAATCAATGTCAAATAGGTTATTGTTCTTGCCATCCAACATGGCCACCATAACGTCACATCATCAATACAGCAATTCGCAGGCTAAGCTCAACATGAGCAAGCAACCGTGATAATCCAAGGTAAATGTGGAATCAAAATGGTGACCTGAACGGCGTCACTTTTAAAAAAAAGAGTTTAAGGCTACGTTCACACGGTTGAAAAATTTGATCGGACATTTTGTTCGCACGGAGCCGTGCAATATTTTCGTGCCGTTAAAACGGAACTGACGAACCGGATTAGTAAACACACGAAATTGAAAAGTGGCTCAAATCACGTCGGATCTGGAAAATAACCACACGGGAAGGAAGCTATCCACGATGGCAATAAGTTTAGGCTCTTTAATTGAGATTTTCTTAATATAATTATCTTCTTAAGCTTTTTATCGGGATTCTCATACAAATCCTTATATTTTGTCGGGCATGCTCACACTAAGAAACTAAATATTTTAAGCAAGAGCCGATACAACGTAGATTTGATTTTAGTGATGTACTATATTTCGGCTGGCCAAACCAGCCTTCTTCAGGTACAATGAGAGTTTACATTGAATTGCTTCTATGTACATATATATATATAGTAAATGGATGTTGACGTAATACTGGAAAAAATGTGATAAAACATGGCAGTTACAAAGATTTTGAATTCAAATACTAAGAGTCACGGGAAAATAACGGAAATCACTAAAATAATAAACTGAAATCTAATACGTTTCTTCGCGGATATTAAGACCGTTGGGATCAATTGTCCTGCCTTTTAAAATTAAAAAAGCTTCCCTGGCCTTACGGATCGAGTCTCTGTTAGAAAACATTTTTTCGATAGGGATTAATTGCATGTCCTTGGAGATGTTGTGGGGAGAGGAGAGGAAATGTTCTGCGACTGTAGTAGGTTACAGGTTACTACAGTCGCAGAACATTTCCTCTCCTCTCCCCACAACATCTCCAAGGACATGCCATGCCGGTTGCTTGCTTCGAAACTCTCACACTAAGCTTGGGGCGCCTGTGCTTTAGGAAATCCAAAATGGCTCCTTCCAGCTGAGTTATCACGCATCCACGCAACCACGCCTTTGCCATGCAAAAGGTGCTCACAGCGCGCAGGTTAAATTTTCGACCATACCGGCTAAAAATTCGTCTCCGATTGTGGCCCTCTAATTTTTGAACGGCGAGGAATCTCAATTTTCTTACGTTCAGCGTCGTACCGTGTAAACGGAACCCCTAAATGCACGAATTTTCAACCCGGCAGTAGAAAATTTACGCATGCACGGCTGACGGAATATTTCAACAAGAGAAAAAAAAGCGGAACCTCTGGACATCGCGCCAGAGCGCCGTACCAGAGGAATGAGCCCGAGATCTCGACCCGAACATCGCTTTCGGACGCGGGTGGTCCTTCGCTGCTTTCAGATACCCGTGTGAATATGGCCTAAAACGTATTATTGAATTGTAACTAGTCTCCACGAAGGGCAACAGAAATTTGCATGGGATACTTTTTTTAGTGTATACTAAAACAGTGGATAGCGTTTAAGGCGCGCTCTGATTGGCTACTCAAACTCCGAATGTCCTTTGCTATTCACCTCCGAGCAACTCGCGCAGGATTTGCGCCCGAAAATATTGTAATCGTTGCAGTAATAAATGAGTTAAAATCATCTTTTTGTGCTATATTATCTCACTGTCTTAGTATACACTTAAACAACTCAAGTGAAGTTATGATCTTCGCAGTTATGGACGCAATTTTAGCAATTGCGGAGAGAAGCCTGAAAAATTCAGGACTTCAACGAGGTTTGAACCCGTGACCTCGCGATACCGGTGCGACGCTCTAACCAACTGAACTATGAAGCCACTGACGTTGGGAGCTGATCATTTGTGGGTTCCAATGTTCCTGTGAGAAATGATATATGAAATGGATCATATATGAACTGTGGATATGAAATCATATATGATCCATTTCATTGTTGATTCATTCCTCACGGGAATTTTGGAACCCACAAATGACCAGCTCCCAACGTCAGTGGGAGCGTCGCACCGGCATCGCGAGGTCACGGGTTCAAACCCTGTTGAAGTCCTGAATTTTTCAGGCTTCTTTACGCAATTGCAAACATTCCGTTCATAACTGCGAAGATCATAGCTTCACTTGATTTCATATTCGCAGTTCATATATGATCCATTTCATGTATCATTTCATCGTTGACTTAACAACTATTCACCTCAGTGTCGGTGGCTAGTGGTGGCCACTTCGCGGCCCGGTCAATATCCACCACTAGCCACCTCCACTTCGGTAAATATATTTGTTAAATATACATAGAATACTAACCTGTCCTGTAAAGCTGAAACCCAATAGCCACAGCACTTTGCGATACACAGAAGAACCAAACGACGCTACCTTAATGAACACCAGTCCACCGTACTTGAAGTAACCATCACACCAAGAGTGATGGACTCTTTCTCAGTCACACAAATGATTAAAATCCAATACAGGTGCTCAAAATTCCCTTTATTCTCCTAACCACACTTCTAATGGCATGCAATTAATCCCCACTGATTTTTTTTTTCTACTTCGAAAGGCCGGGGAAGCTTCTATAATTTGAATCGGCTTCACGTTCAAGTCACGGACGGAAATCAGAAGGGAACATTTCGCATGCCGGGACGGCAGTCTCTCCCAGATTTTTGAACTGATCGTCTCTGGTAGAGAAAAGGTCTTTAGCAAGATAGTTATGGCAGCGTCAAGACAGTTAAATATTTTTCTGCCCTACTCGCAAATGCACTATCCATTGTATTTTAGGAAGGCCCGGTTTGACCAACCGAAATCAGATAGTACAAAAACAATTAATACGCTACGATGAATCGACTCGATCCTGCTTTTATACCCTTAAAATAATGACGTTCCAGTGAAAACTCAACATTTTATTACATGTCCATTGTTGTCTCATATTTTGGTCGTCCTCCCTAACGTTGAAAATGTTTATTAACGTTGTGTGGTCAGAACCTTCTAACGCATGCGGGAAGGAAATCGATGGCTTTGCTCAGGGAACGGAGACCCAATAAGATCGATATGGCTGCGCGTATTCGTAAAGTTCTGGCAATACCGCGGTTGGCGCTTGCGGATGGACATTGAGTACCATGCAAGAGCCCGTAACTAGAACGTACAACTTCATTGTGTCTGTGGAAATTTACAGACCGAGTTATATTTAGATTGATTTTCCTGGTATAAACCAGACCTTTCCAGCAAATCACAAGTTAGTCTTGCATATATGTGTTATTAACCAAGCTTGTTCGGTCAAGATGGCTGGATATTGGTCAAGTTCTTTTTTTGCGTGTTTATCATCATGACCGAGACGAAGTCCAGGTCCATAAACGTACAAAAAGAGAACTTGGCCAATGGCCAGTCATCTTGACCGAACAAGCTTGGTGATTAAAGGATTTACTATATGGCACCATGATTTTTGATCTCGCAGGACTAAGCGAGGAAGCCCGCTCACACAGCGCGGGGATTTGGTTCATCTTGCCTGCTCAAGGAGCTAGTCATATAACAAGAGAGATTATAATTACCCGTGGGATTCAGAATGGTCAATCGCGCAGGCCAAATCTGACAGGCTCATGGCTGGTCTTTTAACAGAAGCACTTCCCATAAGTAAACTTAGTGAAACCATGCGGAAAGTTAGCTTGCTCGAGTTCACGAATACGACCGGTTTAAGAAGGAATTCTTATATAAGAACTGCCCGTTTGTTCAGGCTTTGTCAAAACTGTGCCACTGAGAAAAATACAAAACCTAATAATTTTGAAAGGTGCATTTATTGTTATTTGTAACATTTTTTTTTTCTCTTTTCTTATTCAAAACAAACATTGCTGTGTCTGGTATGAAATTCATGGGACGTCATCCTAACACATATCAAACAAAGTAACATGGAGATAAAATTCCATAATCACTCTAGTTACAGACAATAACAACACCTTACTTTAAATATTCGGTTCCGGCAACAAACCGGCAACACGTTATGAAGGCCACAGTGAGAGATTTAAAGACACTCTGATGAGCCTTATGAAATTTTTATCCTTGTTGAGTGTTACTTCTTTTTAGCAATGTGTTTTACATACCTTTCACACTTCCGGGTATTTTTTTGTTGAAAATTACTATGCATCCCTCATTGCCGCACCCTTTTTTTAATTAAAGCAAACAAAAACCTATTTAGTGAACTATGATTGGTCACTTACTAGTAGTGAAGACCTCTCTTACTTAGTATGCCAGAACATCAGTCAGGGTTCCTCAACTGTCGACCGGTGTGTTGAACTAGTATACTATTGAATAGTCAAGCTGTGTTATTCTGCTCAAGGTAATGTTGCCGGCAATATCCACAAAATCTTCTCTCTGTTAGTTCACTATGAAAAGCGTAAAATAATTATAATTTTTCTTTCCTATCATGTTTTCTATTGTTCGTTGTAGGATTAAATGCCCGTTGCAAGCGGAAACTTTACTGCGGGAACTCAGTGTTCAAATATATAAATAAATAAATAAATAAATAAATAAATAAATTGGTCTTTATTGTTTTTTAAGCAAAAATACATGCTAAAACAAGAACAGTTAAATTAAAAATAGCCGAAAGAATTAATTAGAATTACAAGGCTATCGACATTACATCAAATAGCTACTCTATATTTGAAAAAAAGCCTGTTAAAAAAACTATTTTTAAAACGCAGGGTATTAACCCTAGGGAGTTGACTACTAGGAACTCGGAGGCGCGCTGAGCTGATCACACTCTCATTTGACCTGCAAGAATTACCCAAGCGACAAACACTCGGATTATTAAGGATACAAACAGTAAGCTTCAATACAATACCTTGATGATGAGAGATTTGAGGGCTTCCGTAAAATGCGAGCGGCATTCGGGGCCGGGCTGCCTAGCTAGCTTTTTAATATCTTAAGACTATCTTAACCCTGCAATGATCACCCTCGTCTCCGAATCACTGAACGAAGGGAGAGGCCTTTCGATGACTAATGAATAGTTTGCAAATTGTCATAGCTGTGAATTCAGAACTGCGAAAGTACAATCAAATCAAAGACAATGAAGGTCAGGTTTGGTTGCTTAAAGAATGTCTAAGGGCCGCAACAAATGGCAGATTTTATGCATGGCCAACAGTATTTACCCACTTCAGGAATCACACCAAGTTTTCGTAGAAATCTAATCTATTTCAGACGACATTATTTCACAAATGTCTGGAGTCAGTCTCAGATGCATAACAAGCAAAATCGCCACTTTGGTTTGTATGAGATATTGATCAGATCCCCGAAGACGCCCGTCTTTACCTGATTACGTCGCAAAGTATATTTAGGAACTTAACTTTGGTGTTAGATTTAGTTTCTGCCAAGTTTTCCTTCCAAGTTCAATTATCTTACCATATTTAACTGACATCAATAAACCTTGAGTAAACGGCTTCCCCCGCCCTGTAAAGAGTTATTCAATTCAGCGACCTTTCTGGCAAAGGCGTCTGCGTGTCGTGCTTTCTAAAGGGTGTTTGCTCGATGTTAAGCCGAAAGGGAATCAAAAAATAATTGAAAACGATCGTTTTTTTTTTGAGTCATTCGAGCCGACTGTCGGAGTAATGTTTTGAATATTATGCTTAGTTTTCACGGCTATCATGTTATTATGTTACTTTATTCCGCACCCCTGTTGTAGCAGTTTCGGCTGAAGTACAAGACGGGACAGTGAAAATGATACATAGGAACACAAACACCAAAGTTATAACGCGATATATGAATTACATTGCATATTGTAGTGAAGCTGAAGGTTCTAATTAAGTTCTCAACAAATTGAAAACTCACAATCATTGCTTCTTTTGGAAACTTTCAGATTGCGTAATTAGCATCAAATTTGAAAACTCAAACAAATTGACGACAATCACCTTACATATTTCATGATCATATTTTAGCGTTCGTGACTTTCTTCCTATTTTAACGTTTTGTCTGGTAGTAATATATCATGCTATTCTTGTATTTTAATTAACAGTAACTTGAAAAATGTCATGACCTGACCAGGAAGATATGGAAGTAACTCAGTGCAGACTACCACCGGCCACTACTGTGTTCTTGTAGCGGCGTCCTTTGAGGAAAGAGGCATATAACAACACACACCATTCATATGCAAATAAGTGGCCGCGTATTCTGCAGTTTACCAATATCTTCTTACTTAGACTACGTAAAATCTGATTTACAGCTTAGGAAGCCTTATGAAACAAAAAATGACTATTTTCGTCCCACACTGACACTTGAGAATTTCATACCCGCGTATGACAAACGGCACCTTGGAAGACGGTTTTACGTCATCAGTACGGAAGATAGCCTAGTTCCAAAATTCTGACAAATTAAAAATTTACTGCTAATACAACTTGAGTAAACAATACAACCAATAAAAGCAATACCATATCCCTAAACTTTGCATACACGTGCACTTTAATGACGCCTGCGTGGGCAGCTAAAACGAAAACAGTGTGAGCTTATTTTTTTAATAATGAGTAGCAGTCTGAACGAGGGCGTGTACCAGTGAGTAGTCAGGTTATTTTAGCCCGACTTGTGAAACAATAACTTTGTCGTCTTAACCATTGCCATCTTCATTACTGTTGTTATTATTAGTCATCGTTGCAGTATTATTGTCATCTTCTCTCTATTATATTGTAGAGCAAAATGGAGGCAAAGGTTCACTTTGTCTTGATCATAGGCTTGATTGGAGCATTCTCCAGTGCGGTAACCATTGATTATCCGGTACAAACTGTCCCAAAGGGCGTGGAACTTGCGGAGAAACGCTTTTGGTTTCACAGACCATGCGACAGCTCCAGTCCCTCAGGGCAAAAATGGGCCAATGACTGGGACAAAGTTATGCATTTCTCATGTCCCAAAGGTTAGCAGCGATATAAAAACACGACTTTTCACGTCACTATTACTTACATACACATTAACGAAGTTTTGATCGGAAACCTCCTTAAGAAAGCCCTCCACGTGTCATGAGAAATAAACATATTGACCAAAAATAGAAACTTCATCTCAGTGAAACTGGTCTGGCAGTTTAGCTAATTATAACAGGCAGTTCGCTGCTAACCCCGATGCGACGAATTGACTTTCTCTCGTAGTTTTTGTTCATAACTGGGTAGTAAGAAACACTCCTTTCGGTGAAATTTAAAAGAATCCCGTTTTATCAGGCGGTTACATTTAAGTCACAGCCAAGCTTTCAAGAGATGTCCGTTGCTCTTGATCACTGCTTCCTCGACCCCATAGCTCTTCTCTTTTTCAGTTGCACAGACATAAAATCCGAAGCTCTGGTGAAAAACTGTTTTGCTTTTATCAAATTTTATTCGTTGATTTTTGGAAGCAGCTTTGGCATGACGCGTGTGGCCTACAGGCAAACTTTCAAAGAGATGACTTCATGTATTAGATTGGTATGTGTCTATTGTTTCTATCCTTGGCCTCTGTTCTCGTAGGTCAAGCAATGAGTTCTTTTACAGCATCTGGCGAAGCTGCAAACGTGATCGTATCTGGAGCTTTTCTTGCAGGCGTACCAGCGGGCGTCAATCATGCTCCGGTTGGGAATTTGTTTGGAACAATGAATGGGACCGCGCTATGCACCTCGCACCACATGTGTGACAATAATGGTTACATAACTGGAATACGAAGTGAGCATGACAACGGAAAGGAAGACCGAAGGTCAGCTGTATTCTCAGTTGTAACCATTTTTATATGACAAAAGAGTCAGTTTACTAAGACACATGACATAACTACGACTGCAATGTTACGCACGACATCCTTACAAACGCCCATTTGTTTGCAAAAAGAACTCGCTTCCCATAAATGTCCAATTCTTCAATTCGATGCCAGGCAGTACGTGGGTGGAGCTTGATGGTTCTCAGGGTATTTTTTTTTATATTCTTCAATCTCTTACTTATAAATTTTCCTATTTACTTTTAACCAACAGATTCAAGTTTCATTGCTGTACGTCCACAGCGTACAAAACTATCGATTGTGCATCAGTCTCATTGAACAACTTCCAACAGTTGTTAGATTACAAACTACCAAAAAACTAAGTGATAGCTGGACTGTTCAGCTATCACAAGAATGAAAAAGAGTGAGTAATTTTAAAACCGGTTTTTCCGGTTTTACTACGTATATTCCGCAGAAGTAAATTATACTTTTCGCGCGCTCTGATTGGTTAACTTGGAGGTATTGGTACAAAAAAATTGTCACGTTTCACTTTTCATTAGCCAAGAAGAAATAAAAGTCAGCCTCCCGTGGTTTTTGGGTAAAGGGCTTTCTTTGTCCGTTAGTTATTAAGGCTTTGAGAGCTGAAAACAATTGTCTACCTCATCGTCGATC
>NC_090890.1:33528790-33551290 GCF_036669925.1 Montipora capricornis | reverse complement strand
GTTATAAAATTGAAACTAGCTTTTGAAAGGAAAGGAACTTTATTTAAGTGTCTTGAGCACTAATTGGGGACACTGCAATCTGAAATTAAGGCGAGGGGAAACCGGAGTACCCGGAGAAAACCTGTCGGTGCAGAGAAGAAAACCGACAAACTCAACCCACATATGACGCCGAGTCTGGGAATCGAACCCGGGCCACATTGGGGGAGGCGAGTGCTCTCACAACTGCGTCATCCCCGCACCCACAATTAAAACTAAAACTATCTACTTTCGAACTGGAGAGATTCCTTGTAGAGTGGCTTAGAAATTACCCTAACCCTGGACGAAAATGAATTTAAGAAAATTTGATTTCGCTACCGCTTTCCACCTTCAAACCATCTGTTTCGTGAGCGTGATAGAAATTCCTCTTTTCCTCGAGCCTACACTACACTGAATTAACAAAATGTTGTTCTCACGAAAAAAACAGAGGGTTACCTCTTAGTTGAAAATCTCAACTGAAGAAGGAAGAGAGCTTAATTGCATATGCATGTGTGTGGTATTTTCGATTACAGAGTCGGTCAAGCTTATAGTGATTCGAAACAATATCCACGCGGGTCGCGTTTCTCACTCTCTAAACTGGAGCTCATCACTTCAATTATATCACTAAATGAGACACAGATAACCAGGTATCAGTCAAAACTTACCAACAAAAGAAAATGCTAAAGCAATGGAGACACGGTGGAGGATCGTCATGACTTCTATTGTGACTTCGCTGTAACCAAAAATGAAATGTAGAAAAGGAATAGATCACGGTTTATAAAGATCCATTGGAACAAAAATATTTTATTACGCAGCACGGGATATTGGTTAATATCCATTTTCGGATAGTTTTTGTTTTGTTTTTTCTTTAACGTTTAAGGGATCCTTGGCGACTTTGAAGTCATAATATTTATAACCTGTCTTTATTGTGCGTTATTTTTGTTTAATAAATCAAAAAAGGAAATTAAATTAAGGCCAATAGTCCTTTGATTCACGCAGCCTGAGCTTTCTGGTTCAGTTGTTATCGCGAAAAACTATCAGCAACAGAAAACATTAAATCCTTTTCATTTGAATTTAAAAAAAGGCCGCAAGCAATGAGGCAAAAATAGATGCTAACTCCCAGATTGTTTTGTACACCAATTTGTTCAGTATTGACAGTTACTAAGCAAGTTGCCATGGTATACCTATCGTAAGTGTAATGACAGTTAGTGATCTTCTTTGGCTTTCCTCTCACTGCTTTATTGAGCGTGTTTTCATTTCCAATATCTCAGTATCACATGCAGTGCCGCAGTGAATTTTAAGAATGTCGAAGCTACTCAAAATTTCGTTTCCTGATTGATATAAATTTATTCCACGTATAGTACCAATATTTACCAGTCTTTATCTTCAGTAAGAGGCGGCCTATTTAGTTTCTGCCATCAACATCCTCGAGTTCGTTCGGTTTAATTTTTATGGATAATGAGCATTTCCGTGGTTCCCGGTATAAAAGATGGCTGAATTTAATCTTGAAAAAAAAATAAACTCTCTGGTTTTCTACTGAACCCGTTGTGAATAAGGAAGACAAGCCAAATTATTCCACACGCCCATAAACAACAGTACTGAAGCCCTCCAGTTAATGAGATAAAAGCTCAAGGCAATATGGCATGGTACGGTGAATAAGGTGTACCCTTAAAAAAATACATTTTCGCGTTGTTATGTCAGTCGTGCTATAGTCTACTTGACTTTCATCAACATTTTTATTTTGTACCCTTACATTAGTACGTTCCAGTTCACGGTTCAATGAATAAACTCTTTCAGTGAAACAAAGGTTGCTGACTAATTTTGGTTTCTTCTGCTTCAAAACTGATTCTTATTTTTTATTCTTTTTTGCCTTAACGCAGCAGGAACTTTCTCAGTCCCTACACATAATTTTGAATTCATCTACTTCTTTGAAGCAACACGTCTGCAGCAAGAACAAACTGATATAACCACTTGGGAATATTTGGAAAAGATCTAAATTATCGTGCTATTAAAGTCTCACTCGTGGGGTATCTAAGAATGTCTTTGGATTTATCAAGAAAGCGACTCGAGAATTGACTTGAAACATTAAGTAATGGTCCGGCTAAAAAGCAGGCAGAAAAACAATAGCCCGCGGCAATAGCGTCGGTTAGTTAAAATGTGCCAACATTTTTAATCAAATTAAGTTCGGCTGTTCCCATTGGTGTAAGCAGCTAAAAGCGCGAAATTTGAATTTCAATGAAAAATGTAATCGACTTGCCGTCTAAAAAATTAGATTCTGTTTCGTAGAACAAATCATTATGCCTTCAAAAACTATGTTTGTAAATATCGTCAAGATTCTATGCGCCATTTGCCGTAAAACTAAGATTATAGCTCAATGCGTGCAGTACGGCGTCCGACAGCGATATGCGATCAAAAAGATACCGCTCGGGCTGTCATATTTCTGATTGAACACAGACTACTCGCGTTGCAGACTAAAGTCGCAATTTGCCGCACTGTGTCATCTGCTTACCTTTGTAGCATGGCTTCATCAGGAAAACAAAAGTTTTTAGACCAGAACTCCGAGGCCGGGTCATCGGCAAAGAAAAGTGCTTCTTCAGTAAGTGCTTGTTTCGGTTCAATTTGCTTGCAATCAAGTTGTGGATGTGTTTCACGCAGCACCATATAATTATTCTCCACTATTTGATCACGATTTAGTGATTGAACATCCATCCATTTTTTCCTACATAGAAAAGTCGTTTCCTGAAGCTGTATGGAAAGATCAACTTGTCTAATAACAAGTTAAGAGCCTTGGACGCCTTTTCAAAGGGTAAAGATTTTCACGAAATCTCCCGCGAACTGAGGGTACGAAGGGCTACCGCCGAGGTTTATACCATCGATGCATTCGCCGCCGGTAAAGATATCGACACGGACCGCTTGGCAGAGCTTCTTGAAATTACCGAGGAGTCATTTGCACAACTTCATCAATTGTTATCTTTGAAAGACCGCCTGAATGAAGTTAAAGAAGCTGTCCCTGAAGTCTCTTACAACCAAATTCGTTTTGTTCTGGCATGCATGATCAGAGATGTTGTAATTCATGTAAAATGATATTACTCAGTCCAGTGGAGTCAGTATTCTGTTTGTAACATTTTATATTCTAGACTGTTAAGTTCCGTTTTTAATGAAAATGATTATGTTGTCTTTATAGCGGATTATTTCTAGGCAAGACGAAAATAAAATTGTTCCAAAACTGCACACCGCTTTTTAGTGATATGAAACTACGGGAAGGAGGGTGGGGTTGGGGGCGGGGCAGGGATCTTTGACCATGGAACAACTCTAGTGTCATTTGGTAGGAAGGCAGGGGAGATTACTGAGGTGGTTAGGATAAAAAAGAAAGGCTGCAGTCATGCTACGTTCAACATAATGTACTGATGTTTTTCTCTGAAAATGGCAACATCAATTTCATGTAAGATGCAGTTAACTGTGCGAAACGTTTCACCTTTGATTGACGAAGAAAATTACAACATTCCAAGACTGAGGGATTTCATCTCCAAGGTGACAAAATTGTTTGAAGAAATTGTTGCCTTTTCCAACAACTTTGTAAATTCTAAAAAAATAATGTATTTACACCCATATTCAAGCATTTCATAACAAAAACTAAACTATTCCATGGCAGTTAAAGGACCCCAGTCAGCCTCCTCCATTTTCGACGCCATCGAAATTATTGATCTTGCATGGTCAAGCGAATTCTTATTGCTTTACTGTAAGTTGTGTTCCAGAAAGTGTGTGATTATCTGTTGAAGTTCCACAGTGGTTTCCTTTCTTTTGACATCCTCTGAAAAAAATGTACTAGCCAAACTCTCGCATGTAAACAGAAACAAAGTTGTGGCGGACTAGGGCCCTTTAAGTTTAAAAAAAGAAAAGAATTATTACTTATGTGAAAATAAATATCCTTTGTTCAGAGTTCAAACAATAAAAAATAAATCAGAAAAATGATTTCAGTCACTTTGCATGATTCATTAACTATGCATAATTACTGAACTGTACAAAATTTACCTAACTATTTCAAGTATTTCAATACTGACAAATATTATGGTTGCAAGTCAAAAATAATAATGCAAGTGAATCTAGCAGTTGCATGTTTTGTTTACAATGCATAATTTTCTACCTCCCCCTTTTTTCCCACCTCAGGCAATCATGCTAGGCATAAATACAACTAAAATATATCTTATTGCATGGCAGTAGCTTCATCAGTTGTAGATAACCTCAGTCATTGAGCCAATGGTGAGAGGGCAGTGCCAATGAAAATTCATCATCTTGTCAATCCACTCTGCAAATGCCTCTCCATTTCCAGGTGACACACTTGCAATCAAGGCTCCACTGTCTTTATGGGAATGGGAGTCCACAAAGTACAAGGTTCCACTGTCACACATAAGGAACATTGTCCTTTCAGAAGAGAAAAATAAATGGCAACTTCTCTGAGCTCCAAGTGCTAATGAATTTAAGTGTTCGGCAAGTAATTCCTTTGGCGAACCAAAGAAATCTTTTTGTTGTCCCAAGTATGCCACACCACATTCTTCTCCCGCAATTTCCACAGCCTCGTCTACATTCACATTTATGCCTTCATGGTCAAACAACTCATCATGTAATTCATTGCCAGATGTTATTGCCCACTCAAAGACCTCGCTCCAAACATTGGACAATGTCAAACCTTGCTTTGGGACCAGAAGACCTTTTGATGCCACTTGGCCAAAATACAAACAAATGAATGCACAGGCATTACTCCCATTCCTGCCACCAATTGTTGACTGGCTGAAGTCTTCAGGAAATGACCACTCTGTCACCACCTTGTTGAATTCTGAGAGATGACCACAAATACTGGCAGGCTGTATAGTAGGTGGTACACTGGCCAGGGAAGTGGATGGTAGCACACTGGCAGATTGTGTGGCACTTGGTACACTAGCTGATTGTGTGGCACTTGGTACACTAGCTGATTGTGTGGCACTTGGTACACTGGCTGATGGAGTAGCATGTGCTACATTGGAAGATGATGTGACTAGTTGTACAATAGGCGACGCTGTGGGTAATGTTACTGTAACAGGTGACACTCTAGCTGGTGTCCTAACACTAGCCATACTTGATTGTGCAGCAGTTGGAACACTTGGTGTTGCAGCAGAAGAGAGTAATCCAGCCTGAGCAGTGGTTTGTTTGTTCTTGCGGTGGTAGCTGCTCCACCATGACTTGATCTGGGTGGCCGAGAGAACTTCTAAGCCTGCTTCTTCCATTGCTTTTATCACATCTTTTGGTTCAGCTCTAATGCAGTTTACTGCTTGTCTATTATAAAATTCAATCATTATATCTTTCTGGGCTTGGCTAAATGTGGTTCTTTTTCCTGTACTATGCTTTAAGGCATACCCCATTTCTGGTCGCTGCGAGGAGTGCTGGTCAACCTCCAGTGGAATTAGAGTAGCAGCTGCTGGTGGTTCCACTGCATGTTGTATGAATCGTACAGCATAGGTCTCTTGACTGGAGCCTGAGAAAGGAGATGGACAGTTTGGTTCAGGTGCTGGGTGATCATCTGCCACTGTGGCTCCAGTTGCACCTGCAATTGGAACTTGACGTCCAGAGATTTGCGAAAGCTGAACCTTTGTCTTGCTTATTGTCTGCCCCATGCCAGCCAAGGATCTTAAGATTATACCATCACTTAATGAACCTTCGACCGGAAATGTGAAATTGCCAAACAGGGAAATGTCTTTCAGTGTCCCAACTTTCTTAGCCTTAGACCTATCAATCGTCAACTTCTTACAGGATGCATTCTTCATCGTCTGCAAGAAAAAAATTATAATGAAGTTTATTTTCTCAAGGATATTTAGGATATTGTGAGAGTATAAAAATAGTCTAAACACCTAACCTAACCTAACCTAACCTAACCTAACCTAACTTAATCAAACCTAACCTAACATACCATACCATAACCTAACCTAACATAACATAACATAACATAACATAGCATAACATAGCATAACATAATGTATCATAACAATTTATTCAGGAAGTTACCACACAAATACAAAAACACTCTGAAGAGGGGAATCATGTGGTTAACCCTGTCTAAAAACAACTTCCCTGACTAAAAACTATAAAGATAAAATTTAACGGCTACTGATTTAGTAAATTTTCAAGAAATATTCAAATAAATTTTTAAGAAGTCTACTCTAAAATGCATTTAGGAGTACGTAGATTTCAAGTGTAAAAAGTACATAGATTAGGTGTATAAAAAGGCTTTATACTAAACATCTTACAGACTTGCAAGAGGTTATATACACTTGCACAACAAACAGAAAAATCTAAAACATTGTTACCGTAATTGCATTTCATAGTTTTTGATAAATGCATTTCATATTTCTGACAATGGAAAGTTTGTTATAAACATCACCTGTTAAAGGTGCCTTTGAACAACCATGTGATCCATTTATTTTATGTTTTAAGTACAAAATCCAATTAGATAAAAGTTACTTGTAGCCTTTTCCCCATTCCTTTAATTCACTGAGATTCAAACAATTACCTTAATCAAATCTGCAACTTGTCCCCCACTTTCCAAATCATTTCCTAAACGCACCCATCGTACAATTTTATGGCTGATGTGGGCAAAATGGGAATCCAGCCTAGACTTGCCCTCTCCTGCCTCAAAATTGTTGTACTCCTTGAGTGTAAAATTGAAAACACTGTTGACTTCAGCAAGGTAGCACAGAACTCCACTGTTATGGTAATGGGGACCATTGTCTAAAACAAAAGCAAAGTACATAAATGTAAGTTGAAATTTTTTGAATGGAATGGATCATTTCTATGATCAATTTTAAGAATGATGCCAATTTAGACAATTTTAACTTCACAAATGAAAAGTGTACGACACATGTTTTCCTGTTAAGAAAACACACTAGAAGCTAATTTCCATACAAAATAAACTTTATTTCCCTTACCTGAAAACAGGTATACAGAAAAGCCTGGATAAACTGATTCCAGCCACTTGAAACCAATGTCCAGGGCACTTTGTGTGAACCAAGCATCTTGTTTGGTGTCATCAGACCACAAGTCAATAACCTCAATATTTCGCAGACCCTCTCCTACCTACATGCACATGTGTGGAAAAGAAGAATGACTAATGCTTACTTACAGTTATTCACTCAAAATGAGTCCAGCAATAAACCCGACACCGCATTTGAGGAATACTGATACAGTGTATACTAAAATTAAAAGTATCAATCCTTGAACAAGTTGACATGCACAAATTAGGTTACTACCTACTGACAGAGCCTGTACATGATTAGACAGGTCTCGTCATGAAGAAAATAAACAAAGTACAGCCAATGGTCCCTAATCATGAATAAACTGAGCCTATCAAACTATACAATGTAGAGTCAAAGTACTCTGTGTTGTCACATCTGTCCAGAAAGTACATGTAGTCATTTAGCTTACTAAAGTCTCTACAGACCAATGCCTAATCTATTTGTTTCTAATGATAATCAATGCTAAAATGTTATGGCTTATAAATGAATCAAGAAACAAAATGGGTATGGATAAATTGTTTACCTGAGCAATGACAAAGAATCCATGAAGGGAGATTCCTCTTTTACCGTACCATTCTCGCTGATTCTCTCTTACTCTCATTCCAAGTTCAACTTTCATTTTGTAATCGATTATGACCACAATTTCTCCTGGTGCAAGGTTTTCAAGGATATATTGGTAGTATCCCCCTTGATGTTTGGTGCGAATCAAATGTGCAAGGTACTCTTTGTGATTTGTTGAGACCTCCTTCCAGTTCTTCAAAAGTATGTCCCTCTTCTGCTGATCATTAATCCTCTCCACTCCCTCGGTGACTTGTTGCCTCAACTCATGGAACTTTTCTAATGCTGGCAAAAGGTGATCATGTTGTGACTGACAATCCCCAAGAGCATAGTCAAGGCACAGTTCGGCACAACTGGAATGCCTCTCAACCTACAATCAAAGTAAGTATTGGAGTGAAGCGACATTAGGCAAATCTGTTAGTACTTCATGGACCACTTCTTAAATGTATATTCTACAAATAAAGGTACCAAAGGTACATAATTACTGACCATGTACTGTATGTGTAACTTTTCTGATTATTTAGAAAGCATAAGAACAGATTTAGGGATTTTTTCCCAACATACTGTATACACAAGATCATACACTGTAGCTTTCCTTAATAGATATGGGACATTGTTCAAGAAATAATGTGCAACTTTGCTTTGTTTTTCAGTAATGTGTACAGGGCTGCAAATCACAAGAAAAACTTGGTGCGACATCACATCACAAATTAACGTCAGTTTTTTATGCATCTGTCCTGTTATTGAGCATGAATTTTGTCATAACATTGTCAAAGTAGCTGTGGATCCACAAGGCAATAGGTGAGTGGATCCGTAGAATACTTTGACAATGTTATGATGAGATTCATTGTCAATAACAGGGCAGCTACATTAAAAACTGACATCAATTTCCATTTTTCCGATAACAAATTGTCAAATTGTCCGCTCTCATTCATTGGCACAACATATAAGTTATAGATTCACGTGTCTGTCTGCTCATTGACAATAAAAATTAGCCAACGAGCGTGCAAGAATTTCTGTATTCATCGTAAAAATGAACTTTGCACTTTGCCTTGCCCTAATTTACATCTTACAAAAATCACATCCCTGTACAATCCTGTACTGAGAACCAAAGAACATCAATACAAATTTTTCAGTCCAAAAAGGATAAAACAAAGCCACTGCGAATTTATCGGAAAAATGGTATTTGTAGCCCACAAGGCTACATTTATAAGCTCTACAGGTTGTATGTGATTATTTACAAACATACACGTAGCAAACATTGCACTTGTACCTGCTTACTAAATTTCACTTTGAGAAACTTTTGATATTCTCTGCAGACTTGTACAAGCTGTGGGTGTGAATCAGCCAGTACTCCTTCATTCTTTAGCTCATCAAGGAGACACAGGAGAGAGTCAAAGTTAGAATGACCAAAATCATCACATAAGTTACAAAGACCAGCAAGCATTGAGTTTGAACGAAAGTTCTTTGGAACATGTGCATAAATGTAACTTCGCTTTACACCATTTGGAAATTTCAGCTGGTATTGCTGAATGACATCTTTGATGTCACACTGCCAGTAGCGAACACCTGTCTCTTTTCCATCCACAAGAACACTTCTGCACGATGATGGTCGGGAGATATCATCTTGATGAAGGAACTCCTGAAATTCCTGAATTATTTCAGGACTCACAGCTTGCCTGGTAAACTTCAGTCCACCTTGAGGGACACCACCCCTGCCAAACAATATGGCATGTACTCTGGCAGCTGTGATGGTGCTTTTTGAGCAATGGAAATATGATTGCAGTACTGATTGGCTGAAGTCCCATGCCACAATTGAAAGAAGTCTTCGACGTTCATCACTGCACTTGCTTACTCTTCCAATAACTTTCGCCATCTCCGTCCTACTCTTTTTTCCTTGAATGTCTGCCCCATTTACTTCCAAGTTGCTTTCTTTCATACTCCTGCCAATCAACAACTTCTGAGAAACTTTTGCTCTCTGGGCACGAATTAGCTTGCTGGTTTCCTGGTGTTTGGATTCCACGTAATCTTTTGCTAATGATCTCAAAAATTTATCGTCATTTCCAGTTTGAGGAGGCCTTTGGAACAAATCTTTATAATTGGTCTGGAACTTTTGACACTGAATAATGTCTCTCATTATAGCATGAGTTCCAACCTCACCGAGAGAAGTGTAGTCTGCCACAAGATTCTCTATTTTATCTAAGATTTCATTTCGTAGGTCTCGTTTTCGCCGTTCTTGAAGTACTTCGTAGCTGAATCGAAGATTTGTCTGTTCAGGACACTGACATGCTTTGTCTTGAGGAAGTGCTATAGTGTCCAAAGCTGGCAATTCGTTCGATGCTGCCTCCACATCAACATCAAAGAGATTTTGATCCTCGTTTTGATATGGATCATCGTTAAAGAACTGCGATTCCTCTTCTCGTGCATCCCTCTCAGCCTAACAATGAAATATTTCGAGCTTTAGTATTCTGAAAACACTGGTCTTTCACAGTCAGGAGAAACTTTAGGCATGGTTAAGATTTGGAAAAACAATAGGTGCGGATTTCTAAAAATTCACTACAGCTTACCTCGAGTGTTTCACATTTTCTTTGAAGCTTAATTCTGTCCCGGCAGAAACTACAAATCTTCCTTTTTCGTTCTTTGTGCCCAGAGATACTAAACCTTCCTTTAGCACAGAACTTTTCCTCGGCGTAAGTTGTTTGAAACAGCTCCTTGATGCTCGTATCTCCGTGACCCCATTCCGCGTGATACGGACAACAACAAAGCTTCTTGAAAGGCATTTAAGATAATTTACCGACGATTTAATACCATAAAATTGAACTATGTATAATGAAAAAACTCCGATAGACTGTAACATATAGATTACATAAACATACGGTGAAGAATTTTGCTTCAAATGTCCAGGGAAGAAACTCTTCGATCGCAATCCAAAATGGCGTCGCGCGTGATACATCACGTTTTCGTCTCTAACTTCTGATCGGCGCATAGAACAATGCCCAAATTTGGCCGAGAGACAGAGATCAAGGGCATGGGGAAGAAGAAATCCAAAAAAGGTTTTTTTTTCATTTTTTTCTCATCTTTTTTCGACATTTTCCGATATTAGCCAATCAGATGCTTCGATTGGAGTGAAGTTAAAAATTAATATTTCGCAGCTTCTAAGTACTTTTGCCGCTGGGCTGCCTGCTTCTTAGCCGGACCATTACTTAAAAAGCGATGATATCCGAGATGCTGTCTGAGATACAAGATGAATAAAAGATTTGCTAGATAAGGGAGTGATTCTTTATCACTTACTGAACAAGCAGTAGTTACCGCAATACCATATCCCGTGAGGAATTAAATCATGTACTCACAGGTTGATTTGTACTGATCTGTTGAAACGATCAAAAAAGAATATTAGCTGTCATTTTATGACATCGGTACTCCTGTAAGAGAAAAGAGATAAAGATGTAAAAAGCCATCGTGTTCCAAAGCTTGAAATCACTGGGTCATTGCTGAAATATATGTAAGGAAAGAATCATGACTTGGCACCTCGTAAGTGCCGGGGGACAGCTGTAATGCGTGCTCTGTATATCGAGTTAACCTGACGGGGTTCAGTTTGCAATCTCCAATTCTCTTGTTATGTGCATTGAACAACGCAATTATCTTTAACTGAATGTCGTGGATCTTTAAAAGGGCACTGATTTTCGGTCGAAACTGGCCTTAACTCAAAGTTAGCACTGTGTCGTCACACGTATAACATACACTTTATTCTTTTGTCCGTTTTACTCGGCCAGTCTTTTTTACAAGTACGTTTAATTTATCAAAAACGAAAAAGAGCAGGACTGATCGAGCGGTAAATGAAAGGAATATATACCACTTACATTTCGCTAATATTTTGAAAGGCAGTGGCGTGGGGTGCAGGGCTGGTGTGGTGGTGAGAGCACTCCCCTTCCACCATTATGGCCCGGGTTCGACTCGGCGAAGTCAACGAAAACGTCACCTCAAAATAAAACTTTGCTCTATTATAAGTCTTTCGCGATTATTCCATCTCGTTCACCTCCTACAATATGGACGAAGTATCCCAAAAATAAATTGGTACGAGCAATTTCAGAGTGAAAATAGAGAATGAAAGATTCTCTGTTGTATGCTCACGTTGTCGTCAAAACCTAAAATTTAGTGATTTCACGTCGTCGTCACGCAGAGAACCGCAAAAATATGAGCTAAAATCCGTGCCGCACGTGCAGCACGATTATTTATGCTCTTTTAACCAATGATATTATTGTTTTCTGGCGTTTTCGACGGCGTCGTCGTCGTAGATCTTAAGCTCCCTATTATGTGGGTTGAGTTTTTTGGTCCTCTATACTCTGCTGCGAGAGGTTTTCTCCGGGTACTCCGGCACTCTCCTCAACTCAAAAACCAACATTTGATTTGATTTTCATTCATTTGTTGATTTCAGTTCACAGTGTCCCCAATTAGTGCTCCAGGGCTAGAACAACTACACACTTAAATAAAGTTCCTATTTTAACAGAGCCGTTACAGTCGCAGTCATCGCTTCTAAAACCGTGACCTTAGTTAAGAAAGGCATTACCTTTTGAAATATAGGCTAAATATAATATATGCCTTCACCATTTAACCACTAAGTGCTGCTCCTTTTTGTTCACCAGGATCCAGTGTTTTTCTTGTTCTGTTTCCCTCTTTCCTTGCCGAATTTAGACTTAATTTAGCCTGTACAATATCAGTGGATTTCTTATTCTAGCCCGGAATGAGATAATTATACATCACATTGACACTTAAGTGACTGCACAATATGTTTAATATCCTCTTTAACAATATCATCCATATGTTGCCGGTTAAAGAACTTGGAGTTCTCAATTTGCTCTACCCCGCGAACCCTTCTTCCCCAACTGTGATTTAACATAAAAGCGATAACTGACAATCCATTCACATGGATTGTGAAAAACATTTAAAGAGACTCAGTTTAATCCGTGGTTCTGTCTTTTAACGATTTTTGCGTTTTTCCCGAAGACTGCAGATTTCATTGTTTCTGTGTGTTTTGCGGAGTCAATCAGTTTCATGATGTAGCAAATCTTCCCTTCATAAAATACTGACAGGTTGATAAAATTGGAAGTTAGGTTACATTGGCGCTCAAGTTCAAGGCCTGTAAAAATAAGTGAATAACTGCAGAATTTAACAAAAGAAAGTTATCCGTTTTCCGTTGAACCCAAAAAGAGGACAATCAATAATCGAAAGGAAAAGCCTGCAGGTATGTGAAACTTCTATATCCGTAGGGCAATATCTAAGAGTCACCTTCAAAACAACGAAGATTAGAAGGTCACACTTTAATTGCAAGTTATTATGTTGATAAGTTAACAATCAGGGCTCGAAATAAACGACCGGTCAACGGACGATGTCCGAACTGATTTGAGAGTTGACCGGTCAACCTTTCGTCTTGCGGCCGGTCATGTTGACCGGTCACATTTGATCGTTTTGAAAATGAAATAAATTAAAATTTCCATGCTGTTCAGCTGTTTCAGTTGTAGCAAGTCGCTGTGTATTGTAATTTGCGGAACTTTGATCTGAAATCCTGGGTGAAATGCAACAAGACAATGAGTGCTTTAAAGTGCTATAAGCTCTAAGCAACAACTTTTTTGGAAACGTATAACGCCAGTTTTGGTTCATGGGCCCCTGTTTTAAGAGTTATTTATTTTATATAATTTGACAGGCCAGAAACGGTACATGACCGAGCTAAAATGAATTTGGCCGGTCATCATGTCCGGAGACTCTCCGGAAATTATTTCGAGCCCTGACAATGTTAAATTTAAATCGATAATCATTCCTCCGCATTGTAAACCGTATATGCTGATTCTGTTTGGCTTCACGACCTCTCTCCCCTCTTGTCAGCAACATAATAAGTCATTCAGCAGTTAGCAAAAGTATCCTAAAAAAGATGCTTTAAGCACTCGTAATATAATCATGTTAAGCGTAACGATTGAGAGTATAATTATGGAAGCCATTTATTGGAAATGCAGCGGACAAGAAACAATTTTTTACTCAATAACGAAACTCATTACAGTCATGACAGCGCAACATTTGACTTTTACTTTCCCTCAATCATACTTTCACCTTGCAATCGCCCATCGGTAGTTGCTAGAGCAGTATACAGTGCATGCGTGCTTTTTCGGGCGACGTACATCCTTTTTCGGGTGTCTTTGCAACAACCGAATGATCTTTCGTTAAAATCTACAGTAGGTTGACCTTAGCTGCAACTGTTGTTTGCTTAATAGTTTAAGTATATCAATTACTCAAGTGAGCTATGATCCTCGCAGTTATGAACGCAATTTTAGTAATTGCCTAGAGAAGCCTGAAAAATTCCGGGCTTCAACGTTGGTTTCAGAACACGTGATCTCGCGATATATTGCTCATGAAGGCCTGGGTCGAGCTGGATTAAGTGAACACCATGCGAGTTTTGGTCAGCGGATAAATTTCAACATGGCTTCCCCAAAGCATTTGGACTACATGGTTTCTTTAGACGAAGCGAAGAGAAAATGTGCTGAACGGCACTCTTGTTTCACCCGAGTCGAATCTACAGAACATGTATTTTTACATCCACGATATCTTGGTCGCTTAAGGGAAGGAGTAAAGGAAGAACTGAACAGCAAATTGATGAAGTATTCGGACGTTCTTCAAGGCGTACCAGTTTGTTATGAGAATTTTAAGATTCTCCAGAGATGCGGCTCTATTCTTGAGGAACTTCCTGACATTCATTTCGACGTCAAAGTTAATCTTATTGTTTTTAAACCGATTATTGGGAGCTCTCTTGTTGGGGTTGTAAACAATATCGGTGTTGATCATGTGGGATGTTTAATTCACAACTGTTTTAATGCTTCTGTGTCGAAATCGAACTTCAGAAATGGATTACTCTATGACAGTTTAGACATTGGATCTGAATTTACATTTACTGTCATTGGAACTGAGGCTGTCAATGGTGTTTTAGCGATAACAGGTGAAGTTGGAGAACATAAAAAACGGTGAGAATTTACAGAATGCCATTTTTTGGTCATGTCTCTCTTGAAAATAATCTATTTTCTTAAGTAGTATACGGAAAACTTCACCAAAAGTTTATAGAGATTCCAACTGCGAGATTCTGTGTCAACCCCACAATAATCAATCAAGCATAATAATTTTCATTACCAGCAGTCTCGGAATACTGAATGTTTCAAGGGTATTTCGTAACGCTTTAATCGCGGTATTATGAAGACTATCATAATGAAAGACTTCTATTGTGAACTCACAAATGTCCAGTTCACTGTTGGCAAGGTAGCTTATTTGGAAGAGCACTGCACGGGTATCAGAGAGGTCCCTTTTGTCACTGCTTAACTTAAGTTTGTGACTGCGATGATCCAAAAATCTTAAAGTGTTTTGGCTGGTGATTACTGGTTGTAGACAGTGTTAAGCTTGTTATTCATCAGTCAACTATCTCTTGGTTGGCTTTGTCTCATTCTGTCAAAGAGAAACGAGAGGTGGCTTCATATATTTTTTGATTGTTGAAAGATACCTACAATACATATTTTTGTGGCTTGCCTGAAATATGTATGTGTTATTCCTGCTAAGGGATTCCTCAGCATATCAAACATCACATTTGAAAACTTTGGAGAACATGCCAAAAATAATTCAAATTTGTGAAGAATACCACAGTGCAATTATTTTATGTGGTTAGCTTATTTTCATGGCTACCGTGACATTGTATGAATGCATGGAGAAATGACCAATTTTGCCAAGATTTGTATGAAGGGTCAGTCAAAGAGTAATTTTTTGTCAGTCTGGTTGCCATACCAAAGACCACAAGATTTAATCTGTATCTGAGGCTCTCTCGACAACCTGTGCGGAAGTCATCTTCAGAGTCAAGTGATTTGTGTAACGTCTGTAGATACTATAAGGACTCTGGTCGTAGATGTCATTGGTCAACTTATTAGTGATGTTATTGGTCGCCTATCAGTTGAGCCTGGATGTAATTGGCTGGGAAGACTAAACAGTGATAGGTGTGTTCCGATCCGTCTATAGGTCTAAGGTCTGTATATGTATCGTAGAATGCATTAAATTTTACAATCTAAATAATTATTTCTCTTACGGTAACTTTGGTACCTTGGATATTGCAGAAAACTTTTGCCAAACCTCATTCCCAGAGTCTCTTTCTTCGCTCCCCCTGCAAAGGAAGAAGGAAATAGGAGAGACCCTGGGAACGACATTGAGTTCTGCCTTTTTTTTTTTTTTTGCACAAGCTAAAGGACTATGAGTTTTATGCAGTTCAACCATAAACATTAAAGTGATGGTGATGATCTCATTTAATCTTTTCAAGTCCAGATAATCATCCTCTTTCTGGTGATTGTAAAATACTGCCACTCCCTGAAGAATGAGCACAAAATTTGAACCTTACATGTACTTGACAACAATTGGGTCACAATTCATGATTCATTTGGTTGCAGGAAAAGGAAGCACAGAGACACTGATAGAGCTGTAAATTATGGAAAGGACCAAAGTGGCCATGCTGATGAGGAAGATGGAATATCCCTACAAAGTTTGAATGGAGTGAATGACATAGATAGAAACATGACCTCAAAATCAGCCAAGAAAAGAAAAAATAAAATAAGAACTAAAGAATGAAAATACAAAATAATGGGAAAAAACAAGAATTATAAGTCCTGTCAATAAAAGAAATCACCTCTGCAGCCTACAGTTACCTGAATTTGTTACAGGGACCACATTCTATCTCACCTGCCCTCGGAACATATTCCATCTCCCCTGCCCTCATAGGTAGGTATTCTCTCTCCTTTTTTTCCGACAGTCCCTTTTGTCACAAACGTGCCTCAGTGTTTCTGGGTTTTTCGTACAAGTCTTTCCTGTTCTCTGGGAAACTATAACGTGAAATGACCAAATTTCAAATTGTATGGAAAATATGAGCACACGAAGGCGGTCCTTAAACGTCTTACACCGTTCCTCCCGCCCCCCCCCCCCCCCCCCCCCCCCCCCACCTAATTCAGTTTCTAGTTTGGTTCGTACTGTATTGATCAACTGATTGGAGTGAAATGTGGTTTAAGGAGTTTCTCTTTTAACCCCTCTGTTCCATATACCAAAGATGCCAAATTCGAGGCCCTACAAGAAGGGGAGGCTGGGGGCTTGCTCCCTTGTTCCCTTCTAAAATTTGCCGGTGTTCCCTTGTTCCCGATTGATCCCTAAAATGGTTTATGTTCCCTTGTTCCCTAAAGGCGGCGAAATACGAGATACAAAAACCCTCAACTTGTCGCGCAACATTGTTTCGTTGCAAGTTTTGGTCGATGTTTCGCGTTTTTCGCCTTGCGTGATCAACTTGACCCTTGTTGCGGGTTGAAGAAATACAGGGCGCTGATTGGTTGATTTGCTAGTACACGAGCACATTTGTTGCGCGACAAGTTGTGAGCTTGATGAAAAACGAGCAACAAAGCCAAAATTTGTTGCTCAGATTGAACCCGCGCTCTACTTTTTGCAACAACTTTCTTCAACCTGCAACAAATGTTTTTGTTGCGCGACAAGTTGATCATGCAAGGTGAAAAACGGGAAACAGCAACCCAAACTTGCAACGAAACAATGTTGCGCGCCAAGTTGAGGGTTTCTGTATCTCGTATTTCGCCGCCTTAAAGATATTTTGTCTTTGTTCCCCTGTTCCCCAGTTTAAATTAGAATCGTATTTTAATAAATTACAATTCGATCTAAAAGGTCCGTCAATACTCGGAATGTTGAAAATGAATAGAAAGATTACAAGAAACGACAGTAAAATTGACTACACACTTGCTTCTATGACTGCCTCCGTATTGGGCAAACATGAGTCTACACTTCTCATGGGTTAGCAAAATTGTACTACTTTACACGGGTTAGCAACTGGTCAGCTTGTTAAATAAGCATTTTTATTTACACTTTCAACTTTTTTTCTGGCATATCCGTCGTTTTTCCACCTAAAAAAATGGTTTTATTCCGATTTTGGGCCACCAGCATTGCGGCTCAGAATGGAGGAATCAGCGGTCATTTTTGTCGCTTATGACGTATGATGTGGGGAAGACATGTGAGAATGCCCCATATAGAATCAGTGTTTAGACTGATTTTTGTCGTGAATCTTGAGTCCAAGAAGAACCAGCAAAGCAGCGAAGAAAATATCCACAGCAGCACTTGTGTTTACCTTGTTTCTCTTGATTACGAAATCTCTGTTCCCCATATCATACCGTCACAACAGGCTGCTGATTTAGCTCGCACTTAAAAGGCCGAAAAGCGGGAAAAGTCCAACTTCAAACATATTTTCTCGCAAAAAACAGGAAACGAGAAGAAATAACTCCACAAACTTAACTTTACTTATGTTATGTTCCAAAAAAAATGTTGGAAAAATTGCTGATTTTGGCCTTCAGTTCTCCTTCAGCTTCTCCGAAGCGTATATTTACCACATTAATTTATTATTCCTCCTCTGTGTGGGATTTTTGTGGTGTGCGCAATACCGAGAAGCTAGCAGCGCTAAATCAGAGAAAACTTGAATTTATATATGCAGATTACCTGTCCTCTTACGATGATCTCCTCACTTAAGTCAAAATGTACATATCTATGCAGTAAGCGCATTCAAAAGTTTCTCATATTACTGTATAAATGAAGGGGTAGTTTCTAAAGAAACTGTGGTGCTGCGTCGGTGGGGAAGTAGTATACAAAAATTTGGTTTTATCAACGGAGTTGATAATGTAAATTGGCCACCGTACAGAGATTCTAAAAGACAGAGATTCTAGCTTTTAGAATCTCTGTACGGTGGCCAATTTACATTATCAACTCCGTTGATAAAACCAAATTTTTGTTTACTGTATAAATGTCTGTTTTTTAAAGTACCCCTGTGACCAAAAAATCAATTGTTATTTTTCTTTGGATTTCGAAGCTTTGTTAACTAAACACTAAGCTACCAAAGTTTTAAGCCTTGATTTCAAAAAGACACCTTTTTATTTTAACTGGAATTTTCCTATTTAATTCTCGCCACTACTGACTTTAAGTTCTTGAGAGAGCTGAATCGAGGAGAAAATGACGTCAAAGGCTCACTAGTTTAAGAATGCAATGCATGTTTACGCCGAAGAATTAATATGCAGCACGGGAGTTTTGGGCTTTCAGACTTTTAAACTCGCGTTTTGCAAAAATTATATAATAAGCTGCATATTCAAACGCTGAAATTTTAAGCTAGTGAGCCTTTGACGTCACTTTTCCCTGGATCCAAGTTTCTTTACCGAGATCTTAATGCAAATAACCCCCCAAAATGAATTGTATTATGGGATTTGTGAAAATAGCTGTGCTCTGACGACTGGCTGTGCTCTGTGCTCTGACGACGAAAATCTCTCCCCACGAAAGGTCGGGACAAAAGAGGGATAATTATGCAGTGACTATTCACTTTATCTCTGCAAATTGCATTCGTGTCTGCCGCTGTAGGTTGTCTATAGTCTGAGATCTGTAGGTAGCTTTTTCGTATTCAAATCGTTTTTGTCTCAGAGGAGCCAACTCAACTTTTTACGAAAGAAAATAATCTTTTTGTGCTAAACACTAGTGGAACCACTCTTTGATTTACGACTTTGGGGTTCTATGTTGTTCCGGGGAGTTAACGTGGGGATAGAATTTGTGTAAGTATGTGAGCTTGGGTGGCCTGTGTTCATAGATAGAATTGTTCTGGGGTGGACTTACAAGCGACGCTCACCAGTCCCTGAATGGATTTGCGTGCTGGTGGCGCGTGTTTTGGACGTATATCATCATCATGTCTTACAGGTTTCACCACACATGTTCACTACTGCTACTTTCAGGGCGATATGAATTAAGTAAAGTTGCGCGAGTTACACACAAATGGCGAAGGATTTGTACATGTATAGCACAGGGACGAAGCGATAAACAGTCCGATCAGAACCTCTTCCTTGGAGGAGAAAAAGGACTGATGTTGACCTTCACAAGACACCAGCAGACTCTTCCAAGTGATTTTGGAGTACACTTGCCGAGTATAAAGCAAATAGAGAATTTCTTGTCTAGTCGCAAAGTTCAGTTCGAACATGGCCACACTTCGCTGATTGCAAGTTGTCCATTTTGTCCCGAGAACAGTGATGCAACGCAGAAGCTGAAACCCAAAACCTTGTATATCAATAAGACGACTGGAAGCCACTTTTGTAAGAACTGTGGAGTCTCAGGAACATGGCAAAAATTTAAGGTATTGTCGGGATGTAAAGCTGCCACTAACCTTTGGGATCCTGCCGTTTACTTGGCGGGTACCAATAGGGGTCCAGACGGGGGGTCCAGACTGAGGGCCCATTCTTGTGCCAGTCACTTAAGCCGCTTGATGAAAATAGGGGATTCTGCATTTATTATCCTCAAATGAGTTATCCACAGCAGGAATACTGTGTTACAGAAGTCACTGTTCAATATCTTACCAGTGCTGGGAATCCGAGTGTTAATCCCATTGTGAAAATGGGCGACCCTAACCAGAGTAGTCTGAGCTTTTTCTTTTCTCTATGCTGGCCCATTTCATACTACGGCCGATGTTCATGTTTGACTGTTTCAGACCAGCCAAATGTTTTGGCTCTCTGTTGGGCTCTCTTGTCTTAACTCTTTTATTTCTGGTTCTTTTTGCACTTGTGTTCATTTAACAGAGAAATGTTGAATGCCTTTTTTGTAGATATCCTGTCTGGAGAATCAAGGTAAAAGTTCTAGTGGGTCCCTTTCTCTAAAAAGTCATTCTGACAACATTTGTGATCATGATCATGTGAGTCAGATATGGAATGCCTCTACTCCAATCAACGAATGTCCAGATGATGTGTGGCAGAAGTTTGTTACCTTTTTAAAATTAAAGTAAGTTCAAGATGACATGCAAGAGTTTGATACAAACAATGTTCGTGTATATGATTATTCCACCAATTAAGTCAAGCTGTTGGGAGAATTAAGAATCCAAAAACTGTTTTCAAGGAGTTGTGAATGAAGTCCAAGCAGAGTGGTGTGATTTACAGTACCACAGTAATATTGATGGTACCTGTTTTGTTTATTATAAAGCCCTGTTACAACTTGGAGAGGGTTGAATAATTATGGAGTCTTCCTTCATGCAAAAATAGAAAGGCAATGGAATTTAAAACACAGATTTAAAATTGATAAAGCACAACTTTGATGACAATAGATTAATCAGTTGTGTTGTTGCACGGGTCTCTTAATTCATATTATAATTATAATTGTTAATTAAGAATAATAATAATAATAATAAATTTTATTAAATGTTTCCAGGGACTAAGGAAGGACATTCTAACGAAATTTGAAGTCAGATTTACAGAGCGTGAGGTTTGTATATGGAGTCATTTATTATCTTTCCTGATGGCTGAGCAAATTCAACTTGTATTAAACTATCCTCAATAGTACAAAAATTATATACTAAACACCAATGAAATACAATTTAGCTTTTGTGCAAAAGCATGGTATCTTCACACATGAAAAGATCATTGTTGCTATGGTTACATAATAAATTGCCCCGTTGTTTGACATTAGGACTACAAAAAATATTAATTAAAGGGAAATAGTTTGGTATTTCATGGGTGTTAAACAGAACATTACATGAGCACTTGGAGATACAAAATTTCTATTCTTGTGTTGCTGCACTCTCTCATGAAATATTTTTCAACACTGAAAGAAAAATCCTCTATGTATCAAACAGTTTCATAACCCGAAGGTCTCGAGCATTAACCTTTTGTCAGGGGGAACTGAGGAACCGTTTAACCCTCAATTCCTCAATTTCTTCCGACAAAGAGTTAATTTTCATAAAACATTTCACTACCCACCCATGCAGTACCACATTTTCTTTAGAAAATAATCCCTTAATTTGCCTGCTATCTTCATATGCTACCCATTTTAGGAATTGCCTTGTTTACCGTTTATTTTCAGTGTGTGGATGCAAAAGGAAAGTCAAAGAAGCACAAATGTGTGGTGTTCCCATGGTATGATGTCAACAATTCAACAGTAAGAGGAGTGAAACTTGTCAAGTTGGATGCTGATGTATCAGATTCAAGTTTCACCATAGAGCCACGGTATTACACATAATCATGACATATTTTAGAGACAGACAAAGAGTTTAGTCATGTGTGCCCAATAGAGGCTACATGTAGGTGATAATGTCATTTTAGTATTATTGGTTTTTGTTTTTTTTAATCAGCCAGGGCTTTCTGGGACTGTTCGGTTGGAATACAGTTGACCCTGAAGCCAAAGAGGTTAGTTACGTTTCTCTTCCAGTTTGTTTGAATTTGGTTAAGTTTAAGGTTAACAGTACATTTGAGTGTCTCTATTAAATATTGATGTCAACAATTCCACAATTTTAGTGGTCTCCATTGAAAGGTGTGGTGTGATTTTAGATTTCGCCTTTTTGTTTGCCAAAGTGGACTTTGTAAACTTAAGATGGTTGTCTTATGTAGCTGTATATGGTACATCACAGCTGCCACTGCATTGAGGCTTAAACATAAAAGCATCTTTTGTATATTATATTTGTATATTATGTCATTTTAGTGAATTTCCTTTTCAATGGTACGTTCCCTTAAGGTGATTCCTCAGAAAAAAAAGTTGTGGAACGATTTTCTTGAAACTTTCCCTGAATGTTCCCTACGTTTTGAGATCTTAACTGTACTGTTTACAACAATAAAAAAGATATGTCACCGTGCTTGCTTAAGAGGTATAATGGGCCAATCTTACCCCATTGATGTCTGGACTGATGCTAATCACACGCGTTATTTCATGGGTTCAGGGTACATCTTGCGGTAGCTAAACGAGAAGGTTTATAAATTAAGTAGCATTTGAAAAAACACCTGATAGGTAGAAAGTCTAGAGCATATGGAACCCTGTCTTATAT
>NC_090890.1:33476290-33526290 GCF_036669925.1 Montipora capricornis | reverse complement strand
CGGCTTTTGAAAACTATCAACTGTGATTGACTACGTTATGATAAAGATAGATCATTTACTGGTAAACCTTAATGATTACATGTAAGTTAACTTTCAATCAATTGTGTTGTGTCAGGTTCTTCCCCAACTTGAACAGTTTGAGAAAATATTTCTTTGGTTTGGAAATGATGTTTTCTCAAGACAAGCTGTTAATCAGTTCTCACGGAAGTTAAACTTAAATCGCTGTTTCCTTGTCAGGTGTGTTACAACATTTAGTCCACTGAGTGGTGCATTGCCTAACTAACACATCTGATAATGTTTGTGTTTAACCCCAGTTGGATACACACATACTTAAAGAGATTTCAGCATAGGAGATGGCAAAGAAATTGAAATATCGCAAGTGGCTGTTTGACATGGTCATACAAGAGCTAAGAACCTACAATAAATGGTGAAGCTTCTAATAGTGAAATTGATTAGGAAGGCCTCATTGTTGTTTGATCTCAATAAATGGAAGAGCAATTGACATGAAAATAGGGTGAAATGTCTAATCCCCTTGGGTAAAGACCCCTTAAGCCTTCCATAGCTTTTCATAGCTAGAAAAACTACCGTTTCAACTTCCCAGACATATTGTGCCCTCTAATTTCAATCTCTCTCATTTTGCTGACCCCTTATACACCATAACCCCCTTTCAACTTCCTTTCCTTACCCTTTTTAAATCTTTCTCCCTTCCATTCTCATATTTCCCTGTCCCTTTTCCTACTTTACCAATATTTTCTTCCCCTCTGTCACCACAGACAAGGTAATAAATCATAGTGCATTCAGCATGTTTTTTTTATTGTTGTTGCCTCTGTAGGCCAACTGGTGATAACACCCCATCAAATGCTCTGGATGCCTTGAACTCTGTAAGTATGTTTCTGTTCATTTGTCTCAGAGTCTGTTAATCTTGAAGATTTCAGTGAGTGCTAGTTGTCTCTGTATGTGTAGGGTAATAATTTATTATTAATTTCCTTTACCCAACATAATTGTGACAAAATAATAGGTATTTCACTGGTCTTTTTCTCCAGTTTTTCTGAACTGCTTGGGTCAATCTGAGGGTTGCCTCACACAATGATTTCTGACCATCATTTCTGTTTCATTTCAAATGTATAGGTCCTGGCAAAGGAATGGGGTACTCTATTAAATGTGCATTCTTTATTGAAATTGCCAAACATTCTGCTCCTGAACCTTATAATGTGCACACGCGACAGTTAATTTTAATTTATTATTACCGTAAACGTCCATGTATAAGCCGCACTTTTTTTCACAAAATTGAAGCCATAAATCAAGGGTGCGGCTTATCCATGGATACATATGTGTTTGGAGTTTTAAAAAACCTAATTAATATTCATACAACTTCTTAAGATCTCAGTAACGAAAGATAAAAAAAACTGAGAGCATGTTGCTGTTGTTCATTGGCTTTTTAATGAGTGGTGGCTCAAAGGAGCCGTTTGTGTCTTCGAGTGTTTATCGGCGAATCTTGCTCTCCAAGAGTTCTTTCAAGCGATTAATTTTCGCTGTACTCGAACAAGTAAACACCAACCTACAAGGAATCTCCATGGCATTCCTCCGCACAGCTGTTTGCAGTGACGTCTTTGGCCAGTCACTTCCACGCATATCTTTCCGCCACGTGCAATAAAATACCACAAAATTCGCGAGTACTCGCGAGGTAAATGGCCAACTGTTTCGTTGTCCTTGACCACCTTCTCGGCAAATTTGTCGACTGCATTATCAAGCTCCTGTTCTGCATGAATTTTTTCGCCTATTGCAGGTATAGACGTGGTCATGATACCCAGGCCCTGGCCCAGATTCCTCCCCACGTTTAAAGCTTGGCTACTAAGCACTCATTCGTTTTCAACTTTATGCTGAAACCTTGATTGTTTGTCCTTGTTGGTTTATAGCAATAGAACATTACTGGAACTTCAAACTTTATTGTACTACATTTTTTTCCAAAATGTGCGCTTCTAAATTCGGGGTGCGGCTTATCTACGGATGCGGCTTATACATGAACGTTTACGGTATTATCATTGTATTTGTTTGTCTTTTGACAGGGCCATGATCTCACAGCATTAGTTTCTGCTGCTCAACCTACCAGCCATGAAAAAATCACCACATTTCACCAGGTATAGCAAATCAACCAACCTCTGAGGCACCTGCGTTTTAGTCTCATCTTTGATCAATGAGTTCAACCAATAAGTGTTTCATGTATTTTTTCTATTTGAAGCTGAGAAGCGATGTTTATGATCAGTTTGTCAATGCAGACCAAGTCGCTGGAGTAAAGGTTTGTGTTACCATAATGATAATGATCACTTTCACTATCAGTGAAAATATTATTAGTAATATTAATTTAACGTAGTAATATAGGAGGGTAAAAGACATTTAAGGGTTTAACATATGTCAAGCATCATGAAGACCCTGAAAAACCATAATTTTTGTGAAACCATACAATTTGCCTCTTCTGAAAACCTGATCTATTAAACATCTTTAAAACAACTGAAAAATATGAACACGACTGCAAAGCTGCATGTCATGAAACTGCACCCTTTTGAAATTACAAAGGAATTTATGTCAATGAAATAAATTACACAGAAAGTTTCAGGATTTTCACAAAACAAGTTGAAGGGCAGGGTAATGCCCCTCGTATACCGCAGGGTTTCTTTTCAAAGTTTGGCTAGTGCTAACCAGCATTAAATAACCGGAATGAACTCATAGCCAGGGTAAAATAGGATTTAACAGATGCTAGTGCTGATAATGGATTATGGTGGTCAAATGCTTGAACCACTGTCAACACTGACCAGTCACTAAAGTCTAAAGATCACCCTCGGTCTCTGGGGTTGTTGAAACTACACACATCAACAATAACCCTTCTCAGGACTACTGGCTTTCACAAGGATTGCACTTAAAATATCAGTATTTCTCCGCAGTGGACAAGATTTCCCAAATTAAGCGGCATTCTGAAAGGTTTTAGGCGTGGAGAGGTAACAGTGTTTACGGGACCAACTGGAGCAGGAAAAACAACTTTGCTCAGTGAGATGTCACTGGATCTATGTCTGCAAGGGGTGAGCTGCATAAAATTCTTAACAACTCTTTAAGAGTCTGGCCCGGGTTGCTCAAAGCAAGGTAATAGCGCTTACCAGCGTTAAATACTATGGAAACCTATAGGCTTTGATATCTCTTAACCAACTTTTAGCGCTAACCAGGCTTTGAGTAACCGGGCCCTGGAAAGTATTAATTTGAGATCATGACAATCTCATTAGCAATTTCGATAAAGCTTGCACATGTGAGATTAGGTAATTTTCACTTTGACTACAACTACCAGAAATCAGTTTGGTTTTCTTTCCTTTTTTAAATTTCGTATTCTCAGTGGGGTAAAAATAACAAGAGCTCTAATTAGCACGAGACAAAAAAAACCCTGAAGGATTCGCGTCATGATGCAAATGTCCTATTTAACAAATTGACGTCAGTTTTTCATGCGTCTGTCCTGTTATTGACAATGAATTTCGTCATAACATTGTCAAAGTAGCACTACTTTGACAATGTTATGACGAAATTCATTGTCAATAACAGGACAGACGCATGAAAAACTGACATCAATTTGTTTTTTACAATAACAAAAAGGCAGAGGGATCAAAATTAAGTCAAAACACCAGAAGAACGCGAGACAAAAATGCGTGAAACTTCAATTTTTTTTTCAAGCTGACGTCACCAATATCGCGTCAATTTCGCTTAAATTATAAATTTATTTGTCTGTCCGGTTATTGACAGTAGAAATTAGCCAATGAACGCGCGAGAATTTTGCAGTTATTGTAAAATTGTTTGCTGAATGATGCATGCGTACGTACAAGCACGTTAAGAATGCGTGTACCTTTTGGGCATACTATCCCTGAATATGGCATTAATACATGTAGTGGGTTGCCCATCCCATGTTTGACATAATATAATGAACAGCAAATTACCATTGAACACCTGAAACACAAAGCTTGACAGACTTCATGCGCTCATTTTTAGGAAAGTCTTAGTTATATCAATGTTTTTGTTATTATCAACAGGTGAACACCCTATGGGGTAGTTTTGAAATTCGCAATGTACGGCTTGTGAAAATGATGCTCTGTCAGTATTCAGGGTAAGTCACTAACAAGTTAGTTGCTATGAGTGTTACATGATGTTACCTTTTATTTATGTTACCTTTATTTTATTTTATTTTTTCTAACCACAAGGCAGCGAGTCTGTTTACCGGACTTTGCTACTCACATGCAGACGCTCACGTTTTTCGTTTGTAGCGAGACTGCGCGGTGAAACGTGAGCGTGATTTATGTTGCTCTTAGAATTTTATCTAGTACAGAATACTTAACAACCTAACTTAACCACTCCTTTTGAAGGAAACTTCAAGGCCGAAGAGAAAATTCCACTTTCGCAGGAAGCCGATCAGTTGGCTTCGCCATGAATCAGTCCATATAACAACATATGAAGGGCCATTTTTTTCGTTTTTTGTATACGAGAGCGTTTGTTTTGTCTTCATTCTGAATTTCTCCATATTCTGAAAACTTCAGAGGTCAAAAGACGAACAATACCTATCCGGTGCACGTGGAGAAAAATCCCCTGGAGTAGAGCAGAGCACCAATAAACTCAACCCACCTATGGTGTTGAGTCCCGGAATCGATCCAGGGCCACATTGCGGGAAGGCCTCCCCAGAACTACGTCCACCCGCCCTAATCTTCCGTTTGTTGGGACATTTCGGTTGAGGTGACGATTGCATGATGGGTAGCGGTTTTCCAAATACACCAATCAGCTGGACGAAATTGCGTTGACCATGAAAATAAATATTCATTTCCGGTTGGTGCAAACCAACCAGAATGAAGGGATTACTTAATCAAAGTTCTAAATTTTCAGACGGAGTTTCCGAAGAAAGGTCGTGCTATTCACCATCGTTTGTTTGAAATATTGACTGAATGCTCAGCACCCTTCTTTGTCTCGCCACGCACGCAGTCTTTCCTCGTTCGACGAAATATCACGCGTAGGAGGCCATAAAAAGTGGCATTCTGTGGAAGAGGTAGTGTTAGCTTAGTAAGTGTCTATTTGTTATACAGGTTAAATTTGGAGAATAAAGTAGAGCAGTTTCAGTATTGGGCGGACAAGTTTGAAATGCTACCAATGTATTTCATGTGTTTTTATGGAGCTCAGAACATCAACACTGTTATAGAGGTAAATGAAAGCTGCAATGATTCCGCGGGTTTTGCTATGCAATTTAGTTTTATTCTGACCACAAGGTTTATATCACTTCACTTATGTGGCTTGAGTTTGTTGGTTCTCTTCTCTGCACCAAGAGGTTTTTCTCCGGGTATTCCGGTTTTCCCCTCCCCTCAAAAACCAACATTTGACTTGATTTGCGTTGATTGTTAATTTCAGTTGACAGTGTCCCCAATTAGCGCTCCGGCGCTAGAACGACTAGACACGTAAATAAAGTTCCTTTCCTTTCCTTACACTTAAAATTGTCTGTGTCAGTATTTCCATAAGTGCAGGACAATGGCATACAGGTTCTGTATGATAAATGTCACGAAGTGTCCTCTTTCCCTTTTCTTCAGCGACTACGTCATTTATCTCCAGCAATATCTCCAAAGTGTCCCTATAGCTGTATTCCTCAAGTAAACATCAACAACTGAAAACAGGCCTTAACCTAACGCGGTGTTGTTGTAATGGCATTTTTAAATAAACACTTCATGATGTTTATCACAAATTTCAAGTTTGAAAGAATCGAAAATACGCTTTGGTTTGTTAACTTACTAATGTACTGATCGAATGTAAATTGTGTAATCAATAAATAATGGTCTCCCAACTAGTTTAGCTTTTAAGTTATTTTGGGTGACCTGCTGCTGACTATTTCATTAATTATTATATGTTAATTCTAAACTCTGTAAATCGTGCAGTGCAAATAAATTGTTCTTGTTGTTGAAGGTTTGCACAAACCCTCGAGTTTGGTTTTTCATGTTGATCTGCAGAGACGACTGAGGGGGGAGAGAACTTAAGTGCATGACCCGCGTTAAACACGGTTACATTTGCTCGTTCTTAAGTTCTGTTTTCATTGCCAATGTCTTTTTTTTTTCGTTTTTTTTTGTTGTTGTTGTATTTTTTAGCCAGTGTCTTTGTTGCCAAGTTCGACAGGATGTGTTTTCTTGTTATATTTGCAGACCATGAGTCACGCCGCTTATGTCTACGACATAGATCACGTGATAGTTGACAACCTGCAGTTTATGACGTCATACCTCAGGTTTGTTGTAACTTAACATCCCAGCTCTTTCTCCTCGGGCTATTGTTGTGCAAGGATCGAAACTTTTCTGTCGTTTATTAGTGATGATTTCGTATGAATCTTAGGTACAAACCAGCATACAGCATACAACTGATTTCACCTGGCTGTAAGCTGTGCCTCCAAGGTCACGCGTGGACCGTATAGCAGCTTCCAGAGGCGCCATAGTATGCTTTCGGTTCGACCTTGTTGAGCTGGGTGGTTGCTGTACTTTGCGGCGACGACTAGCGAGATATATTATTATATTATCATTAAAGAGGCAGTTGAGGTTCACATTTTGTGATAACTCTGCTCTTTCTCTTTGGGTGAAAGGTGGTTATAGGGGAAAAAGTGGCCCTGGGCCAAGAGGTTGTCACTATTTTATTGGGACATAAACATAACTGAATGAAAAGTGGAAGTGATCCTCTCACCTATCTGGACAATTTGAGCAATTCATTCAATTTTGACCATAACCCTGAGAGGGGTATAGGGCCAGACACTCTCCTTCGCCATGTCGCACGGTCACCAGCAGCCACTGTTGCCTCGTTCCATGAGATAAAACCCAATGCTGTTCTTTCTTTTTCTGCGCTTCTCCGCCAATTCTCTTTCGGTCTGCCTCAACTTCCTCTTCCCTCTGAGGCCCACGTTAATGCTGTCTTGGGATGTTTATTGGGATCCATTCTGAGAACGTGGCCGATGAACTTACAGCGCCACTAGAAGATTTGCTCACTGATGGTGCTGATATTAGCCCGGTTTCGAATCACCTCATTTGATATTTTCATAGGCCAATAGATCTTTGAGCAATTGTCTCTTATAGACACGTGAGAAATTCAGGTGGCTTCAACGGGATTCGAACCCATGACCTCTGCGATACCGTTGCAATGCTTTACCAACTACTGACCTATGAAGCCACTCAGTTGGGAGAAGTTTAATTTGGTCACTTCCACATTTCATCTATAACCCGCGCTTCAAATGTGCGTTTCTTTCATAGAGCAGTTTTCAATTGAGTGTCGAAAGTAATTAGCGAATTGCTTTGGTTTATGATTACTTCACTCAGTGATTGGTTCAAAGTTCTCGCGCCACGTTTTCAACCAATCAGAAGTGAGACCAAAACCGATCGTGGCTCGCGCGTGCACATTTTCCCGCGGTTTGTGTCGGCTACGTGTAATTACTTCGAGTTTTGATTGGTTTACCGGATTGTCTCCGTCCTTTTTGATTGGTCAAAGTAATTACTCTGGTTTTGGTTTTACGGCGCTCGATTGAAAGTCGCTCTAAACATAACTGTCTTACTTTTACCAATTAAATTATTTGAATTGTTTATTCATCAGATCTCTCCTTACATCAGCCATACAGGGACGATTCATGTATTAAGTTCCAAATTACATTTAAGGAAATGTCTGTCCCTAAAATAGAAGTTTTAAAACTGTCGTCCATTTCGTCTCCTCAGCATCAAAAGTAAGCCGGGTTGCTCTTATCCCACGCTCAGAATTGATGTCAGTGATAAGATTTCAGTGAACCGCTCTCTTAACAATTGTTTACCTTTCAAAACTATACATGCGTACAGGTTTCTCCAAATTAATCATAGTTTTTGCTTAATTTGCGCAATTTAGTTTGAGCAATTCTTTTATTGCATTGTGTCCATGCCAAGGCTTTTCCTGGTTTTTCTTTTCCTTCAGCCGCGGAGACGACAGATTTTCTGCCCAGAATCACGTCATCGCTGCTCTGAGGAATTTTGCAACCTCCAAGAATGTGCACGTTACTCTGGTTATTCACCCAAGAAAGGTGGCGTGGTTGCCTTGCATTTCATTTGTACCACTGATCCCAAAAAAGACTGGATCAAGCATCTATTGTTTGAAGTGAAGCACAACAAAAATCGCGGCGGCTATCTTGGAGCAATGTTGTAAAAGCCACTTTACAAAGTTTTTCCCTCATTATATCGAAGAACGTTCGGTTTTAACCCATAACTTCAGTGTCTTTGCGAAGCAATAGGCTTCTTGATGCAGTCTTTTTTCTCCCGGTTCAAGCACTGTTTAGGAGAACAGAATATCGCTGTGTGGTCTGCGCGTGCCATTCTTATTAAATTCGTGCCAATAGCGAAGCTTTTGAATAGGTTTCTCCTGTTGTTGGGCGATCCTCACTTTACAAAACAATCGTGTCCAGTTTGTCGGCATTCATCCTCACAGGTGACTTCATCTGAACTCAGTGTATTTACTCATATTGTAGGAAAACGAAGAAGTGGAGCTGCAAACGGCGTCGATATTTGGTTCCGCCAAAGCAAGCCAAGAGGCGGATAATGTAATTATTCTGCAGAGCAAGAAAGGAACCGCACAAAAATATCTACAGGTAAACTTTACTGCCAGGCATTGTATTTTTAAGGTTGGCTAAATGTAGTTATTTAGGCAAGGTTAACCTCAAGCCAATGCTGCCAGCGGTCTTACCCATTCTCACACATGATCTGTGACTGTCTGTCTGTCATGATCTGTGACTGCTGTAGTCTCGATTGGATCGCCAAGAGACCTTTGTGACATTTGCAGGCAGTCAAGTGCACACAATAGTACACCAAGAAAATAGAATTTGGCTGGCGCGCAGCGCGAGTGAGCCCATCCTATTTTTAAATTGGTCGATGTAGTGGTTCTGAGCCAATCACAAAGCGTTATGATAATACCATTTTGCGCTTTTATTTTTTCCCAGGTGACCAAAAACCGCTTTGATGGAGTGCTCGGTCGCGTACCTTTAGACTTTGTCAAGGAATCTCTATCAATGTCTGGATTTGGCAAAGTACTTCAACCAAACAGGCCAACTAATGTCGACAAGAGTGGTAACGAGAAGTTCAAGCCGACTAGACTGACCGGTGATGTGAGTGACGTCAAATTCTCTGCTCCTAGAATGTTTGGCTCGTACAAACCCTTTGATAGAAGTGCAACAATTCCACAACCTTCTACGAAAAAGGAGATTTTTGACAATAAAGCAACTACTGATAACCCTGCTTCTTCTTCAGACAGCAAGCGTCAAATGGAAAGCGAAATTGACGGAGAAACGACTAACAATGGGAAAATGGCAGATGAGTTCGATGTTGGAATTTCACAGGAGAAGAAAGAAAACGTGCAAAGAACCGTTAAAAAAATTTTAAGTGGCACACGGCTGATTACAAAAGCTGTCAGTGGACCCCGAAGTTATAATAACATCAGAGCAAAAAGTCCATCAGATAGAAAACAAAACACAAGCTAATCGGCTTGCCTACTGGAAAAGCCGATCTCCGAATCAGGCTGTACAATTTTGAAAAGCTAGTTTGTACAATTTTTTTTTGTAGTTCTGTTTTGCTCTTAAGCTATAGAGAATTAAGTGATAGGTGGCTTTCACCGTGGTTTCTTAAGCTACAGGCATAACCACCTGTTTGTGCCATGAGACGCAAAATACTCGGGTTTCATCCTTTTTAATATATTAACAGTAATGGGTTATAAATTCGACGTTGCCACAAGGACAAAAATACAGTATGTGTTAGTGGGAGGCTTTAACTGGCGTAAATCGGGAGCATCGCAACCACCAGAGATGGCAGTTCGCAGACCACTTTTTTTCTATCGTTACGTGTTCGTCGTCGTCGTCTTCTTCTTCTTCTTCTTCTTCCCGTGCGGCTCACCTCCTTCTCATAAGAAGATTCTGGTGAGCGTACAGGATAAGAAGTAAGAAGTGCAGGTATTAACATGCAAATGAATGTGCAAGCGTAAAAACAATGTCTGTGCAAGTGAGAGTTTATAATTTAGAAAACATGTGGTCAGCGTCTATCAAGAAGATAGTCCCACATCCGGTTCTTGAAAGTTTATAGACTTGGGGCCCGCACAACAGAATCTGGTAGTTTATTCCAATCGCGAATCGTCCTCGGGAAGAAATACATTTCATGATTTGATGGTATGAAGTACGCCGACAAAAGGGAACTACAGCTAAGGTGTCTGAAGATCTAGTCGTTGTGAGCAAAGGCTCTTGTGTGCCCAGGTCAGCCATACCCCTTTGAATTCATAGCCGCAGCAACATCCTTCCCTCCTGAAGCTACACCCAGCCAAGTTGCTGTAACATATCACTGACACTAGATATATTACGATATCTATTCAGGGCGAAGCGAGCAGCCCTAACGCTGAACCACGATTTCTAGGGTGCAGGGGTGGCGCAGTGGTGAGAGCACTCGCCTCCCACCAATGTGGCCCGGGTTCGATTCCCGGGCTCAGCGTCATATGTGGGTTGAGTTTCAGTTGTTGGTTCTCTACTCTGCACCGAAAAGTTTTCTCCGGGTACTCCGGTTTCCCCTCTCCTCAAAAACCGACATTTGACTTGATTTACTTTCATTGTTCATTTCAGTTTACAGTGTCGCCAATTAGCGCTCCAGCGCTAGAACGACTAGACACTTAAATATAGTTCCTTATAAAGTTCATAGCTTGTCGATGTCCGTCTTTGTGTAAGGGTCCCACACAATGGCGGTATAATCCACTGTGGGACGGACGAATGTATTGTATGCCAAGGTCTTAAAAACAGGCTAGCTAATTCTTGGATTTCTTCGAAGGAAACCTGCAGTTTTATCGGCCTTATCAGAGGTGCGATTAACGTGCTCGTTTCAGTTAAGATCATTAGTTATCGTGACACCAAGATAGCTAGCTGACTCAAATGAGGCTAGAGTTTTCCCCATGTACTCATGGCGCACAAAATTGCACGTACGCCCTATACGAAGAAACTTGCACTTGTCCGGGTGGTACATAGATCCAATGTATCCTTTTCTAACCCTGCCGGAAGCGTGTTTAGTTGCTTGCTTTTCACGTTTGGTCCATGGAGCCCGTTTCTCGAAAGTCCCAGCAACTTTCCAAGCATGAAAAGTCAATTGTGAAACCAAGATCCACCTATTTTAGAAAGCCCGTCCTTTCTTTCGGGACCTGAATGGAAAACGTAATTGGAAAGTCTAAAGTCTCGAAACCTGCTAGATTTGATACAAAGTGATTTACGTTCCCCGAAATACGCCCGAAAGGGTTTGGAACTTTCCAGAATTTTTGGGGAACCATTAAATTAATGAATCAAGGGGAAACATTGAAATTAGTATCCACTCATCGAACACGAAAAGAATGTGTGATCTTATTTATTTACCATTTAAGTCCTAAGTTCAATACTAAATATAATGGACTGCTTCTCTGTACAAAAATGTGCCTAAGCTTCTTAAGAATAAGTTCTTAGGACTTAGCAACGACTCCGTCGCTTCGAATTCTCCTAAAGACAAATCCATTTATTTCTTTAATTCATTCTCGAAACTTTATCAAGTCCATGCAACAGTTTGAGATAAAAGATGACTCGAAAACACTGTGCAAGGGCAACGAAGACAAAACCAAAAACATGCCAATGGCTGTTGGTCGCCAGCTTGGCTGATTCGAAAACCTAGACTAATTCTTTTTGGGTCGGGGCTCTGCGAAACGATTCATTTACAACGACATAAATACATATAATATATTAGTAAGTTATTTCAAATACCTTTTTCCTCTGTACAAACATGTGCTTGAAAACCTGACAACTGTTACATATAACCAGACCCCCCATCTCCCATACTTGGCCTAGGAGTCAATCCTTTCCCAGAGTAGATTTATTTATTAAACGCCTCCCTTTCAAGATTCAGCACACCCACTGTTGTAAAAGACTATCAAAACAAAGCTATCTCAAGGTCAAGGAAATATGATACTTTTCACGGGGAAAACCTGATTCTAAAAATTTATTCACTCTGGAAAGGGTTGACTCGAGGAATTAGTGGAGATAGAGGATCCCCTTGAGGAGCTCCTGATATAACAAAGGGTGAGTACTTTTCGCTAAGCAGCGAATGAAGTGTATGGCTCAAAACACTATCCGATCAACAGAATTCTTCAATGATGTACACCGATTCTAAATTTCTAAAAATTGATTAATTAATTGAAAAACTTCTTTTCTATGTGCGTTTTAAAAGGGTTTAACCTCTCGCAATTTAAGAGTTTTTTCCTCCGTCACATTAACTTTGAAATGAACCTTCCCCTTAACTTTCCATATCCGGTAGAGTCATAAGTTATTGAGCCACTACACTCGCGGGCTCAATCTCTTCTTCTTGATTCCTGACGGATGACGGGACTGCAGCAGATCGAGGCCGATTGGTCGGGCTTCCATTACGTGGAGGCTGGGCGCTAGCTGCTCTTTTAGCCGACATAGCTCTCGGAGATCTGGGATTCTGATGAGAAACAAATGTATTCATCTTTTAAAACAAGATGCTACGTGTTCCCTACATTTTGTGCGAAGGAATTTTAGCCGATCCTTTAAAATTCACAGTATTTCGGGGATTTTTTATGTTACAATATCTTGGTCAATATCCAGTTCAATTCCGAAGTCTAAAGTCCACATTCCATGACTTAACAATTTTTTTCTCAACATTAGCCCGGTAAGATAGATATGTTGCCAATACATACGGTGACGGAATATTGCAACGAAAACAAAAAAACCTCGTTTCCGGTCACGCACACAATTCTTAAATACAGATTTCTCCGTTAATCTGTCACGTAGTCGTCTGTGGTTTGGTGATAATCGCGATTGCCTCTCAATGAGGAGATACCGAACTCGAATCTTACTTGGGTTACCTTCTGTGAATAGTGTCTTCGATGCAAAAAAATTTCTGACGCATGCGCACCCAAATTGCGACCCCCACCCCCCTCCTCCAAAGAAAGGTTTTTGTTCTTCCACCCGGCAAAGGCAAGTATGCGGAGACAAAAAACCTAATTTATTGATTGGTGCTCATGTCATGTCATGCAGAATCAAATAAACCAAAAACTTCACCAGATTGACATCGCTGCAGCATGCGCTAAGCGAGGAAGCGAGGGGAAATCTCGCTGGGAGGTTTGTCACAACCTGGAACCGGAAGCCCTGTTACGCAAGCCAAAGTTATCGGGAAAATTTGACAATTGAACTGTCACACCTGTGGTAAATCTGGCATTCGATCAAAGCCTTCAAACCGCCCTTTGTAGATGTGTCCATCTTGTCCTATGAGGTCAGTTTCTTCTCTTGAAACAAAATAAACGCAGTAATTTTAACCTTCGCTGTTATTTCTTTAGAGCAGGCGCGTCGGTCAATTAAGAGTTAAAAGCTTTAAGCAGAAGTGCAACATCTCACAGCAAAGTAATGAAACCTCGATTTAATGAAATGCTGAGGTACTGGAAGTTTTATAAACTACGAGAAGTTCCCCTACGTTCGTGGGGCCCACGGCAAAACTAAAATAAGGCGCAAGAAAAAATGACAAACTCTCCCTCGAGTCCATATTTTGCGCGGGCACTTTTTTTACGCGCGCCAGTTTTTATGTGCGTGCGCACCACGAACTAAGCAGCGAAAGAGGGACTGCTCATAGTCTAGGAATTTCAGTTCGTTCTACCACGCGGGGTTTTGTTGTTTTCTACACCTTTTACTGTGTGTGGGGTTAAGAATTTCGATCCTAATACCAAGGGCATCGTTATATAGAGGTTGAGTAAATCGAAGTTTTACCAGGATATAACTTTGCTTTTGCTTTTTTTTTTGTTTTTATGAAATGACAAAATAAACTGAACTGAATTTTTACCTCTGAGGAAGTTGAACCGGCGTATCGTCCTCTCTGTAGTAATAATATTGGCTAAAATATCAAAACAAGAATAATGGTAAATGGTTTTCTGGGGAATCGCAGTTGATGGCACAATTTAAACAGTTGAGAAGAAGCCTTCATTAGTTTTAGGCAAAAGATTTCTAATGCGATTGTAGAACTTAGGACGATCTCTGAAACTTCGCCGAATGAGACCGCTTAATTGGTTTTACCGCCTGATTTCCCCTGAAAAACATCTCTGATATGGGCTTGCTTAACGGTGAAATATAAAGTACTCCTTATACAGAACCTGTAGTATCAGGAACCCATGACCCTGAGCCTACAACTCCATCGTGTTCGTGTCACGGCGTTTTCACAGACCGATTTATCAGATTGAATTTTCCGCGAATGAGGCTCCCACAGGAGCTACAAGAAACTAACCTGACGTCATAGGATCACCGAACCAGAGTTGCCTTTGTTTTTTTTTTTCGGAAAAGGAAGTCTAAAAATAGATCGGTCTGTAAAAATGCCGTGACATGGCATGAGTTGTAGGCTCAGGGTCATGGGTTCCTGGTAGTATAAATAAAGGAAATAGAACAATTTTCGCTCAGTATTTATTTTAGGAAGACGGTACCCTTTACATAATTAGCTAAGTAAATTAACTTGGAATTTTTTGCTGTGTGTACAAAAAACTGTTGTTGTTGTTGAAGGAGAGGAATAACACCTAGGGCAAAAAAGTGGTTCCTTAGTGAGTCTAAAGCCACTCTTACTTCATTCTGGTCGTCCTTCTGTGAGGGGAAGTGACCGTGTGACTTCCACCGCATGAGCGCGCTGTTGTCGTGGCAACTTCTTGCTCATAGGTGTAAGCGCTAGAGGCAAACAATAAACATAAGTCAATAATGCTCGATCTGCAGTTAAGTAAGATTACTCTTAACCAACCATAAGACAGTTATGAAGCGAAAGCACTAAGAAGTCTAATTTACGTCTCGAAAGCTACTGTTGTGCTATTTCTCAGTTTCTCAACTCGCGGAATTTAACAACCTCACAGCGGTTGCGCGCAATTTCTTTTTCAAAATCAATCCACGTGTACATAAATTTAGGCCGAAGCTGGCCACAACGATGCACAATGATGTACAAGAATGGTCAAAACAAGTAAACGATTTATCAAACAAAGAGGGAAAGAGGTTATGGATCTTCTGGCAATCTCTTACTCACCCCCGATGAATCTGACGTAGTTGGTCGAGTTCGTATGTCGTGTAAGGACGACCAGACCTTGATGGTGGCAGGCCAGGTGTCTGTGGCAGAGCGGGGTTTGGGCTGAATTGAGACAAAAAAAGTTTCCGTCATAAGGTCATCAAATCCGAATTTACTTCAGCTTCCTTTTCATAAACGAATTCAGGGTTCCAGCTGGAATTCCAGGAGTATTCAAGGAGTTCAAGGAGTGTTTGTAAGAAGATTTCTATGCCATACACGCGTGTTTCAGTGTTTTCTTTGATGAAAAAGCCTACCTTGCTATTCTTTCCCACATCCTGCAAGTAAAGGGCACGCACGGGCGTTTTGATCTTTCCACAATTTATAGTCAATTTCGTCAATTTTTGGAATGTCTCTTTAATTTAGCATGATCATCATTTTCTCTTGGCATGATGCAATCCCTACAAGTTTCCCTCAAGCAAAAATTCCAGGAGTTTTCAAACAGTTTTCCACAAAACCCTTTTTTTCAAGGGCTTTTCAAGCGCCCTTGAAGTCCAAAATTCTGGGCGGGCTTTTCAAGGACTTCAAGGAGTAGCACGAACCCTGACGATTCTAAGTTCAAAGTATTTTTTATAAAAATAGTTTTCATTCATTTGTAAAATAAACCTAATCACTAACATAAAATATTTTTATATGGACTCGCTTTGAAAAGAAGGCTCGAGCGATGTACTCAGTAATTGATTTTCCACAACACCCACACCTGTGTCATGAATTATGCAGACAAAGGGTAACCATGGCTTTTACAAGTACAACAAAACTGGAAAGCCGTTGAGGTGCATGACTGTCCTGAAACAGTAGTAACAGAAATGAGCAACCACAGGCGCAAGCCACTCAAACTTTGCCAAAAGATGATGGGGGTTGTTTCTAAAGAAACTGCGGTGCTGCGTCGGTGGGGAAGTAGTATACAAAAATTTGGTTTTATCAACGGAGTTGATAATGTAAATTGGCCACCGTACAGAGATTCTAAAAGCTAATCTCTGGACGGTGGCCAATTTACATTATCAACTCCGTTGACAAAACCAAATATTTGCCAAAAGATGGTTCTGTTCAAGAAAGTGATAGCATTCGTAGCTTAAATCCGTTGGACTAAAAACAGTACGTACATGTAAGTCTTAAAAAATAACTCCTTAAGAGCGTCTACAGTTTCTGGATCACTTTTTTCCGACCGAACAGACGATGTCAAGGTCATGCATGTGGGTTCGTCTTTAAAATCTTAAGATAGCTTAATTTTCGCTTTTTTTTTTGCGGGGGGGGGGGGGGGGAGGGGGGATTGTTGTAGCTACAAGTCATGAGTTGAGAAAGAGTTAAAGGCAAGGATTTTCCTATTAATTGAATTGTATATTCTTTTTTTTTTTAGCACAATACTCACTTTCCAGGTATCATGTCCACGGGTCTGTCACAGGAAATGCAATGAAATCTGAGCATTGCCCTAGAATAGCAACATTACAGTTTTACTAACAACTTACAAGAAATTGCACAGCTTCTGTGATCAATCGATCCAAGTAATGTTGACTTTGAAGAGAGCCCAACTTTACAATAAGGTTAAATTCCAGCTCACTAAAAGACACCATTTCTCTTTTCGTCCTGAGGATTTTGTGCTACGGCCAAGATTGTGAGCCACAATTGTCAGTTCCTGACATGACATCACAAACTGTTTTGCATTCCAGATTTCAAATGGTTGTGACTAGAATGGATACTTCAAAAAAACAAGGCGAGACACCGTCTTCCGGGATGTTATGCAGCGCTGCGTGACATCCCGAAAGACGGCTACGAAGGAGACTGACTAAACAAGAACTAAAGTTTTGCTGAGTTTAAACATGGTGTCACCAGAACAATTTATGAAAGCTAACCATTTCGAGTCGGCGCTTAGACCTACTCACCAGAGATCAGTGCCTAACCCAGCAGTTATTCTCTGCCTAAACAGAGTGTTGTTTATCTGCCAAAGCGGGTTAACACTGAGGTTGTCAGGTATGGTCACGTTACGTCACCAAACGTTATTATTGTATATGTGTCACGAAGTGTCTCACCTTATTCTGGAGTATCCATTCTGGTCATAACCGATTTCAAATATATTTTGCACTGAAATAAATGACTGAGATGGAACTTGTTAATCCCGGAAGCTGATGACGAGTTGCTGGAGCTCTCGAGTTTTTTTTTCCGATATCCCCGCCGGAGCAGTCACCATTGATTGATTGGTTTGCAATTTCCATCTCAGTCATTCATTTCAATGCGCGAGAATGCACCGTTTGGACAATTTCAGTGCTAGCAGTACAGAGGGACAATTGTCACCAGAACCTTGTTCAATGACCGAACTCCCACGAGTCTCCAATAGCTTAGTTGAAGGGCATCCGAACAAGTAACTGGAAGGTCGTCGTAGGTTAATCGACTCCTGCAAAGGAGCAATCGGATTTTTCCGATCAACCCCTATAGCTCAGAGGTAGAGCACCCGAACAAGTAATCGGAAGATTATCGTAGGTTAATCGACTCCTGCAAAGGAGCACTCGGATTTTTTCCGAGTATCCCCGAGTCACCGTCGAAAAGATCTCATCTCTTCAGGTTTTGCGTCGTCCAGTAGTTTTGACGTCATGTCCAAATCAGGGATCGTCAAACGCTTCTTACGGGTTCGGCAGGCGGTCAAATAAATTGCCGCTAGTTTGGCAAAGTACTACGGCGCATAAAGGCGCATTTTACAAATCAATCCATGTCTAACGTAATTGCCCTTAAACATGTTTAACGTTGAAATGAGAACAAAGTATAAGACATGTATATTGTGCTTACTTGCGGAAACCAGCAGCCGGATCGTCATTCACTGGTAAATCAACATGCTTACACTTCACATTCTTAATTTTCTTTTCTACAAAGTAGAAGACAAATAATTAAAATAAAGAAAAACAAAACGTGGGAAAAACGAGATTTTTCTAATATGATTTTAAATAGACGTAAAAGCGAAGCACAGTTTTAATAAAGATCGCAAATGGGAACAAAGAAACTTTTGAACACAGCAGACATGGCATCTTGAGGTTAATCAGTTACTCACCGAAGTAATCTTTTAGCGGATTTAGTTCCAATCTGTCAAGTTTCTGATCAACGTCCGATGTAAGCCTATCCAGGGCATCTTTTAAGGCCGATTCCTGTCAAAAATTTCCAATAATACTAATATCTATCTGCTATTACCTAACAATCAAATGCACGATCTTTGTGGCCGTTAAAATCGACTGCATCTATTTCCCTGCATGCCTTGGCTAGTTCTCAAGAGCGACAAAAAAGCTAAATGGCATTGTATAAACACTCCTAATGGCTGTGACAAAAGAACCCACCTGTCCTTCTAGCCTCTGTAACAGTTCCTGCAATGATTGATCCAATCCTCCGATACTCTGATCAAACTTGCTTCGACTTACCAGGTTGTCCAGTGCGCGCTTATCGGCTTTCTGTAAAAATATAAAGAACAATGTTGCGTTGACTCAAAGCCCATGCGCCTTACCAGATCGACCGCTGGGACAAATAACCACATTTTTGACCTTTAAAGTACGTGTAACCCATGGGCCTTTTTTCGCGCGACGGACATACAGCTCATAGACAATAGATTTCGTACCCCGAGACTCGAGTTGAAATGTTTGGGAACGAGTTTCTGTGGGGCAAAACAAAAGTTTTCAATCCCTCGGGACTCAACATGGCCGCTGTGTAATTGCGGCCCATTTCTCCCAAGGAGCAAAAGCAAAATGTTGAAACTTACCACGTCCATCTCCATTGCAACTTGTTCTTTATCAGCTTTCACCTCCTGCAGCTTATCAGCATATGTATACAGCGCCTTTTTAAACAAAACAAGGGGAAATAAGTACAGAGGCGTTAATAATTTCAACCAATGAAAGCTCAACACCAAAAATAATTCAAACCTCAAACGCACAAAAGAAACGGGAAAGAAAAAGAGGAAAACCAAATTAGATGAGGATAATGATAATGATGACGGTGGAAGAAGCGGCGACAGCGACTACAAGAACAATGAGGAAATTACGCAAGGCGACGACGACAGCTACGAGAACGTTGTCTAAGAATATTTTTTCCCGTGTTTGTAATAACTTGGCGATTACTCCAAGTCATTCCGCATGGAAAGTATATCAACATTCCAAGAAAAAAATTGGTATGAACAGAGTAGCTTTTTGGAGTGAAAGCTGAGACTTTATCGTCAGGTGCTACCGTCCTCCACACAACTTCAAATTTGAATCATTTCACATCGTTTTCAGGGCGAGAACGACAACCAAACGTACCAAAATGTAAAAACGCACGCGCGGGGCGTGCAAAGCCTTTGTTCTTGTTCAGTACACTTATATTGTTTCATGGCGTTTTCGTAGGCGCCGCCTGCGCAGATCGTCGTTTCGTAAACGGTCGTTGCCATTTGGACGATTCTTAGAACAATTTTTACTGTTAAGATCGTCGTTTGCAAGAAATTTATGAAAAAACGTTGGATGACGATATCGAATTCGGTTCAATGGCCGAAGAGCAAACGCACTTAACCACTAGACAACCGAAAAAACCACGCCAAACATTGCAATGTAAAAGTATTTAAATGAAGCTAACCCTAACAATTCATTGAAAGCCAACCGAATAAAAATGGGTGCTTAGACTTAAATCCGTAGATAAAACAATGACAAATTTTGCATAAGCATTGTTTTTTTTTTCTCTTGGGATCATTGTAAGTCCCAAGAGAAACTGGAAACAATGCTTACGCAAAATTTGGGGGGACAACCAAAGAGTATTATGGTATTTTCCGAAGTGGCCTACTTCAACCACTTTAGGGTCTAATTTATGACGAAAGGCTTGGTTACTAAGAATGGCATAGACCGTCAAAAATGGCAACGACCGTTTACGAAACGGAAATAAGCGCCGCCGTCGTTGTCTTTGCGAAAGGTCGCTTCTGATGACGATGAGGACGATGATGACCATGGTTAATATTTGACAAGGCACCAAGTAAAAGGAAACCGCTAAAAAGACAAATGGTCTTTTGACGAAGTTTCATCAAGAAAAGCTCACAAAAAAAAAACAGGCCTATAAAAGCCTTTAACCTCTAGAATGGAAAACGAAAAACTTACATCAATATGTTTCTGTTTTCTATTATGCTCCTCTATCAGTTCCTTTGTTGTGTTATTCAATTTTTCCTGTTCTCCTTGAAGTTCTGTCACTAGGCTTCTTAAGGCATTTAGAGCACTTCCGTCCTAAAATACAATGGTACATCAAAATTTATAGCCTGCACGTCCATAACAGTAAAGATACGAATCCCTAAACGCCCGTGAACCAATGCGATTATAATCACAGCAACTCGAAACCGAACGTAAGGGAGAATCTCTCTTTGGGCTCTCCGACATGTTGGTGTGGCGATGAAGGGGTTTTTTTAAGTTCTCGTCGGAACTTGAGTATAGTTAACAACAAAAAAAGGAAAGTGAATTTCAGTATTTAAAGCAGGTGCGCTTTTTTTTTCCCGCTGGCTGATTCGCTTCGTTTCCCCTGATCAATGCGCACACTTTAAAAGAGAAGTTTTGTTTTATTGAGTTCTTCTACTCTTAGTCTTAGTCTTAGTCGAGACGTTGAATCGACTAATTCTCGATTTCTTTCTGCCATATCCATTCCCTTAGTTATGCTATTAAGATATTTCATGGCTACCCCCTATCAGGTTTACGTGTGTTGCACGTGTGTAGCTATGTCACATGGCTGCTCTTGTTTTTAGGCCATTTAACTTGATCAAAAACATTGAACAAACAGCGGCGATAAACATGAAAATTCTCGTTTTCACTTATACCTTGAGGAGGGAGTTTCGCATGCCCAAAATACATCTTTAGAAATAACAATTCAACAAATTGTAAAATTTTACGTAGAACACGTAGTGAAAGACTGATACCGGTAACTAGATTTAGAATAGAGCCACAATCTTGGACAAAACTCGTTGGGAAAATGTCACACACCACTATAAAATGCTCATTCCCTGATTTGTCTGTGTGATAAAGGATTAAATTCTTCCTACTTCCCCCTCCCCATATTCCAATGTTGATTTAGAAACAGCCAAAGTATTTTGCTACATTGGTATGGGGGTGAGGGGGAGGGAACACATAGACTTTTTTTGTGAGTGCACGTCCAATGATGTTTAAGCCGGAGTTTTTTCTAAGAGTTTTGTCTACAACTGCAGCAATATAGATCATACACAGCGTGGCATCTATCTAGTTAAAAAGGGCTGACTTTCACAGCCAACCTTATAGTTTTCGTTTAGCGGATCTCTCGCTGAAAAAATCAGCACCTCTCCTGTTGATGCCACAATCAAAACAGGTCACAAGTGGGACCATTTAAACTTTTGACACATGATCCATCTGATAATGCTCCGCGCCTCGTTTGCCAATTAACCATCTCATATCCAACGTGCGCTCATGGAATAATTGTTCGTTACCTCGCATGCGAAATTGAATGCAAAAACAGTTGTTACTGTTATTTTTAGCAAAAGGGACGTTGGCGCGTCTGGTTAAAAAATAGTGATGACAACAAGCTTGTAGATAAAAGTTCGCATAATAAACATCTATAGCTGATGGTTAGGTCAGTGTTTAAGGTGTTCGATGTGTCGCAATTTAAAGGAGTTCAGTATGCCTACAGTAGGTTTATCATGTTAATCTTTTTATATTTAATGTTACCTTTATTTTAACATCAATCGTCGATGGAGAAGGTGCTACGGTCTGAAACGTCTTCTTGTACTTGAATAGTAGATATTAAAGTTAGTCTTTTGAGACTTTTAATATTAGGACCCATGACCCAGAGCCTACAACTCCATTGTCTTCGTGTCACGGCGTTGTGACAGACCGATATATTTTTAGATTGCATTTCCCGCGAATGAGAGGAGGCCCCGTGACCAATTACAAGAAACTAACCTAACGTCACAAGGTCACCGAACCGGAACTGCCTTTAGGTAGTCTAAAAATAGATCGGTCTGTAAAAATGCGGTGACATCGGACTCAGTATGGGAATTGTAGGCTCCGGGTTCATGGGTTCCTGTTAATATTTAATCTCACATAAGATAACAAAACTATTAGACAAGCTTAAAAAGAGAAATTTTTAATGGCTAAAAAAATATTTATAAGACTAGCAGCCTAATTTCATAAAAACCAGTTGTAGCTTTTGTGTTTCCATGAAATGATGACAATTATTTCGCCCAAGGGTTGTATTATTCAGAGGTTCTGCTTAATGTTTAATGCCCCTTTAAAACAAGCACAGAGCGTCAGAGTACAGAAATTACAAGAGGATTATTATTATTATTATTATTATTATTATTATTATTATTATTATTATTTATTATTATTATTATTATGCAGTATGTAGTACGTAAGTATGCTTACAAATATAAGTAGGAAAAGGCACTGTTGTGTAACAATCCCTACTGTTAAACCTATTTACAAACCAATTGGTAATAAATGACGAACCAACATTTGAGAAAGGAACAAGAGTATATATTCCTTAATAACTCGTCGAAACCTTGAATGACCTTGCTATGTTTAGGGTGTACGATAAAACTGCCTTCTGCATATTAAACAAAACCTGGTTCCCTCTATCCAAACCTAAAAACTTCCTAACTTTCTCCGCCGTCTCCATAGAGTAGCCTCCTAGTACATCAACTATCACATTAAACTGTGTGATAGTGTGGCCGGGGAACTGTTGGCGCATCTCCCATCTCAACGGCGCATACTTGTCAGTTTTCTCCTGTTCCTTCTGTTCTCTGTTGAAAACTCAAGGGCAGCTCATCTCAATAAGGATCACCTTCTTCTCCTTTCTGTCCACAATTCTCACATCAATTCTGTTAGCCCTGACTTCCGTATTTTCAGCAAATACTGGGACATCCCAGTACGCGCACGCTCGGTCATTCTTGTACTCGGGTTTAGGTGAGACTGGAGAGTACCAAGGGGGGATACACTGGATAAGATCTAAGTCTTTCAGGAACTCGAAGAAAAGGATTTTCAAGGCTGCATTGTGTCTCTGCATGTACTAAGTCTGTGCCAAGGCACCACATCCGCTAATCACGTGGGCCATAGATTCAGGCCCTTTTCCACACATACGACACGTGGTATCCGAGGTGGTCAGCGTCTTCGTCTTGCTCTGGTGGTACAGCTTAGTGGGGAGTAATTGCTGGTATAACTCATAGATTCCAGCAACAGTATGCACAGGTGCAGACTTCCACTTACTAAGCCAAGTGAAGCAGTCAATAACTTTGTTATCATCCCATCTTTCTCCGAACAGCTTTCCTTGCCACCTCTGCTCTCTTACTTCCCTCATGCTTCTCTCTTCTTCTCTCGCTCGTAATGTTCTCCCTACTCCTTTAACATGTGATTCCTCACCTGAGTCAGTTTGCAACGCTTTGGGATCTGGGTATGCAAGGTCCAGAGTAATGTCCATTTCCAAAGCAAATTTCTTGGCATCCTTTACGAGTGATCTTCTTCCTGCTCGTTCGCACTTCTCTTCAAACTCGCGCACTAAACTCATCGTTCGATCTTCGTTTGCGTTTGGTCTGCTTATACAGGCTCTCAAATGACTTCAGTCCCCGGCCTCCACACTTCCTTGGTAGGTATAGCAACTCGGTTGAACCGAGTGGATGGTAGCCTCCATTCTCTTTGATGATCTTGCGAGCTTCGCGATCGAGTTGTTGTAGATCTGCGAGCGGCCATGTTAGTGTCCACATAGGGTAGGTGACAACTGGTAGTGCGTATTGATTAGATGCTAAGACTTTGTGGAAGTCCGATAGGGGGCTCGACCATATAATTGACAGTCTCTGCAAGCAAACCTTTGAAGCTCCCCACAGAACAGAGCTGTCCTCTTGCTTAGAATTTTCTAAAACTCCCAAAAACTTGTAAGTTTCTCCCTTCTTCAGATTTTCTATGACCTGCCTTTCTCCGATGGCAGTGCCTCCCAAACTGCTGTCCAATGAACCTCTCCTTACATGAGCTGTAGAACACTTCTTCTCGTTCCACTCCAAACCGACATCTGCCATGGCTTCTTTAACTGTCTTCATTACTCTCTCAAGTTTATCCTTCGACGCTGCATATATCTTCATATCATCTATGTATAGCAAGTGCGTAATCTTGCCACTCAGTGGTCTTGACAGCTTGTATCCTTCCGATGCTTTCAACTTCCAAGATATTGGGTTAAGGCATAAAGTGAACAACCTCGGACATAAAGCGTCGCCCTGTGGAAGGCCTTTGTTGAACGTCAGAGGTTTCATACCCTTCCTTTGTTCTGGCCGTGATCTTCGTATTCCAGCTTTCACACAGTCTCGCCACTGTTCTGCACATCCATAAGGGGAATTTGTGCATCGTCATCATTTCTTTCACTAGGTGTTTTCCTTTTCCTCCGTTCCGTTGTCCCGGGTTCTTTCTTCCATCCTTTGTGTATCAAAAAAGCGACCACAACAGAATAAAGGATGCAATTAGCCAGCCATAAGTACCCAAAGGGATTGCGAATAGGGTCTAAAGTATGTCCTTCTTCACGCCTCCTGAGCTCATTGATGACCGTGTTGATGGTGTTGATGTCTGATTGCGTTGGCCTTTGTTTCACTCTCGTGTCAATATCTCGGCTACTAAAATCACCGGTATTTGAGTTAACTGAAGCGAAAATCGGTATCGCGCCTTCCAGGATTTCACGTGCGTCAAGGTTTGTTTCCTCTAAAAATTGAGGTCCCTCGAGATGGTTGTTTTCGTTCGCCGTATGCAAATCCGAGGTGGCTTGTTCGCTTTCATTTATTGATGGCTCCTGAACTTCGTATAATAAATTTCCCTCTTCTACAGGCTGTCCGGTCTCACTCTCCGTTCCTTTAGCATTCCTAAGAATGGTGTCCTGTACATTTCCCATCACTCTTTCCAGATATGCTGCCTGATTTCTAAGGTGTAATTCTGAGAGGCCAAGATGAAAATAACCTCTCTCGTCCCAAAGCTCCTTCAGGACAGACATGTAGCCTCGTTTCTTCCCATCCGCGTATCTAGGAGGATCTTGTAACTCTGTCAGCTCCTTAGCCTTAGCCTTGCACTCTAAAACATCACTGTTCATTTGTGCCGTCCATTTCAGGCGGGTTGTACGCCTTGCAGCCCTTGTTCGCTCGCTCAAATGGTCGTCCGACATATTGGATGGCAACACAGTCCAAATTGGTAAAAAAAAAAAAAAGGGTCGCCGTAAGTCGCCTCCGTAAACTTATCACAGCGTAAGATACGTAGCAAGTATTCTATAAATACTGTTCTGTTGCTCCAGCGCTTTTGGCTTGGCTGGCAGTTCGAAAGTTAGCGATTTGGTCAAGTCACACGAAGACAGACCAAAAACACGGCCTCCCTACTTCGCCGCCATTATTATTATTATTATTATTATTATTATTATTATTATTATTATTATTATTATTATTATTATTATTATTATTATTATTATTATTATTATTATTATGAAAAGATATCATCAATGTTTAAGAGAAAAAGGAGTGGCCCCAGCACAGAGCCCTCAGAAGGACTCCACATTTGTCAACAAATTGACACCTAGAATTCAGATAATCGTGGAACCAAGACAGAGAAATACCTCGTGTGTCATAAAAAACTCAATTTGCGTAATAGGATGGAACGGTTAACCGTGTTAAATGCCTTCTTGAGATCAATAGAGACACCGATAGTAAGACTATTTCTTTCTCTGAAATGCCGGATACGAGATTGTTGAATTGATTAGTATTCATATAGGAACATTTGGACAGTGAAAGAGACCTGGGCCCGGTTGTTCGAAAGCCGATTAACTTAATCCAGGATTAGCGTAAACTTTGGTTTAATTTTTTCAACTTTTTAGTGAAAGTTTCTTTTGGTTATTTTTAAGTGAGGTCCAGTTACGGGGAACATTGGCGTTTTGTGCGAGATTTGTAGGGTTACACTAACGATAACCTTCTTATTGGAAATAAAAGAACGTTATGGAAAGAGACAACTAACGGAACAAAAAACCTAGTTAAGTAGTTTTCATTTCTTTTTAGCGAATCATGGCCTCTCAGGGGGTGAGATAAATTAACTTTCTCATGGTTTAAAGGCAAACGAAAGCATTTTAAAGCACTTTAGCGCAAACCTTGTCAAGCTGATTGTTGAGAAGGCGGAGCCCATCTCTCAAAGTTCTGATCTCTCGTTCTGTGTCTTCCCTTATCCGATCTTCAGTTCGCTGTATTCTCGATGGTAACTTCAAATATCACGAAATGGGGTTGATCAGTTAAAATTCATTCACACCGTGCAATTATGTTTGCGAACTACATTCATTCAAGTTCTTAGTTGAAACACATCACTTAAAATACTAAATTAGGACACAAGATTTCAACACGCATAGTCCTTAAAATTCTGCTCACAGCTAAAAATCACCAAGGCTTCGATTAGCCGTGTAAAGTTGTATACCGTTTTGTGATAATTTACTATTAACATTATTTTTTGAAAATACTGTATTAAAAGACTAATTACCTGGTCAGTGAAATCCTTAATTTGATTGATCGTTCTTTCCAAGTACTTTAGCTTATTAAGTTGGTCCAGAAGATCATCTGGAATTATTTGAATCTTGAAAGATTATATAAAAGAATTATACATTAACAAACGAACAATGTATTTAACCGTTCAGTCCTGAGAGTGACACTTGTCGATTTTAATCTGTTTAATGCCAGACGATTTTACTAGTTAATGGGGGTCTCTTCAGGGATCAATATGGTTTTAAAATCACACAAACGTAAAAGAGGTGATTATTGGTCATTGTGGTACAGTAAATTCCTTCAACAAACGGTTCGTTTAACAAATGCTCTAGCTTCCCACGCTGACGTTCTTAGGGCTTCGTCAACCTCGCTCCCAGCGAAACCCTGGTGACGAGGTTGAGGGTTTCGTCACGCGTTCTTCCCCAACTGAGAACGCGTGACGAAGCCCTCAGAACGTCTGCGTGAAAGGCCACAAATGCTCCACCATTACAATTGATAATTTGTCATACGTTAAAGCATAGAACGACTTGTAACGCTGTTATTTTTTAATTTTTTAATTTACACTGTAGGCTAAAAGACATACACATTAGGGGGTGACATATACATACATATACAGCCCATCTGAAGAGTAACAAGCACGCCTGTTGCTACACGTAGGAAATAAATGAGCACTGTTTACCTTTTCGTCGTGGACGGTTGGAAGGCCAGAAACTTTCTTCACACTTTGCAGTTGCTCCTCTAGACTTTCAATCTCAAAAAGGTTTAGTTTTTTTTTTAAGAACAGCAATATTAATATGATATTTAGCTGCATAAAAACTTGTCACATTTAAGTAATGGTCGGTGTTTAAGGGAAGTACAGAACGGTCTTGAATTTAGACAGGACTGAAATTTGTAGTTACGTGATGTTATTGTACTTTTCAAAACGTTTAAACCTATTGACTACTTACGATGATTTTTAAAATGTAAACTTTCATTACTTGAACTGCGGAAAAGAATGCAATGAAGGTTATAAAAATAAAAGTTGAGCAATTTAAGCGGTTGCAATTAAAGGAAGCTCGAAAAAAAGCTGAGTGCAAATTCATAAACTCTTCAAAAAAACATTTGAAAGGTGTAGGAATGCAAATCAGGCTCGGTGAATATTATACCTATTCACCTCGCCTTCGGCGAACATTTGTTAAATATAAGTTAAACTCACATGATTATTTAATTGGGTTAAGAGTTAACTTTAAACAAATAACTAGTAAATATGCATATCACAGCTGAGCAGACTGTACAGTGACAGTGAAATCAGGAATATTTCTTGCGTAAACATAATTCCTTCTAAAATTATCCAGTGACAGTATTAACGTCTTACGTGTTTTTATCAAGTTTATCAAGTTATTTTCGGTACCTGTTGTTTGTTATCTTTGAGTAACGAAATTCCTTCCCGCAGTGATGCTAACTGGGCTTCTAAGTCAGCAGGAATGGTTCTCTCCAAGGACTTTGTTAATGATATTAACCAGATATAATGTTTTAAAAACAGAATTAATCATTAGTCGATGAAACTTTGTTTAAACTCTACAACAAAAAGGTAACATTGAACAAAAGAAAATAACTGACTTTTAGAGTTTAGAGGTCCATAAACTATGTCGCTTGTGAAAATGACCAAGGTTAGAGTTTCATTTGTGAGATTGGTGATGAAATTTTCAATTACATTTTTAAGAGAGTGCACTGACTGTTCCACTTAAAAGTTGGTTCTCTTGTTTCTACGTTTATTGCTAAATAAATTTAAGATTTCGTATTATAACAGGCTTGCAACACTGCTTGGCTTATTGCTACACTTATTATTATCCCCAAGCTTTGCTATTCAACAAAACTTCACCAGCCACAGGGATTTACTGCTGGGCATGTGCACATAAGCAACACATGCTATTCATGACGATGATGATGACAATTAATGGTGGATTCAGGTCATGAATCGTGATAATATAACAATACTATTATTATTATTATTATTATTATTATTATTATTATTATTATTATTATTATTATTATTATTATTATTATTATTATTATGGAAGATCTCATTTTTGTTTTCATGAATCATTTACATAACTTCCAGACATGGGTCTGGGCTAGTTAAGTTACACTTCATCATTTTCTTTACATTCAAACAGTTTATACATATAGAACTTCTTAACTATATTTGCGTTCTGGCAAATAATCCATTTCTGACAGCGTTCAATAAGGAGGGACAGCTCTTTGTCAGTGTTCGTTACTGAGCTTAATCCTAGTTTCCTTAGCTCTTAATGGTAGCCTCCGAGAACGTCTAAAACAACATTGATTTGTTTAATTAACGCTTGTGCTGTTACAAAGCTGTTTAATGTCTGCGCGTACATGTAGCTCTGTGCATTTTTCCTGCTTCTTAGCTGTTTTGTCGGCAATTAAGTGCCAACTTGGCAGACAGTGCCTTCAAGTAGTATCCAATTATTAGTCTTGACTATTTGTCGTAGACTGCCATGTCTATCTGCCATGTCTATATTTGATTCAACATCCTGAGAGTCGCACGAGGGGAACCCATCAATTTAAATTTCGCGTGTCATATGCAATTAAAGACGTTTTTAAATTTTCGTTTTTTCCAAAAACTATAACGGACTGGAACTGCCTCCCTGAGGCTATTGTTTCATTATCCTCCTTAGAAACCTTCAAATATAGGTTAACAGCTTTTCTTAAGTAATAGTTATATTTAGTTTAATATAGTTTTCTTTATTTAAATTTTTAAGTCATCATTTTATATATTGATATTTGTTTTTTTTTATGGTTGGTGTGATAACCGAACGGTTCTTACCGACCTAATACATGTAAATGTAAATGTAAATGTAAAATTTTATTTTCCCAATTTTCTGGTGCCTTCTGAAGTTGGAAAGCTACATCCCAAAGAAATTTTGCGTTTTCATTCTCCCTTACTGCAGAGGGTGGCCTTTGTTGATACTATGGTTTTTCATTCTTGCTCTCTTGAAAATTGTACTTTTCTTGTAGGTAGTAATAGATAGATCTTAACGATCTACCATGTCTTGCTTTATAGAGACTTTGTGCGATCTTTGGGCAAGCACACATCACATGAGTGGTTGACTCTGTAGCGTTGCCACATATTCTACATTTAGTGTCTGTAATCTTCAATTGTGCTTTATTTTGCTGATAGGATTTGGGTGGTAGGAGTTGTTGGCATATGCTCTTGTTTACGCTGTATATGATCTCAGGGATATTTTTCCATTTCTTTAGGATCTGATTGGCAGAAGGTGGCATTTGTTTATCTTCGAGTTGTTTGGTGGTTTAGGCCCCCAGCCAGGACTGCTGTTCTGCATCTGTAGTATATCTTTCAACTATCTTTGTTCTTAGCAGTTCCTTGATTGCTTTTGATGACGGTGTGGTTATTATTATTATTATTATTATTATTATTATTATTATTATTGTTATTAATATCATTATTATTATTATTATTAAATTATAATTATTATTGTTAATGAATTATGTGATTCATCATCAAGTAAGCATCATCATCATCATCATTAACAATTATTATTAACTGGACCGTCCATATTATTGCAAATGCCACAACGTATCACGAAAGCCATATATAATAGTTACAGATTTATTTACAATGGCCGGAACCAGTTTCACTGCTTTTAAGAGACCTACTTATTATAAGAGTTGTCACTACAACACTGTATCATGTAACAGCAATGTCATGGTACCACAGGAAACACCAATTATTCCTAAACAAAATGTGCCAACTATTGTGACGTAATAGGTTACCATGGCAACATCAAAGCTCTCCAAAAAACACCCTAATTTTTGTCTTTACTTGCTTATATCTCAAAAATGAACTAGGTGACCCCCATTTGTTATTGTAGAATAGTAATTAAAGCAATCTAAAATAAGACTATCGGCAAAGTTTAAAAAAATTTATGGGGGCTAATTCATAGCAACCTTAAATTTTTTGAAAATTTGAACTGGTGAACAGGGAAACAAAGACAAAATATCTTAGGGAACAAGGGAACGTAAACCATTTTAGGGATCAAAAAGCTGAGAACAAGTTTGAAAGTAATCTCAGGAACAAGGTCCTCAAAAGCATAGAATGCAGTAATATGTTACTTTTGACTTAGAGTCTCTTCTTTCTCTCATATGTATTCATTTGTGTCCATTCCTGAGAACCAATAATAATTGGTTCTGACTGTTCTAACCTCTCTCAGAATCCTGACATAAGCTTATATGTCACACTCAACTTGTCCCTGTGACTTCAAAAATAAAATTTTGAGGTTTACGGGTTGTTGGTTCAATAGAAAGTTGTAAAAGTGCCCTTTTGGAGCGTCCCAAAAACAGCTGCACAATCATTATGATTTTTAATATTTTATATTGTTAAAACATACCTCCTCTTTCCACTTGTTTATCATATCCAGACCTTCTTTTAACCATTTAAGCCGCTCAAGAATGTCATCTGGTACATCTAACCAAGTAAAACAGAATGGGACAAAGAAATTAATTTTAAAATGATCAATTATTCACAGTCTATCACAAACATTTTTAAGTTACGTACATGTATTTCACAGAGTGAAGCTCCCTCAACACAGCAAATTGTTGGCCAACATTAATATAATTGTAGGGAGAAAATGTTGAATGGATTTCTACACATAAACAACAGTTTTGGCCAATACAGTGAAACCTGTATTAAACGGACACCCTCAGGGAATGCTCTAGTGTCCTCTTAATACAGGGTGTCCGCCTAATACAGGTTTCGATAAATAACGTCTTATGAGGTGTCAAATACCATTAAAATGAACGGTGGAAATGTTTAGAATACTCCCAGCGACTGCGACAAAATATGTTTGCATTACAGTATTTATTTTTTTTATTTAAGTGGAACAACTGATCCGATTACTACAAACATAGATTACACCTCAAATCTGAAGAAATCAGACGAGTGAAACAAGCTCTATACAAAGTTAACATAACGAATCAATACTGTACTCTGAAAGTGATCAAATGAGCGAAACAAGCTGTATATTGTACATAAAAACCATAAAGACTTTGTCCTTTTCTAAGCTGTTGAATGTACTAATCCTTAACAATAACAGTCATCAATTCTTGATTGTTTGAGCCTTTTAAATTTCATTTTCTGAAGCAAGTCGGTTGCCTTGCTAATGGCCAGCGTCTTCTTGTCCATGATATCTGGAATATTCCAGCAGCATTTCAGATAATCTTGTAACTGGTTAAAAGATAAACTGATCAACGAAGGATTTGTTGTATACTAGCTGTACAGGTTTCGTGGACGTGTATGCATTTACGGTTTCTTTTGTCCTTGTGTATTCAACAAACACCGTTTGTCAAGTCACGTTTTTAATTTTAAAAATAGAAAAATTGGTGGTTGGCGCCTTCCTCGTTTCCGGTGTCTGGCACGTTGTGTGGTGGAGTTTAATTACAAGTGTCCGTTTAATACAGGTTGGCAACAATAGAAATGACCATTTCAAGTACTTTTTAGGTGTCCGCGTCCGCTTAATAGAGGTGTCCGCTTAATAAAGGTTTGATTTACAGTAAATAAGGGATATAAATTTAGGGTATTCGGCCACTGTCCGCTTAATAGAGGGTGTCCGCTTAATACGGTGTCCGCTTAATACAGGTTTCACTGTATTTCATTTTGTGTGTGATTGGCGGTACACAGATACCTGCCTGACTTAAACCGCATTCACACCAAAGCTTAAACATGTTTAAAAGCTGTTTAGTTAAACATGGTTTAAATTTGTTTTCTTGATACAAGTTACTTCCTGACATAATGTCAACACAATGAAGACACACATAACTTACATGAACCCTACGTAAAATTCAGTCTTTCAGCCTTCCGTTGCTCATTTTTTTATTTTGTTAAACCTGGTTTAATTAAACGTGCTTAGTTGGTGTGAATCGGGTATTAGTCAGAGATAGCATAAAAATGTTGGTTTTAAATATAACAACATGTTGGGAAGCCCAAATATAAAAGGTTCCAAAATCCAACAAAAAAGTTGGGAAAAGACTAGACTTGACGGAAGACCAACTACTGGGCATTTCATTTACCTGGTCTATTTCTCAGCTCCTCTAAATCATCAATATTTGCCTTCTTGGGCATAAGTCCCTGTGAGAGGTTAAAAATATTAAAAAGTTAGTTAATGTCAACTGTCCATGTTTCAGTTAGCAGGAACTAAAGATACAAATAAATTTATTTCCTGTTTCTGAAAATTATTAAGTCATTAGTCAACTCAATTGTTGATTATAGTTACAACATTGATGGAGCTGACAGAAGAAGAAAAGAACTGACACCATCTATTATTTATTTTTCCCAAAAATTTCTTTTTAATTTATAAATTATCACACTCAGATCTATGCATTACCTGACTGTTCACTGACTTGTCAGGACTTTTCACCTCTACTCACCTCTAAAGTATCAACTTGCTCAATCAATATTTCATGCTTATCCATAAGTTCGCCAATTTGTCTCAATGCTTCCAGTGCTTCAGGAGAAGGGTGAGAGGGGCTTGGTGACCGTGGTGGGGGTGGAGTAGGTGTCCTTGCTTTAGGGGTTGATGCCCTTGATTTTGCAGATGGAGTACGACTTCTTCTGGCATTTAAAGCCTCTTCTAGCTGGGGCCATTTGACATAGACATCCAAATTGTCAAGGTCATCCTTGGTAGGAAGATCATCAACTTGCTTCTTTAGATTTTTCTAAAGAAAAATTATATGGTCATTTACTAACAGACTACACTGCACAGTCTCATGTGCATGAGCGCAATGCAGTCAACAAGATTGAGGGAAGTCACTGCGCAGAGTTAACTGCATCATACAGGCGTGACCCAAGTTTATTTGAGTGCATATATTGCATGCAACAAGGCCCCAACCTTGACTCCAAAGGGAGGGAGCAAAGGAAAAAATTGTAAACCACAATAATTTATGTAGTCACCATGCTAACTGCACTCACAGAACAACAGAACATTTAAGTGACCTCAATGTACAATGTAGTTCTTTATGCTGTTATATATTAGCTAGATACTAGACAAGTGTCTGCTGGCATAGCCAATTGGAAGAGCTGCACTACAAGCAAACTTTGTGTTACACGTGTCAACTCTTAGCCATGAATAGTACTAACCTGCTAGCAACAACAAAGTCGAAAAGTTCAAAGCTAAAATACAATAATGCTTAGTGCTTGCTAAACTTGGCAACTGGACTGCACAATCACTTTATTGAAAAGATCAAGGGCTGCCATGAAAGGGTTACAGACAATAGTGTCATGATCCACTAAGTATGGGGCTTCAGGGATGGCACAGTGTGAGAGCACTCACCCCCCCCCCCCCCCCTTCCCTTCCAATGTGGAAAGGAGTTCGATTCCCAAACTCTGCATCATATGTGCATTGACTTTGCTGGTTCTCTGTGTATCCTCCGCTGTGAGAGTTTTTTCTCCGGATATTAAGGGGCACTGTCATGAGCTGCGCATGCTCGAGTTTGTTTGCTCTCGAGCCCACGGAAAATTGTAGCCGCCATCATGATTCACGAGTGAGTCACGTATATTCACTAGAGTTTCTCCTTTGTCCACCATGGCCCTCCCCAGTGGACACCATTTTGAATTTGTCAATTCAACTTGAAAAAAGTTAACCTAACACTTTTCAAGTTTTCATAAGACGCTAGCGCATGTGCTTCTCGTGACAGTTTCCCTTTAATTTGATTTGACTTGTGTTAATTTGTTGATTTGCGTGACAGTAAAATTACCTTATGTAAAATTAAAATATGATTGGTTGGGAGCTGTTATGAAAACCGTAACAATCTCAGGACCTGTTGATTGACAGCTTTCTTGTATCTGCAGAGCTACATGCACTGCATCTTAATATACTTGGTACTATTTCGTCCTCTCACTGAGGGTGAATAGATAACATGTCAAGATTCTTTATATGAAAACTAGTGCACCTGTAATTCCATACACAAGACTCCACTTACTAATTCATTAAGCAAATCTTCCAATTTCTTTTTCTCCTCAGAACTGTCTACAAAATTGACAACATATAAATGAATATGTTAAAGAAAATACTAAAATATTGTATGAGCTAATTTTAAGACTGCAGGTAGGTTAAATTGATTCAAAAGCAGTATCTCTCTGAAAGAGATGCAAAGCTAAAAGAGGCCAGGCACCTGACACTCCTAAAACGTTTGTGATCATGATCAATCAATAATACCTTTCATGGCTGATCCCACTTTATGGTGTGGATTAAACTATTTTTGTTTGAAAATTCCCAGGTGCCAGCCATCTTGAATAACCGTCGCATGTTAGGGTAATGCCCCGTTGTTATAGAGCGGTTTTCAAATACCAACTGAAAGTAACTACTCCGACCAATCACAGCAGGATGGTGCAAACAGTTCAATGAACCAATCCAAATTTGTAGCAATTCCATTTAACTTGCTCAAAGCACAGGAAAAATAGTGCAAGCAAGTCACGGTTGGTTTTGGTTTTTTCTTTTCATTGGTTGATAAACTGGTGCGAGATTTTTAACCCAATCACTAAGCGCAGCAATTGCAATATTGCATATTTACTTTCAACAGTCATTTGAAAACTGTTCTAATACCAATGCTATTGTTTTGTGTAAGAAAAATAGCCTAAGGGCAACCCTCACACATTGCAATATTATTATACCAAGATGGCCAAGCCAAGTAAATTTGAAAGTGTATGACAATGACTGATTCTAAAATTCATTTTTCCTGATACAAACACATTTTATTAGAATAAAATTGGAGGGTGGAGGTCCCTTTAAACAATGAAGCGTATTTTTTCAAAAAGTCAGCCTCTGCATCTCTGAAATTTTTAATGACTTGTGGTGCAAACAGTAACGTTGTTCACTGACAGCATTAAAAGTTTTCATGATCGACCTTTTTTTTTCAATGTCTGGCAATTCACTACAGAACCCAAAAATCTTACATAATTTACATACCATATTCATAAATGGAGGCCAACAAATTATTCTTTTGTCTTTTTGCAAGTCATCCTCGCTAGCCTCGTTGGCACAAACAAAATTCAAATTAAAGAATTTCTGCTCCAAAGTGAGGTTAGTGAGGATGATTAGCACAAAGACAAAAGAATAATAATTTTTTGTCTGCTAAATTAACCATAGTACATGTAAATTTACAAACTTTGAAACAATACATTTCTCCATGCAGCCTTCTTGAAAGTTTGCAAAATGAAACTTAAAAATAGTGTTCTTACCTACACTTTCCAATGCTGTTATTCTCTCATTGAGACCTTCATTTTGTTTCGCTAGCTGAAAGTACAATCAGACAAGCAATTTGTCATCTTCGTGACCTTATTTTCTGTTTAATAAAAGACATAATTTGCTCAAAAGATTGATATACAGTAATGTAGACTTTCTTTAACTCATTAAACCCCAAGGAGTGAGACTTTACAGATTTTACTGTCTAATGCCAGATGATTTTATTCATCAACTGGAGGTATCCTAGGGCCTTTGAGGTGTTAATGGGTTAATTTCTAGTTACAAGTTAGAGCAGGTTCAAAATTGCTCATATCACAAATTCCCTCATAGTTAAGTTCAAATTGTTCAAATTTCACTTAATATTCCATTAAAATATTATTTACGATGAACTTTAATGACAACTTTCCGTTTATGGGCCACAGTGGTTTCTTAACTCCAGAATTAAAATTAACGTGAATAATTGCTGCCACTATTAATAATTACAATTTTTTTACTCTTAAGTCAGTAATAATAATATTACATAGCAGCACAAAATCTGTGTCCTTTGTTCACAACTGGCAGATCATGAAAATACATCAGGATGCAAATCGATAATAATAATAATAATAATAAATAAATTAATATTATTATTATTATTATTATTATTATTATTATTATTATTATTATTATTATTATTATTATTATTATTGATCATGACTTACTCCAAAGTTTAGTTAGTCTGAAGTCTGCTATGTTCTTTCCCAAAAATACCCCTTTTCAGTGGATTTGAAAATCAATTATTATTAGTTTAGGATAAAGATTTTGTCAGTACTGCTTTATACAAGTCATGTAGTAGTGCTTATGGCAGTTATATAGTATGTAACTGAAGATGTCTGACACATACCTCTGACATTTTCTTCTTCAAAGTACTAATTTCTTCAGCAGCTTCTTTGACATCTCCAACTTCCCTCATCATTGTGTCCAATAGGCTGGTGAGCTAAAATTGCACATGTAATGAGTTTTTCAGGCCTCATGCAGTTGTTCAAAAGGTGGATAATGCTATCCAGCGGGATAAATCAATATCCAGAGGATAAATGCTAGCAAAACCAATTGAGTTATCCAGTGGATAATGATTTATTAACCCTTCGAACAAATGGGGCCAGGAAAATAACAACAGAGCTTTTTACGGTTCTTGAACCTCTGGCCCACTTTGTTAAGCAAATATGCAAGTTACTTAAAGTGCACCTAACCCCAAAATATTTTTTTCGCTAAAATAAATCTTTGCACCTGTTCGAAATGCATTGCGACCATTTTTTCCTTTTTCTAACAAATTATCCTGCCATTTCATAGGCATCGAAAGTTGCGAAAATCCAAGCATCTTTTGTTCACGACCGAGTCAGAAGGGGAGTGGGTCTATTCCCGCTTTGACGTCACATACTGATTTACATTGCATTAACTCTTTGTAAAAATGCATGCAAAGTAGATTGTGACGTCAAAGCAGGAATAGACCCACTCCCCTTCTGACTCGGTCGTGAACAAAAGATGCTTGGATTTTCGCAACTTTCGAAGCCTATAAAATGGTAGGATTTGTTAGAAAAACGAAAAAATGGCCGCAATGCGTTTCGAACAGGTGCAAAGATTTATTTTAGCAAGAAAAATATTTTGGGGTTAGGTGCACTTTAAGAGGTAAATGGAAGAAGAGACTGTCGGCCCACTGTTGGCTAACTATCAGCCCACAGTTGACTGACAAGTAACCAACAGGTTTATTTGTAAACTGACACGCCACTGACAGATTATTTTGAATGTAAAGCTGACAAACATGACAAGATCTTTAGAGTTACTAAGCTTGTAAGGTTACTGAACAGTTCCCATTAGCCTAATGTTACATTGTACATACAATTAGGTAAAACCTAAAATGTTACATTTCAAGCACAATAACCACTGCTCCCTTGACTTTGGTGTTACCTTCTAGTCATGGTGAACATGCTACGCGAGGGTCAGCTGCTACCCTTGTATTTAGACAACAGTTTCTATCATTGAAGAGGAAATTCATCTCACAAATGGCTCTTTCAGGAGCCACCAACTTTTCGAAAGTCAATGGCCAACAAGAACAGTTATAGCATTGTGTAGTGTTATTAAAGTTGTGTTTATCCGAGCTTTAAGGGTGCTTCTAATAGCCATTCGATACGAAACGTTACACTGGCGACGAGCACAGGATTTTTGGAGTAATTATTTTTGAAATATCACACGAAGAAAACAAATTTTGTGAGGGTAATGAGCAAACAAAACACCAGTCAACCAGCTGGGCCAAGTCAGCGATCAGGGCAAATTAAGTACGAAGTCTACCCTGTTTTGAACCTAGGGCAGAACCCCACACTTTATCGGTACATTGGAAGCGACGGAAATGCTCGTTTGATTTGTATGTGTTGGCAAAAGGGATTGTGGAAAATCGTCATAAGGTTGCTCTCCCATTGCAAATAGCAGGACAAGAAGTTCAGGATTTGTATTACATGCTTGCCGCTCCGGAGGAAGAATTAAGAGATTACAAAGAAGTTGTGGAGCTATCAATTGGATAGCTATTTTGTACCGAAAGTAAACCTGCCTTTTGAATGCCATGTTTTCAGGCAAATAGATCAGCAATCACATGAGAAAGTAGACCAGTTTGTTTGCAGGCTAGGGCAGAAGGCGATTACATGTGAATTTGCGAACATGGATGAGACGATTCGGGACCAACTGATCGAGAAATGCAGCAGGCTCAGACAAAAGTTTCAAATGCTACTTTAAAAGACTTACAAGACATTGCAAGAACTTATGAGGCTGTAGACGCACAGATGGAATCGATGAGCAAGTCACCGGTTAGTAGCAGAGATCAAGTTAATTCAGTTAAACAGCAAAAGTTCCAAACGAAGGGAAGAGGAGATGACCCTAACAAAGGAGGGCCAAACAAACCAAAGCATGCTAGGAATAAAGAGTGTGGAAAGTGTGGAGCTCGTGGACATTTTGTGGTCTGTTGTGGAAACCAGAAACTATGGTCAAGTACCCAGAAGGGAATCATTACAGAAAATAAGAAGAAAGCCTATCTAGTAGCACAAGGGGTCTCTAGAGAAGGAGATGGTTATGCATTTACTGTTGAAGGAGGCTGAGAGTTGAAGAAATTACACTCAAGGTGGGAGGAGTAGTGTTAGACAGTGTATTTATTGACTCTGGGGCATCATGTAACCTGATTGACTGCAACACTTGGAATAATATGAAACAGATCGGATCGACTGCGAATCCAAACTGTCAGATAAGAAGTTATTTGCGTACCGACAGAAGTAATCGTACAAAGTTGTAGGAACATTTGTGGCAGAGCTGGTGTGTCAAGATAACGGAGCAGAGTGTGTATTTACAATACTGTAAAACTGGAGAGGAAGTGTACTTGTCTTACAATTATGCTATGCGGACCTATGTAACGCACAGAGTTATGAGTATCTAAGAGAAAGATCCGCCATATTGTATAGGATTGTGCAGTGTTATAAAGTTGTGTTTATCCGAATTTTAGGTGTGCTTCTAATAAAATTTAGCAATCCAATAATGAAGCATTACATTTATGACCAAAAAATGATGGATTTATATTACTTCATAATAAATCCTACCTCATGAAAAATTCATCAAACTTGCTTTCTTGGTCGGCTTTATTTGCTTTAAGGGCGTTCGCGCCCATTGCTATTGCGCATTTTTCGCGCATGTCACGCACGTGTCGTGCATCGCACCACGAAGGTAAACAAACATGGCATTGAGCCAGTGTTTGATCCTCCCTCAGGCAAAGGGTCGCTTGTAGCATCATGGGATAGCTGTGAACACAGGTCTTCTCAGAAATGTCACACAATGACATGACAGTGCAAATACACGATCGCTTTGAGAATGATCAAACTTGCTTTCTTGGTCGGCTTTATTTGCTTTAAGGACGTTCGTGCCCATTGCTATTGCGCATTTTTTCACGCATGTCTCGCACACGTCATGCATCGCACCACAAGGGTAAACAAACATGGCATCAGGCCAGTGTTTGATCCTCCCTCAGGCACTTGTGGCATCATGGGATAGCTGTGGACCAAGTTCTTCTCGGAAATGTCACGCAATGACGTGACAGTGCAAATACGCGATCGCTTTGAGAACTTCGCAGCGATTTTACGCTCTTGAATGCTTGGTGACCCCCATTTTTCTTTCCGTAGATGACTTCTTTCCTGATTTTGTCCATTTTAAGAAAAAACGAAAAAAATCTGTATATGAGAAGTTATAAATATTTTGCCTTTTATGTGTCTTGTGTGACCAAAGTTTTCTTTCTTAGACTAATATGCATCATTTTTCAACGTCTATTTCACCTTAGAAAAAGACATCAGCTGCAAAAGTTTATTTAGTTATGTTAGTTATGTTGAATTGAGTATGTTTACCTGACCTAAATTTCACTAATGTTGTTTTTTTTCATTGCTGACAGTTGTAAGCTAAGATCGCCTTAAAATAACGCAAGCTTCTAAAATTAAAATGCACCTTATCTCGAAAACGAGCGCGGTGACCCCCCATTTGTTTTGGCTTTTTGGCAAAAGTAGATCATTACCTTTCTCCGTGGCAAGTTTTAAAAAAAATCTGTACTTAGGAACAATTTTTGGGCGAAGATGTGGCGAAGATATACATGTAATATTGTTTTAAAACCAATGCAAAGAATTGCTCAAATACTAGTAGTTCATATATAATACGCAAATAACAGTGAGGTCACGATAATGTGAATGTGCTACGAAACGTGAAACCGCCGACAACAATGATAACAATTGACAACTTGTAGTTAAGGAGTAACTTTTCAATTACTCGATCGGTTACAGTTATCTGCATTTCGGCGAGAAATTAGACATTTCACCGTCCATACCTTTTCAATTCCAGTTTCAGCAGCTCCGAGCCGGCGATTAATGTTGATAAATTGCCACATATCTGCTACAGGAGTTCTGCCGTCTTTTTTCAGTTTTGCTCGTTGAAGAATTTCCCCATTACTTGGCAAATCGTCTAAGATCTCTAATTTCTTTTCAATGCTTGCAACCTTGACCTCTAAATTACCTCCGAACGGCGAAGAAAATGAAGCAGACTGCACAGAGAAAGGTATTTTATCTGTCATTCCTACTTCCACAAAAGATTTCGATCTGCTCAGATCATCGTTGTCAGTGTCTTGTGTGATGTCTTGCTTGTTTTTAAGCAGGGCAAATGCTGCTCTGAAGTCTCCATCCTCGGGAATATCTTTGCTCTTTTTTTCAATCCCTAAATGGACAAGAATCTCCTGGAGTACTCCATGAAGAATATTAAAGTTCACGGCACCTTGTTCAGGTGAGCCGAGAGCCAAGTTCAGTAGTTGATCCAACTCCACGCTTATTGTCATGATAACAAAACAAATTCTTCGACTTTAAGGCTACAAGAGTGGCTATTGAAAGCGTCGGACGAAGCACTCGACAGCCACCATCATTCAAAAATTCAAGTTGCTACAGGCAACACACCCGATACAAAAATTTACAAAAGAAAATAAATATTTATGTCAAATATCCGATAAATAAATATGTCGACTTGAGCCTACGCTTCCTTGACCAGTTGTTTCTTCTCTTGACAGAGGAGAGAGAGCCTGGGTTCTGTTCGATCCACACCCTTCCACACTTTCGTTTTCTTTTGTTTAAGAGCTTATCTTCTAGTTTCAAAATGTCTGCTGATGAAAAGAAGGCCAAAACACCCAGCTACGAAGCACTGGAAGAAGCTCTTGGCCTTATGAAGAAAGCTTACGACATTATGAATCAGCAAGCTGAGGATGTTCGCAAGGAAAAGGAAGCTTTTGAGTCTGTTGCTAAAAAACTTGATCATGTTCACTTCTCTTCCACCGTTGAGCTAAATGTAGGCGGTCAGCATTTCACCACAAGCCTGCAAACGCTGACAAAAGACACAGGTTCAATGCTACATGCGATGTTCTCTGGAAGATTCGATACAAAACCAGCTGAAGATGGATCGTACTTTATTGATCGCGATGGAACTCACTTCCGGTATATTCTGAATTATCTGCGCACGGGTCGACTCGTTCTTCCAGAGGATAAGTTGGTCCGAAAGGAATTGTTTGAAGAAGCAAAGTTCTATCAAATCCGTGGGATTGTCGATGGATTCCTCCCAAAATCGTTCTTAGAGTCTAAAATTTTGTCTGATGAGCAAAAGGAAAAATTAATCGACACTTGGCTTGAAGAACCACTGAAGCAACCTCGCTCAAGTTTCGTACTGATCTACCGAGCATCTCGCGACGGATGGGCATCGTCTACATTCCACGCCTTGTGTGACAACAAGGGGCCCACTGTAACTGTGGTCGAAAGTGAAGATAATATATTTGGAGGCTACACAGAGCAATCATGGGATGGTAAGTTGTTTTGCATGTACACTGTATTACATTTGCAAACTGATTATAAAGTAGGGAGAAACAAGAGGCCGCAAGTAGACTTTATATAAGAGTTGCTGATCATCACAGTTCAGCAGCAGTTTAAGTTGCGTAGACAGCCTGAACAATCCGGGCTTGAACTGGGTTTGAACATCGCACTGCACTGCCCTACTTAATTCTGATCAATTAAGCCAAGTGGGAGCTGGTCACTAGTGAATGTAGTGACCTGTTATTGAGTTCTTGAGACAAAGACGAGTTAAGTACAGAAAAGTCATTGCCACTGTGCTTCAGTTTCACAACCTTACAATAGGAAATTAACACAAATTTCAAAAAGTTGTGTTTATTTAAGTGGCCTTCATTTATGTTGACATTAAGTGTAGTGTAAGGAGGCGTGGTGGCCTCATGGTTAGTGTGCTCAACTCTGGATCAAGTGGTGTGGGTTCAGGTCCTGGCCGGGGACATTGTGTTGTGTTCTAAGCCAAGACACTTTATTCCCACAGTGCCTCTCTCCACCCAGGTGTATAAATGGGTACCGGCAAAATGCTGGGTGTAACCCTGCAATGGACTGGCATCCCATCCCGGGGGGAGGAAAAAAATACTCCAAGTCACTTCATGCCACAGAAACCGGGATAAGCTCCGGCTCTGATGGTCCACTAGGCTCGTAAACAGACTTTTTGGGGTCTTATGCATTGTATGCATACAGACCCCTAAGTTCGAGACGAGATCACAGGTGACAGGTCTCCGAGAGCATAGATAGTCTGGAATGTAGACTGGGTACTAGTAATTGTGAGCCATTGTTTTCAAATGTCGGCCATTTCTTCTGGCGTGTTGTTGTCGTTGTGTATTAAATCTACAGTCCTTTTATATTTCCCTGTTTTGGGAAAATGTTGAAGAGCTTTGCATCGCAAATTAGTTGTAATTGTTCAAGGTAAGTTATTTCTGTTTCAAAAAGACGTGTTCCCGTTGCGTTTTATCTTTACACAAGCCAAGTAAACATGACCATGGAAGTTACGAAGCCGCAAAAGTAGACACTTTCTAGAAAGACAAATTAACACACCTGTCAACAAACTTGGATTCCGCACAATCACCGATAGCAGGAAAGCTGAGATTTCGTCATGTGAAAGAAGAATAATCAAGACATCATCGGACACATTTGTCTTTGGTGGCATTTTAGTTTACGAGGAAATATAACATCATGCTCGGAAAAGTCGCGGACCAAGTATACCATACTGTATTTCTTAATCTTTCATATTCTTCATGTACTTCACGATTTGCTCTAACATGCTTGGGTTCAATTTTTCCAAGAGCGTAGATACCTTGCAATGTTTTTAGAACGACTTATTGCAACATATATTTGACCATAGATAAAGCTTCGCTGTTTGTTAAAATGAAAGCTTATTACTATTCTATCCATTGTCAGTCCTTTTACTTTGTGGACAGAGCAAGCCCATGCTAATGTAATTTGGGTGAGTTCGGAGATAATGGAGTTAGTCCAGGAGAGTTAGGAGAGATGACTAGTCAATCAGACGTACGAGGCGTGGAAAGGTATGAAGAAGGAAGGTGGTCGGGTGGAGCAAGATGCAATGGTATGAACAGAGCGTTTGCAGTAAGCGAAGATGTGTTCCACTCCCGGCTGGTGACTGGTGTCGTGACAAGCGCCAGTACGATTCCATTGGCGGCAAACGAGCGTGAGCAGTTGTTGGGACCTGGGACTGCGGCAGTATCAGCAGACGGTGGTGTGTTGGGAAGTCACTGAGATTCTGTGATGTTGAATCATTCTATCTCGCTGAAATCATCGCCCCAATTGGCGAGGCTGGCCTCGATGCGATCTAAGATGGCGGCATGAAAGGAAAGAGCAGCGGGCCAATTATACTTTGAAGCGAGCCGCATTAAAGACATCAAATGTCGCGTCATGACGGCTTGTTTCTCCAGCTGTTCAGAGTTAACAATGTCTAAATAACCGTGAAGTTGTGAGAACTAGGAACTTTTTTCTGGCAGGACCGAATAGAACATGCAAATGAGGCCATTCTTGCAGATTAGTGATACGTGTGTTGTGGTCAAATTGACCCTGAGACTTACCGGCATTGTGTCCAGAACGCATGGTGTCTATAGTATCAGGCGAAGAAGATAGGAGACTTCGATCAAGTACCACAAGCTTGCACGAGGTTTATCCAAGATGGCCGACCTATCGATCCCAGCATGCAATTCCTAATCCTACATCCCCCCCTCAAAAGGGAAAGCTATGAAAATATAACAAAACGAACAACAACAGGAATAATAACAAATCAAAATGTTCATGTGAAGCACTGAGGCACACACAGTTCAATGTTCAACTAAAGATTCAAGCGTTCTGGAGATGCCACAGCTCTTCCCGACCAAGTTTTCAGGACCGCAGAGCTTGGACTCCGCGGAGGTACGCACTGATCCAGCGTTGTTCCTAGAGCAGCTACTGGGACAGCTGTCTGTGAGGATGGGGGCACCTGCGTAGTCTGAGGCCTCGACGGAGTGCTGAGCACTGGCAATACAGGAATGACAGGTACTGGTGAGGCAGGGGTGACATCACAGGCCGGCGTAGATGAGTGTTGTTCGGCTTCAGCTGGTTTTGCTGCGGCTACTAAGGCAGAGCGGTTTCGTCGGAGTGTGCCCCTTTCTGTAGTGACAAGGTAAGATCGGGGTTTCTCAGTTTTCCCTGTCACCAGGCCATACCGATCTTGATCTCTTATCCAAACTCGGCCACCCAGTTCAAGTGTTGGCAGTTCCTTTGCTCTGCGACGCCTGTCAAAGTTGCGCTGTTGGTTCAATCGATACAAGCTTTCCTTTTCTTCCACCAACTGGCGATCCCTTATCTGCACATTAGGGTACAAGTGGGTTGGAAAAGTTCGTAGCTGTGTTTTCAGGCGACGTCCCATCAGTAATTCATTAGGTGAGTAGCCATTATGTAGAGGAGTTGATCTGTAAGTCAAGAGGGCGCTGAAGATGTCTTCGTTTTCCCTCAACATATACTTTGCTGTGCAAATGGCTCGTTCGACTTCGCCGCTCGCTTGGGGGTATTTTGGCGAACTAGTAAAATGTATGAAATGGTATGCTTCGGCAAACTGTCGAAAGGTCTCTGCGCTATACTGTGGCCCGTTGTCTGACATAATGACATCTGGGATTTCATGTGTGGCAAAAACCTCCCTGAGAGCTTTTATAACTGAATGAGAAGTCTCATCAGAGAGTTCTTTGATGTTAAACCAGCTCGAGTAATAGTCTACCACGATGATGTATTTTCTTCCTTGAAAATCATACAGGTCTGTTGCTACCCTCTCCCAGGGGCGGCCTGGGAAGGACGAAGGCAAAAGCGGTTCTCTGGGCGTTGGTTGTTCCTTGACACAGGTGTGGCATCAGGTGATCAACTCACCAATTTGTGTGGAGAGTCCCCGCCACCATACATGCCCTGGATCTACACTTAGTCAGACCTAGGTGACCAGTATGAATGCAGTCGAGGATTTGTAGTCGCATACTCCTCGGAATTACTATACGATCATCGTACAGGAGTAAGTCATCAACAATCGTGAGGTGGCCTCTGTTCTCCCAATATGGGCGCAGTAACGGCTGGTGAGGCAAGTAAGGAGGCCATCCGTGAAGGCAATACGATCTTAAAAGGGAGCATTCTTCGTCTACCTTCTCGCATCCCTTATCTGCTGTAGTCGGTTGGGCGTGGCTGGGAGATAGGAAGTGGTCTGAGTTGAAAAAGCCTCTAGTTCTTCGACAAACAGCTTATCTTCTATCCCTGATAGGCCAGCAGGAGCAAGTGAGAGTGTATCTGCGGTAATTTGATGTTTTCCTGGCACATATTGAACTTGATAGCTGTATCTCATAAGTCTCAGGCGGAATCGCAGGATACAGGGGGGCATCTTTGAGAGCTCTGATGAATTCAGGAGGACAGGAAGCGGTTTGTGGTCTGTTTCCAGGGTGAAAGGGATGCCGAGCACATAATCAGAGAACCTCTCACTAGCCCATGTTGTCGCGAGGGCTTCCTTTTCAATTACGGCATAACGTTTCTCTGTGTCACTGAGAGATCTTGACGTGTAACACACCGGGCGGCGCTCTCCGTCATCCTGAATTTGAAATAAGACCGCACCAATTCCTGTGTTGGAAGCATTCGCTGAAATAATCGTTGGACGGTTTGGATTATAATGTGCCAGGACTGTCGGTGACACTAATGCTTGCTTGATCTGCTCAAAGGCTTTTTGCTGGGGTTCAGCCCAAACCCAAACACTGTCTTTGCGTAATAATTGACGAGGGGGGTCACTGAGGTCAGCCAGGTTGGGAATAAATTTTCCAAGGTGGTTGACCATTCCCATGAATCGCTGTATCCCCAAGACATCTGAAGGGACTGGGAATTGGGTCACAGCGGTGGTCTTCTGTGGGTCCGCGTGGAGTCCAGAGCTATCAATGATGTGAGCAAGAAATCTGATTGATGATCGTGAAAACTCACATTTGTCATTAAGGGTCAACCCAGCTTCTTGTAAGCGGTGAAGAACAGCTCGTACGCGTCCATCATGTTCCGACTGGTCTACCCCGTGAATGGGAACATCGTCCATTTGACAGAGGGTCCCTTCCAAGCCCTCAAGTACGATACCTGCACACCACTCAGTTGGTGCTGTTACAGGCGAGATCACTCCTTGCAGAAGCACTGTTTCTCTTTGACTCTTTACTTTTGGAATCAGTGGATGGGGGATCTTTCTGGGATTGTAGAGACAGAAAGCATCAGGACGAAGTGTTATGTGGCATTCAGTCTTAAGCTTTCCCAGTCCGCTGAAGAGTGCTGAAAATTCGGCTTTGAAATTTGGTGGCCCCGTGGTCACCTCTTCGACATCTTTGTCAACACGGCTTATGAGTCCTAGTTCGCCACAGGCTCTTCTGCTTACTAACGAACACTTCTGATTATGCACCACATATATAGGCTCAGTTAACTTTGATTGTCTGTAATTAAGAGTTGCATAGAACAGACCTTTCACAGGCAGAGTGTTTCCAGGACCGCATAGAACCTGGGATGTCTTGGTTAATTCAACATCCTCGCTAAGGACATCATCGCTAAGGACAGTCACTGCTACCCCCGTGTCAAGCTTGAAGCGCGTTGTACGACCGTTCACTCCTATTTGTGCAGACCAACAGTTCTTCTCGCAACCGATCTCACAGAGGAAGGGTATGTCTTCTCCTCTCATTCTTCTACTGCATGTACCTTTCTTGGATAAGGTTTCTTGCTGAGACAGACAGACTGAAAATGTCCCTTCTTGTTGCAGTTGTTACAAATAGTGTCTCTAGCTGGAGGGCTCTTTTATGTATTCTTCGTTTCGGTTACGAGCAGGTGGGTTGTTTGTGGCTTGTTGTTTGTTGTGAGAGCATGGCTGACTGACGTAATCAACTTCATTTTGAGTTTCTACCCCACGGACAATGGTTTGATTTTGTTTTCTCGCTTCGGCTTGTCAGCTTATGCGAGCAGCATCCACAAGAGTGAGGTCAGATTTAGCTTGTAGGCGGTCGGACAGTGTATCATCGAGAACTCCAACACTAATTCTGTCTCTTATAAGTTCAGAGTTCCGTAATCACAATTTTCGGCGAGGCGGTATAAATCTTGATTAAAGGTGTCCACGGATTCACCGGGGTTTTGTCTTCGTCGATTGAACCGACCTCGTTCGACTATAATATTGCGGCGAGCTGCAAAATAGCCATTTAGGGCAGTTTTGACTTCGTCGAAGGAAGCGGTTGCTTCGTTTATGGTTAACGTTTTGACGATGTCATCCGCACAATCCCCCATTGCCTAAGGAAATGTTCTAACCTGTTCCTGGTTTGATTTGTTTTGGAAGACCTGCAGCGATCCGATAGCGCTCAAAATGTCGAAGCCATTTGAGCCCCATGTGTGCTTGATTCGGGTTGTTTGCTCCTTGGAACTTGCTCGGGTGCGGGAGAGAGTTTACAGGAGCATCTCCAGGTTGGTCTGCCATTCTGTTTTACGGGTTGGAGGGGTCAGGACTGCTGCCACCATATAGTATCAGGTGAAGAAGAAAGGAGACTTTGATCGAGTAACGCAAGCTAGCACGAGGTTTATTCAAGATGGCCTGTCTATCGATCCCAGCATGCAATGCCTAATCCTACAGTGTCGAGAGAAGGAATCGCTGCCGGTTTAACACTGCCAGGAGACGATAGCAATCGCGCCTTTGCTTGAGCTTCCAGTTCCAAGACTTGGATTTCCAGACGCTACTTGAAGTTTGATTAGCTCCAAATCTTGGGAAGTTCCCGGCATGGAGATTGGTGAGACACGTGGTGGAGTAAGGTCGTCTTGAAGCGAGTTGTTTTTGCATTAGGAGCGCTGTGAGGCGGCCGACTTAGTGAAGGAATGTCGTAAACAAAGCCTGTCGGTAAGGTAGGTGCCTTGACTTTGCGTTTAGCGGCGGGAGAAGCCATAAAGAAAGGTACAAGCGGGATACAAATGGAACAACGACTCGAAAGAACGATCAGCAAAACAAACGATCGTATTATGCTGACGTGTCAGTCAATGGCAAGCCAGCCAATGCGTGGAGGCCTGGGGCTAATTAAGTTATTCCCAAGGAATATTAACAATGATCGCCTATTAGGTCTTACCTTTATCTTTGCCAAGATGGGTTCAATAGCTACTACTTTGTTTTCTCAGCATATGTTGAGTATTGCTATTATTTATTATGTTTTGTCCTGCTTTATCATGATCAAACTTATTTGAATATTATTGACGGTCTTTGAGTATTTAGACTGACATATATTTTGACTACTGTACCAATCTGACCATTGATCAATCTATCTGAGATGTCAGTATTAGCTGTAAGCATCACTCTTGCCATTTCTTTTAAATGAAGTTGATAATAAAGTCCACCAGTTTCAGATCGTCCTCTTGCCAGTACTCTGTCAATATCTTGCTTATTGACATTGTTAGGATATTGATCTGTGACTTTCAGGGTAAACATAGCTTTAGGAATCACGGCTAATTTAAATATACCAACTTTATTCATACAATACAATGAAAGGGAGAGATACCATAGGTTATCCCTATACGATGGTATCCGCCCGGATGTCATTGATCTAGAGTTGATTCTTATGAGTGAGGAAAACCCGAGTACCCAGAGAAAAACCCTTGGAGTCAGATTGAGATTGACTGAAACTCAGCCCACATACAACCTCGAGGCCAGAGATGAACCTGGGTTGCAGAGGTGAGAGGCACGGTTGATAACCACTGAGCCATCCTGATTCCCCTTTTGGAGGTTAAGCTGATATAAATCACCAAGAGCAATAATACTTATACCAGCAAAAAGCCGTGAGTTGTTGATATGAAATGTCTCTTTTAGTCATTGATGAATATGGAGGAGAGTAATGTAATACCAACCATTAAGATCTCATGTATTATTATTACGTTCAGCTCTCACAGTGGTAATCTCATTTGTGTTCTTTTGTGGTCAGATATTGCAGGTAGGAATTAAATCACCTGTATTTTTAGGTATTGCTAATGCTGTGTTAATGGTTGTACCATCAAAGTATATTGCTGCTACTCCGGTAGATGCTGCTAGTAAGACTGTTGGTTTCTAATAGGATTCATTGGAGCATGTCCTTAGGTTTTTTAAGTGTGGTAGATTGTTTTAATTAATCAAATGACTTCCCAGCACCACCACCTCCAGTTATAAACAAAGAAACTGGTTCAACATTTTGTG
>NC_090890.1:33441290-33471290 GCF_036669925.1 Montipora capricornis | reverse complement strand
TGAAACTTGAGAGGAAACAAAGCGGAAGTCCAAATTGCTAGAAGCAGCACGTTAGCGGGCATAGGAGAGACCTCGCTGTGTTACACCTAGGACAGATTGTTCTCCAGGTTCTAATGTCGTCAACGTCGTACAAGTTCAGAGCCTTTTTATAATATTGAAGTAATAAACTTTTAAATGAAGCTAGAGAGATGTGCCTTGTGCGTAGCTCAGCGGGAAGAACATTCCATGCGCGGCACGCGCGTGTAAAAAATGAACGTTGAGGTAACAGTTCTACATCGGTTAGGAATGTAAGTAATAGCACTGCTGCTCGATGTCCTAGTAGATCTCGCAAATTGTCTAGTTACAGGTAAAGCTTCACTGTCTACGAAAACTAAGTTATTAACAGCTTTGAAAAACCATGTCCAAATATTCATGCCAGTATGAGATGGGTAACAGATTTGTTAGTTGGAGGCGGGTCTTATAGGTTACATCACAGCGGAAAGGGAGCTTCAAAATTAGTTTTGTTGCACGGCGCTGCACGTTTTCAACTCGTTGAAGTAGGCCAATAGACTGTGGTGACCATACTTGGGTTGCGTAGCCGAGATGGCATCGGACGATAGAAAGGTAGAGTGTGCGACGCGTTTGGGTGCTTTGGATGTACCTAGACACTCGACGCACAAACCCAAGGAGTTTGTTGGCTTTCGCACACTGTTCAGTTACTTGTTTTGTCCGAGGTGAGGTTGCTTGACACCCACACACCGAGGTCTTTCTCTGTATCGCAAGATTCCAAAGGCGTTTCCTTGAGAGTATAGGTAGGCTGTACAGGGGATTTTTTGCGGGTGATGCACTGGTATTTGCAATTGGACTGATTAAATATGAGCCCGGATGCTTCAGACCAACTGACAAGATCGTTAAGGTCAGATTGCAAGGCGTTACAGTCTGTGATGGAATCAATACTCTTGAAAATCTTGGTATCATCGGCATACCAGGCAACTCTCGATGTTTTAACAGCGTTTGGTAGATCGTCCACAAACAGCAGAAACAATAACGGTCCTAATAGGGACCCTTGCGATACCCCGGATGTAACCGGCAATTCTCGGGAAGTAGCTCAGAGAACTGTAACCTGTTGCTTGCGCCCCTGTAAATATGAACGAAACAAGTCGTGAAGTTTGCCAGTAATGCCGTATTGGTGCAACCTCCCAAGTAGCTTGGTATGATCCACCTTTGTCGAATGCTTTACTCATGTCAAGATATATAACGTCTATTTGTTTACCGGCGTCGAGTTGACCGCCAATGTAATGCAAGACACTAGTGAGCTGAGTCACACAAGATCTACCGGCTAAAAAGCCATGTTGTTAGGTCGAGACAGGACACGGTTGTTTACAGCACGATCTAGATCAAAACCAGTCAACGATGCATAATGAAGTATTTCAAGCTGACGATGGAATTTATAACACAATGCACTAATCGAGCGCAAAGTTTTTGAACTCTCCCCCAGGGAATTCGCATTCACTTCGTCGTTGGAAATTTGCATATTCAATGGCGTAGAATCAAGAAAATGTCCAAGATTAAGATTTTGATGATCTTTACCATTTCTTCCGATGCCAGTAAGTGTTCTGATGGTTCTTGGTTTGTTTCTCCCTGCTTTACAACCACGATGCACGATGTTACGAGCAATACCAGCAGCTTTGACGTTTGACCAGTCAGCCGCATTAAGACGCGGTAACTTCAATAAGGAAGTAAAAATTGACTAGAGACGAGTTGAAGAGTAGTACATCTTGACCTCCATGAAGTAATATAAGTTAATATATCCACCAGTGATGTTAAAAAATTGAAAGTCGACCACAATATTGAACATGAAGACATAAAAAGTAGGAGCAAATAAAATATTTGGTGCTGCTAATAAAGCGCAACCAAAATCTCACGATTTGAAAAAATCGCATCACCGGCACGAGCCGAAAAATCGCTCGTGTAGCCGCGGCTTGTCAAATTCGTAACACTCTGTGTCGTTTCTCTCGTGTCGGCTCAGGGACTGGGTTTCACTTCACGTAGTTTTTTCTGCCGTTCTTTTCCTTGTTTGGGGTGCGTGACGTCATTCCTAAAACTCCATATCTTGTTCGTACCATAAACATTGCTCTTCATTTTTCATCATGGTCGCTTGGTAGACGGATCTCCGTCGCTTTGCTCCCTCTCACAGGACGACATAAGCCAATATTGTTTTGTTATTTATTCCGAGCTCGTTCACAAGAAGAAGCACACCAAAAAGGTCATGTGTACAATGCCTACGTCTTATATGGTGATGACTGATTGCGCTGAAATAGTGATGTAATGTAACATGTAACTGAATATTGAAGTTCTGCACTGCATTCTATGACATTAAGCATAATGCATCCTAACATTGTCAGTGCAGTGCTCCAACAAAGAAATTGCTGTTAGTTAATTTCGTGTTTTCATCTTGCTCTTGATGTTTTTAATGTGGCGATTTTTCCCTAGTTGAATGCTATGAGCTATCCAGAAAAGGCCTTAGCTTCTTAGGGAAAAGTCTTATGGAAAAGTTGGAACTATTTTGCTTGTAATGCTACTATTTGTGGTTTTTAGGTTCAGGACAATATAAACGGTGTGAAAAGTCCTTCCTATTCAGCCTTGTAAACAAATCAGGAGCTGGTCCAAAAAAGATGAAACTCAAGGGTTCTTCAAATCAGAATGGAATCTACTGTAAAAATTCGTATGGACCCACATTTGGAGGCAACCATGACCTTCACATAAGTAACGGCGCAAATGCCAATAGCAGTAGCTACAGTAACTTAAACCACACGTATGAATGCCCCCCAAATATGGTTGCCAATTCATTTTTAACAGGTGGGCGCAATTTTTGCGTCAATGAGCTGGAGGTGTTTGTGTTTCAAAGCGAGCTTGCCTAAGTGACGTGGATGATTCAACTGTCATTATAATTCGGTTTGTTACAATAAAACAAAAGCTTTCAGTTGGGTTAACATCCTAAGTTTCGACTGTGGGACTATGTCCTCTTCTATGGTAGTTTTTAATCCCTCAAGTGGTCTGTTGTTGACTTTTAATGATTTGCGTCTGTGTTTTTGACACTCTATAGGAAAGTTATCGGTTTACAAACATTGTTTTTGTTATTCAAATGAATCAAATGGGTCAACCACAGGAACAAAAGACCCTTTGTTTCAACAGCGAATGACGCTCTGGTTGGACAATAGGTGACGTCAACGATATCTTCGCTATACATGTAGTTATTTCCTTTTCAGAGGACGAAAAGTTGGGACTTAACACTCTCTTCCTACCTGTGCGCTTTGAAACTATCGAATAGGGTAGTGATTTGCTTACCTTGTCACAAACCCCTTCAATTTTCCCATTTCCGGTCACTTTTATACCGATAGGGAGTTAAAGTGCTCAATTTTTGTAATGGTGATATACTTAATTAATGGGGAACTTGGTCCTGGTCGATTGGAATACAACTCGTTTCGCTAACGTCCAGGCCCAGGTTGCTCGAAGCATGGTTAGCATTAACCAGCGTTAAATACCATGGAAACCTATAGGTTTTGGTACCTCTTAACCAACGGTTAGCGCTAACCAAGATTCCAGCAACCGGCCCCAGTTCGCTAACAACGGAAGTCGTTTCGCTAACGTATTTGCTTGTTTGTAAAAGTCGTTTCGTTAACTTATTAGGTCAGTTCGCTAATGACTTGCCATTCGTTTAAATTGACATATAGTGCGTAATGTACCTTTCGCGTGACCATGTGCAATATACACAATATATCAGCATTCGGACTTTGTTCTTGGATTTATGGTTACGTATTTGCACGTTATTTATCGGGTGGAAACCTCTTTACAGTTTGAGAGAAATAGAGACCAATTTGTGAACGAACTGGTCCATTTAGATGTGAACACGACTTAGGCAAATAGGCAGCGTTTATTTCACGATTTTCGTATTGTTCCCAGAAACCCAACAGATATCTTTGAACATTTCTATAGCACCGCTCTATGTCATTATTTGTGCGAATGGGCTGTTTATAAACACTCTAATCCTTGCGTGGGGACACTGTACTTTCGATCCATTGCCGTTTCAAGTAATCAGCCAGGTCTCGGAGAGGCTCCGTCTGGGCCTGACGCCGAAGGACAAGGAACATCGGTTGAATTTCGTGATGTGGCAGGAACGGAAGGGCCATTAATTTTCTGATCAAACGATACACGCCATCGTCGTTCGAGTAAGGAGCTTGAAGGCCGAGGCCTTACTTGAGTTTGGGCAAAAGCATTCCCTAGAAATACCTGATGTGTCAAAAAAATATGTCTAAATGCACTCAGGTGAATTAAAGCAGGGGCCCAGATCTATTTTATGAAAATAAGTGAGGGAGTGGTCTAACTATTGATCCATTTTATATAACACAAAATAACTTTAACACATCCTTAGCAGCAATAAAATGTGAAACCTTAACTGCTATATAGGATGATATATTATCACGTGACATGTCAAAGTTATTTTAATCACAGAAATCTCAGCTAAACGGCAACACTCTTTATCATTTTCTGGTGGCTGGATTTACCTTTATGATGTTACCACCATGGGTACATCATTTCTGGGCTTGTACATGCCAAGATAATTTTAAATACATGTGCGAAAAAAGAAATCATTTTCCATAGGGATTGGGCACTAGTACAAAATGCCGTAAATTTCCAAAACTTTGTCTTAAGACATATTTAACAAAGGCAAAGCACCGTTCGTTTTCTTTTGCCATTTTGACTAATCTAATAATAGCGAAGTGAAATCAATTTTAGCATAATTTTTTGCCCTTTTTTATGTTGAGTTTTGTGGCCGTAACGAGTTACGTGACCGTAACGAGTTACGTGACCTCATTTGCATTCGTCATCCACATCAATATAAAAACTTTTGTGAGGTTGTTAGTCTACCGAAGTCTTAGAGGTTGTTGTTACTAAACCGCCAGAAGTTAGGGACCGTTCATTTTTTATGAGAAAGGGGGGGGGGGGGGGGGGCACTAAAAAAAATTGGCTTGAAAGGGGGAGCTAGCCGAAAAAAAATGAAGGAAAAAGGGGGGGGTTGGACCAAAAAGTTAGATTAAAAATAGGATAAGAGATTTTACAAATTGAGGAAAAAATTGACCTCTTTTAGTGCAAGTGGTTACTCAAAGAGATGAAACAGAGAGGATTACCAGTTACGGTTCGCACCCGTGTTTTGCTGCATACAGATAAAGGTCCTGGGGTGGCAGTGACTAACGATGAGGTTAAATTTCGAGATGCAGAGCTAGCAAGACAGTATGATGCGGACTGGCAAAAGAGAGTTCACTATGCTGCCAACGATCCCTGCCCAGCTGAGTATGCTACGCCGTACGTGACAAAATATCAAATCCGCTAAAAAATAAAACAACTTGCACAATTGACACTCAAGTTGACAACAATTAGCATCAGTTTGTTTGTTGACCAAATCAAATTCCTCGCAATTTATGTCACTTCTCTTGTTGTGCAATTCATGTATTCAAGGCCCGCGCATCGAATGTCAAGCTCGATAATTTCAATTCAAGATGCTTGTTTTATAAATCAAGAAGGGAGAGAATAGCTTTTGATCAATTCTATTTTCGAGGGGAACTGCACCAGTAATGGCGGGCAACCCGTTTATCGTCCCAATAGGGAGTTTAAGAAATGACGACTGCTACGGCAACGACAACACCAAAAAGCAGTAATATCACCTGTTTATATGAGGCGGGCCAGTTCCGTTAGGCCCGCTTTGCCAAGATCTCGGCTCATGCCTATTTTTATTTAGTAAAATTTTGGTTCGTTTATATCAGAAGGCGGGGCCCACTTCCTGAGATCCCGGTCTGAGCTACCGAGATCTCGGCAACCAGGCTGAAAAATTCTCATTTAAACGGTCCAGCCCGGTTTTCTGGGATGAAAAATTCACATGACGTGTGGGTTGCCTTGAAAACGTAGTCGGATTTGCATAATCACAGGATTATTTTTGCATCTTTTGTTTTAAAATGCCATTCCATACTTACTAAAATGAACCTTTCGTTTCGAACGTCAAAGCGAGAAAATTCACCAGGTACCCCATGCGTGACTTTGACGGTTACAAGACACGTAAACAAATTCCTAAAATTCATCCCAGTAAACCTGGCTGAAATCGTCCATATAAACACTTCATCCCTTTTACCGGGCCAGCCTTTCCAACAGGGATGGCGCCTCTTATAAATTAAACAGGCCGTACAAGAGAAAGAAAATTATCACGCTGCACGTGCGGCACGCATTTTTTGTAAGGCATTCCTCTCTCGTACTCATCAAAACAACAACGTGAAATGACCAATTTTCGGGTTTTGACGACAACATGCACAACAAACAGTGGATCTTTTGTTCTTTCTCTTTTCTTCACATTTGTTCGTACGATTCTGGTTATCGAATACTTCGCCTATCTTATACAACATAAACAAGATGGAAACGCCTTGAAACACTTAGCACTTAGGATAGCTCAAGCTAATAGTTTGAAGTAACGTTTTCGTCGCCGTAGCCTTCTTGGTTTCTTAAACTCCCTAATGTCTCCTGTTGTCAGTTTTTGTAGCCATAATTTTCTGGTGGATTATATTGGTTACTCAAACTGCTTGTTGTAGATGTGCTTCATTTTGCTGATCATTCGCAATTGGGTCTCTGAGCGAGTTACTCTTCACAACTTCGGGAACTGGGTGAAGTTATAGCGACATGCGAGGAACGAGTATTCCTGTGCTTGGGCTGAGTGAAAGATTCGCCTGTAGACCAAGATCCTCGATACTTTCAGCGGCCACTGTCCCCGGCCACTGTCTCGCTCAGATTTACTCACGTTTAATCATTTTGCCACAGGTGTTCAGTCCCCCTCGAAAATAGAATTGATCAAAAGCTATGCTCTCCCTTCTTGATTTATAAAACAAGCATCTTGAATTGAAATTATCGAGCTTGACATTCGATGCGCGGGCCTTGAATACATGAATTGCACAACAAGAGAAGTGACATTGCGAGGAATTTGATTTGGTCAACAAACAAATTGATGCTAATTGTTGGCAACTTGATTATAAATGGTGTGACTTGTTTTATTTTTAGCGGACTTGATATTTTGTCACATTCGGCGTAGCATAGCTGAGAGGACCAATGCTTGCATAGGTTACTGAATGAATTGAACATTATTCATAGTTGTGAAGAATAGTAAATTTGTATATATAAATTCCTTTTCTTGAATTACAGCTCTATAGTTCATACATGTACAAAAATTATATCTGAATTTTATGTCTACAATCATATGGTACCAGTTTTTAATATTGTCTACAGTGAGAACTGTGCTAGTTCATTTTTAAATATGAAACGCAGTTTGCTCAAGTTCAGTTTTTTTGAAATGTTTTGGACATTGACAGGTGATGCTGTTGCAGATGGTGGTTCTCTCCCCTTTAAACATTTTGATCCACTTACAGGAGTCAGTGAGGATGATCTTGAAAAGGTACTTTGCAATTGAGGATTGCTTTTTCAAAGCACTATTGAAATTTATGCAAAGTTTTAAACTTTAAAAGACATGTTGAGGAGGCAAAGTAGGGAGGCAAGAGAAAAGTCCTATGAAGATTATCATTGGGCTAATTTGTGTGAAGATGCCACCAAGCTAAAAAAACTCCGTGTGCCAGAATTGAACAAATACTTAAAACATCATGGGCTATTAAAACAGCATCAGAAGAGCAACAAGAATGACAAAGTGAAGACAATTATGGGACACTTCTTGCGAATGAATACTCTCAGAACTGGACAAGCCGAAGTGGGAGGCAGGAATGAATCAGGTCAACTAAACAGCAGTGATGAAAGCAGTGAGGGAGAGGAAACTGATGATGACTACAAGAGTGATGCCCCTGACTCTGAAGACGACTCAAATGATGTCGTGCTTGAAGTTAACGCCTCAGATGAGGAATACGCAGAAGAGCGCCCAGCTACAACACGCTCAGGACGAGCTGTAACAAGAAGAGCAGAAATTGACTTTTCATTCTTTTGAGTGATTTGTTAAAAGCAGCTTTCTAGCTTTCAGGTTTCTTGCAATAAATTATGTGAAATGTAACAAAACGATTTCTAAATGCTGCAGTAACTTTTAACACCATATGTATTTTTTATTCAAGGGGGGGCCTTCCAAAAAATTACTCTGATGAGGGGGGGGGGGGCAGGAGAAAAAAATGGGAATTTGGGGGGGGGGGGGCATACAATTTTCAAATTACACTCCTCCAAATTCCACCAGCCCCCCCCCCCCCAACCCCATAAAAAATGAACGGTCCCATAGACCACCCCCTTACTTTTTTGTGCAATAATTTGGGGCCAGGGTGGGGCCCATGCCTTAATTTACTTGAGTGTACGAAGTCTAACCTTTCTCCACAATGCCAGTGTGCAGTGAAACACGCAACCCTGAAGTTGCGCTGTCGGTAAGATGCTCTTCATCGCCAACAACAGTGCTTTTTCGAAATCTAGTGTCACCGGCCTAACGGCAGGTTCACTTGGAAGCAAGTCGAGTATTGCCCGTAATACCTGCAATATTACTGACAATTTTTGCGGCTATGTCCACTCCAACCTCAGTGGGGTGATTGTGAGAGTTCTTCCCTGGCTGAAAACTCCTATCTCGTTCACTAACAGAAGCTCTTCATGGATTTTCTTTGGGACGAACTGTGCACTGCCAATACGTCGCATAGGATCCTAAATTGCAGGTTGTATGTGAAATCTAAGGCTGTCTACGAGTCTAGCCTGGTATGTTTCTGTAGAGGCCTAGTCCTGTTCCGGGACTCCCTCTTACCCCGCCCTGAAAATGGGCCAGGCCCATTAGTAGAGGCCCCTTGGTCGGCGATAGCATCATGGCCGGCCACTGGTTCCACAACAGAATGTGCTCGATGTAGGGATGGTTCTTCAGGTGGGCCTGGCATATCACTTGTTTCTGAAAACATGGTGACTTCCGCGACGGTCCAGAAATCCTACTTATCCCTGTCTCGCAACGTCGGTGTTGCCACCTGTCGCAGACGTCACATAAAAGCGTCTCTTGCCGTGAGGTAGCTTCTTCGGGGCAAAAGATGCAATAAAAGCTTTCCATGATTAAGATTATTTCCAGAGAGTTGTCGTCAGATACTTCCAACAAGGTAAGTGGAATGAAATGGACAGAGTAAAGCGGTTTTATACTGCAATGCTCGTTTTCAACGCCGGGATCGAAATCGCAGCAATATGATCGGTAGTTATTACAAGTGTTCTCTGTCCTTTGTTGAGGATGCATATTATTAAGGCGCTGAAATTCCATCCCTCAAACTGACATTTCCCTTTTTATTCAACTTATACGACGTACAGTCTACTTTAGACTTCAAGTCTACTTCAACGAACTGAACATTTTAAACAAGCTGAGATGATTCACAATAGGCGAGGCAAAGAGTTGAACGCGGATCGATAGCTTCGCCTTGCAGTTTCCGATATCCACTCGACTAACGAGGCGACCTACCGGAATATCGAATTTTTTAGAGTATTGAAATAGTAGTACCCAGCAAAACAATTGAAAGTTAACCGTCTTCAACGGGGTTTTTTTTTACGGTGGCTTTAAAGGGACATGCGATTCCCCTCTTTTTTTTCTTGTTAATTGCGACTTGCGACTTGCTACTTGCGACTAGCCACTTGCGACCTCGCACTTGCCACTTGCCGCTTCGTGACAACAGAAAGTCAGGATGGCGATGGAATTGGACCAGGTAGGTTTGTTTTTGGTTTCGCTGCACAGGCTAAGAGAGGCTCAATCCAAGAGACTGAATTGTCCTTCTGTTCTATTTAGGGACTGGTCATTATTTATGGGGAGGGGGAGGCTGGTGCAAATAAGTGGGGCCAACATTTTTTATGCATGGCTTAAAGGGGGGGCCATTAAACTGATTATGCAAGCGTTTTGCCAGCAAAAATGTTAAAAGCTGCATCTGGATGCTATCAACAAATACAGCCTATTAAAATAGCTTTATACAACAACTTTTATTAACACTTACAAATCATGATCTTACAACATTGATATTACTTCTACGGTCAACATGACCAGCACCATCATCATCATTGTTGTTGTCCGCAGCATTTAATATCATCATCATTGCCATCATCGCCATTACAATTGTTCAGTGTCATCATCACCACTGTCAGCATCATCATCAATATCATCGTTGTCCTCATCACCATTGTCATCACTGTCAGCATCATCACTGTCATCATCATGGGCATTATCTGGCTCTAGGTTACTGTTTCCTTTTCTTGGAAAATTGTCTACATATTCACTAATCAAATTTACAGCTTCAGTACTTAGTTGTCTATCTTCATACATAAGTTGTAGATATTTAACTTGGCACAATGATAATGTAGATAGAGCTTCCAATTTTAGGTTTTGGATTTGAATTTCTTCAGATGGAGAAGCATTTGAAATAAACTCTCGCACTTTCTGTATGTTGCTGGATTTTCTCGAAACTTTCCTTCTTTTGGCTTTCCTTCGGTTCTCTTTCTGAGAACGCTTTTTGGTTTTTGCATTTACATGGAGGGTATACTGGAACATATTTGATGTCTTCTCTAACTTTTCTGTTAGGCTTTCTTCTATTTCTATCACCCTTTCTTTAACTTTTATAACTTTGCCAATAAAGTTTTCATCAAATGTTTTTGGGTGATTGTGCCCTGGAAGCAGTTTCCCTGCTTTGGAGAAATTAGTAGAAAGATGTTTTTTTGCCTCTTCCTCCTGCTTCTGGATGGACGTCTTAATATCTTGAACCATTTTCAAGTTGTTTTGCAATATAGGTAGGTCAGAGCGTGTAAATACGTGATCTTCACTGAAATATTTGCCTGCAACAGCGGGATTGTTAGGGTCCATAACAACATCAATTCTCTTCTCAAGCCTCTCAAGCCCACATTCTGCATCATATTCATGCCTTCCCTGGTCATGAAACCGTTTAAGGGCCCACTGACATATTTTTTGGGGTGCGTTGCTAAGGATCTAATGGTTAAGTAATTTGAGAGAATTTGGCATCATTTTGGTCAGTTTCCAACTTTTGTAAGCCAATGACCTTAAATATGACGTCATCATTCCACGCCCATGGTCACGTGACCAATAAAAGAAAACTCTAAATTTGTCTCAGTGCTACGCAATTTGGGTATTTAATCAATGGTTTGATAACTTGTATTCGTTTTTGCATCCAGCCAAGCATGGTTTTCTTTTTATTTTGAAAAATGTTCTTTTTAAAGACATAAACGATACTGAAATACCTATAACTTTTTCAAAAAAGATGATTTTAAAAAATCAATGCTTAGCTATATTCTGTATTTGGGGATGAAACGTGCCATGTAAAAAAAAAATTAATTCAATTTAAAACCGCCGGAAATTTAGCTTTTTTCTCAAACCGGAAGTCAGTTCGTTTACGCATGCGCAGTTGATCTGAGAACAAGCGCAAGGAAGGGCGAGGAAAAATCTTCGATGGAAACAACAGTTTGTGCGGTGACTTTTGCTTGTGAGTGGGTTTTCTTGTCAGCTCATGGTATGATGACGTCAGTTACCGGAAGTAACATTTCACTTCCTTAGCAACGCGCGAAAAATCCGTCTGTGGGCCCTTAACAAACTCACGTGCATTCTTACAGAATGGGTACATTGACTTATAAAACAAAGGTAAAATGTTGTTCATAAATCTGGCACGTTTTGTTGTCGCATTTGGGATCCACCCTAGTTTCTTCTTCTCCCACGGAGTTTTTTCAGCTGGTTCAAAGCGGTTGAAAGTGACTGAGCCAACACGAAGAACACGGCGGTTATCAATTGATGTGTGTACTGTTGCCTTTGTGTTAGTGGTGGTTTTTCTTGGCTGTAACGATTCCTCTCTCTTGCGAAAAAAGCGCTTTATTTCTATTTTTGAAAGACCTGTTTATATTATAAAAACAAAAGAAAACTATCAGAAGCTTAAAGTATGCTTAAAAGCCGGTTAAAAGCAGCTAAAGAAAGTATGGAAATCTATCCCGTAGAAACCTCCAGAAATTGTTTAGCAATTCTTACCAAATTCCTTTAAATCGTGTTCATCGACATCTTCAAAGTGTTCATTTTTTGTCACTCCAGCTGCTATGAACTTAGCCTTGAATAAAAGCAGATCACTCAGGCGTAGAAACTCGGAAATCTCTGAATATTCATCACCTTGGTGACTCGAACCGTGACTCGAGTGGTCCGCCATTTTTCTTTCGTGAAAGAGGGAGAATGGTCTCTAGTGTGACCACAGGACACCTAAAGACCCCACTATAAATGAAAGATGGCGACTCGCAACGCTAAATCGACTGAACGTGAAAAAGAGGAAAGGCGGCTTGAAAATCAATCATTTTCAGAAAAAAGAAGTGAATTACGCAATCTAACGTCAGTGGGAGAATCTTTAAAAAAATCATTGCAAACTTGTGATGTGAAGAACAACCTTGACAAACTCGAAGGCTTGCTGAAAATGTCAAATAATGCAAAGTTGTCAAAAGTTTTAGAAGGACTTGTGTATATACTGAGGCAACTTCTGGCTTCAAGTTTTAACGGCGAGAATTGCATTGGCTTTCTGCCTTTTGATGATGCATATGATTTGTTTTGCGGTTTCATGGACACGAAACCAGACAAGGCGTATTTTCGTGATCACGTCCTTGACAAAGATCATGGCCTATGTGTTTACATAGGAACTTTTTGTAAGAAAAACTATGTAATTCTGCAGAATGAAACGACGGATATCGGGAAGTTCCTTTCAGAGCTTCAACGGATCGAGGAGTTGGAAGGGAGTGACTATAAGCCTGTAAGATTTTTTTTAGATGCAAGCTCCCTATCTAAAATCATTTCTTCAATGGACACAGAGTATGATAAGATGGCTCTCAAAGCAGTGATATTCGCAATGCATTCTAGAGCTGAGACATTCAACCTTGGTATAAATCCTTCCCGGGCAGTTCAATTTCTTTCTAAAGTAGTTGCAGCTTCTGAGGAAAGCGACAGGGTACTGGATGCAGCAAAAGACATATACAAGCTTCAAACACGTGAGCGGATCAGTAAAGTTGAAGATAAAATTAAAGATATTGATCAAAAGGTTGCGAAGCAAGGGAATCTACTTTCTCGAAAGAGAATGCTTGATCTTGAGGGTGAAAGAAGTGCTTTAAAAGAGCGAGTAGAAGACCTATCCAAAACACTTGACCACATTGACGATCAAAAGACAAGTAGAAAAGTCAAACAAGCAACAAAAAGAATAGCACATGACTTGCTAGAGTCACATCGAGTCAAGAGGCGAAAACTAGGGGCAGGTCCACCTTGCCTACTTGATGCAGAAGATGAGGATTTTATTGCAAAAGCTGTTGAAGCTAAAAGCACTTGCCATCTCAAGTGTATTAAGGCTTGACCAATCTAATTATTATGCATATTTTTATTTGAAGTAAAGCGTTTGTCCAATGTCTATGAAACTTAGCAGAAAGTTTTTTATCGGTGCTGTTATTGATTCGCCAAAATATTTTGCATCGCATTTTGGTCACGTGACCCTAAAACAACTTATAACGTTTATATCCTTTATTCAAAAATGGGGAACATTTATACTTTAAAATTTTGAAAACGTTTGGCATTAACACGTTTAGTACAACTGTGCGTATCGAATGCCGCCTTTTAATGTGGTACTCCGTATTTACCTTTTAAGATATTTGGATGTTTATCATGTCACGTGACCTATTTTCCTCAATTGTTCATTGCTCTTAACATGTGGACATGATTAAAAGGCGGCATGACAAAGCCCTTAGAAGGGGTCATCGAATAATCAAGAAACAAGATTGATATAATGTAGCTGAATGTTCCCCATTTTTGAGTAAAAAATATAACTGTTATAAGTTGATTTCGGGTCACGTGACAAGAATGTGGTACGGGATATTTTGGAAAAGTTATAATAATACCGATAACTAACTGCCTGCCAAGTTTCATAGGTCCGGGACAAATGCCTTCCCTTCAAATAAAAATATGCATAATAATTAGGCTGGTCAAGCCTTAATACACTTGCCATGGAAGAAGGCACGAAACTACCCTTTTCACACATCACAGGGTAAAAAAGAGGCACTTCTTGTCACTAGCACAGTATTCTCTGTTGAAAAGAGGCAAGAAAATGATTAAATCTGCAACCACAGTGACAAATAGAGGGAAACCAAGAAATGTGAGGAGCAAGCAAGCAAAGGCACATAAACATGGGAAGTGGTTGTGGTGTGCTAAGAAACCTCCCAAGACTGAAGCACATGACACAGAGTCGACACATCATCAGCGTGCGCACATCCGGAATGCAAAGTTTAGTATTTTTGATAATGATCAAAAGCAACACAGTGTTTTCATCAGGTATAAAGAACAAAATGTAATAAGACCAACTTAATTCAATGATACTTTTTATTTCAAGTAGTCTCTGTGTATCGCTGAATTGTTTAATTTGTAGTATATTAATTATTATTTTTCAGTATGGATGACAAAGCATACTTACGACCAGGAACAGACGTTGGTTCTAGAGATTCTAAAACTGGCGTTGTGTACGATGTTGTCGATCCCAACAAGAGAAGAGAATTACCTCAGCACGATTTCAATGAACCTAAAGTCAATCAGACTCCAGCTTCTTTTCGCTTCATCAAAGGCTCCATTGAACAGAAAAAAGAGGATATTCTTATAAACACTTCCGACCAAACACTAGTTATTATTAGACCTAAATACTATGTCGGAAGTTCTGGTAGTGTTTGGGCCTCGGATTATATGAGATTGTGCCATGAGCAACCCCAGTTATTTCAAGAATCTGGATTACATGCATACAGTACAGCACTAAAGAAATTTTCTGCATATCTACATGATATTGCATACTATTTTTCAGATCTTACAATGGAGGAAGATGTGACAAATGCAACATCAGAACCTGATTGTCAGCACAGACTTTATGAAGAACAGAAACTATATTGGCTTGTGCAACAAACAGAAGGAGCCATTGAGTCATGGAACGAAGAGCAGGGTGGTATTTTAGAGTCACAGAAGGTAATAGGAAATGATCTCAAGAGCAAAGCTGCTGATATCCAAATAAAGTCAAAATGTTGTATTGAAAATTGCTTACAGTTGATTGTAGACAATAAACTTTATGAGAAAGAAGAAGCTGTTTCTAATGACTGCAAGGAACTTTGTCACACAATTGAAAGATTGCAGCTCACCCCATGGTGTTGTGATGTACTTAAAGCCACAGATGCGGGTCCAGGAGTTGGTGTTTCAAACCTAGAGGTTCGATTTAGAGACATGGAAATAGCCAGAATACACTCCTCAGATCGCGTAAATCGCATTCATCGTGCTCCTGGTGATTCAGGACAAAATGAAGCTGAAAGGTCCAATGCGGCAATAGGCGATGCCCTGGTAGATGGGAGTGCACTCAAATGGAATTACTATGGACCTCTTGATGGTCTCACAGAAGATGAAGTCAACAATCTTTCAGCGAAAGACCTTCAAAAACGAGAAAATGACTGCATGGAAAAAAATGCGTGGAAAGTTGCTGAAGAGGTAACAAAGATAATTGATGATGAGCCTGGTCCAGCGGGAGGTTACATGAAATCCTATGTGACCACAAGGCAAGAGAAACAGTTCTTTTTCAATACCACATACCTTTTGCAATATACCTCTACCAAGTCAGAGATAAATAGAGCAACAGTTGCTGGCAATGCCTATTTCAGTAAAATTGAAAAATTCACACAAGAACATAGTGAGAGTGGAGAAATGTACATGGAGTTTTTAAAAGGATCTTGCGAAAAGGAAAAGAGTGCAAGGTGTGAATTTTGTGTTTCCAATGACTTTTGCTGCTCTGCCGACATAAAACATATCCCCAGGCCATATCCTGATGCCCAAAGACCTGGTCTCCATTATCTTGCTACGGAAGACACCCCAACTGTTGGCAGAAGTGTGGATGATTTCCACCCGAGGGTTCAGCTGAGGTTAATTTTCAGAGAAGATAACTCATTTTTCGATAATCCTGACAACATCACAGATTTCTCGCAGAAATACGTGGTCACTGAAGACGCCATCAAGATGTATGTCAATCACATGAAACTTCTATCTTTAAGAAAAGAAAAAAGATCAAAAGAAAAGGCCGAGAAACGTGAAGAAGAAGCTAGAAAGACATACAAAGACTATGACTGGGAAGGAATGTTTCATGAGAGGAGCCTTTCACAATTAAAAGTTGTGGAGTTAGATAAGTACATAGCACACCATAACCTTGGAAAATATGGGACAAAGAAGGCAAAGTTGGAAGCAATTAAAGAAAATATAATCCAAGAACTTGCCAAACGCATTGAGAGAGAGGAGGATGGGAAGAGCGACAATCAGTCGTCTTCTGATTCACTCAGTAGTGAATCAGAAGACGGCTCAGAGGAAGAAGACTGTGTCCTTGCAGAGATTGGTATTTCAAGCTCTGAAGAGGAAGATTCGACTGAAGAAGAAGAAATGATTGAAAGCACCGAGAACTTTAATGTCAATACAACAATTGTCTACACAAGGTCTGGGCGAAGAGCAACTAGAATCCAAATTTAAGGTAGCTTTATAGAATATCTATCAATTGGACGTGGTGATACTATGGCTTACTTTTTGTTTCACGCATGCCGGAGGACAAGGGGGGATGGGGGGTGGGGGGGGGGGGGGGGGTCAGCAAAAATCATGTCGAAGTAAGAGGGGGGGGTCAGCAAAAATCAAGCATGCCATATTTTACATTGCACCAGCCCCCCCCTCCCGATAAATAATGACCAGTCCCTTACAAAACCAAAAAATCTATACAAATAAATTTTATATTCAGCATACTCATAATTAAGTATGAATTAATGAATGGTGTAATTAACAGGTTCCATAAAAGGATAAAATACCTCAAATAAATTATTATTGAAAGTAGAACTGTAATTGATTTTTTTTTTCTCACAACAATTCATGTGCATTAGTTTTTGTTGTAGCTGTTTTTGGTAATGATCAACAATTTCTGGTAGCCCTCAAAAAGGATTGGCCAAGTCTGTATTAACGCCTTGAGGAGAAAACAGTCTAGTTTGATGAAGTTGGTGTTTTGACATTTGGAGAGAGAATGCCTTGCATTCATTCTGAAAAAAACAGGTTTTTGAGGAACTCTTCTTGAAATCTTATGTACATTTTGTAAAGGTCTTGATAAAGTATACAGAAACCTCCACACACCTCATGATTTGACAGGCGATGAATATGAAGTTCAGGCACGCATCCACCTTGGCTTCCTGGCACTTCAAATATTACTACTTCCGTTAAACAGATTCTTACTTATGTTGGATACTATGTGGACAAGGCACTTTTGGATGCTCAAATTATTTGTCTTCCCATAACATTACAGAATTTCAAAGATGGCATCATGCAGACTGCTCACAAACAAACAAAGAAATTCATTGTTATTTTCTGGAGGACAAAATGCTCCAATTTTAAAAGAGAAGTATCAAAAACAAGTAATTTGGCAGCAATTTGCAAATGAAGTCCTTGAACTGACATGCAGAGAGAGCACTACCCTGAAGTCTTCATCAACATACATGTAAGCTGAAAGGAAAAGACAGGATGTGAATGAGGGAAAAAATGGAACGAAAAAAATGGTACCTACGGTAATTATAATCAATCATAGTAAACATAACACTTTAAAAATTTTAATCATCTCTATGTTTTTTCTATCTTTTCTATTTTACAACTGGTAAATCACAAATACAGTACTAGGGACATTTTCTGAGGGCAAAGTGTCTCTGAGTGCACTTTTAAATTGCACTTGACGTGTGAGAATTTGATGTAGCAATGACACAATACAGGGGGTAATTCTCTTTTTGCCAAGAAAAAAATTACTCTTAACACTACATCTGACTGCCCTTTAGAAATTGCGGAAAATTTTCACAAATGAACAGACCATACATCAGACCAAAAAAAAAAGACTAATAAACATGACAGTATTTCAATCAAGCAGGTTATGAGTAAAATGTTACAATAACTATTGAACAACAGGTGTGGCACCAAGTTTACCAGCTGGACACTAATCTAATTGAAGAGACAAAAATCAGAGCATGATCCTTCATTATTTATGAACAATGTGCCAATAAAAACGCACTACGATGGTGATACGACTGAGTGGAGTCCAATTCTGTAATTACACAAGTGATTAACAAAATTGGACAACCGCATAGTGGGAGTACGATTTGTTTAAACATGAGTATGATTACAGACCGACTTGGAGAATGTGAAGTCCTGTTACCAATTAATCATAACCATTACAGTTTCAAAGAAAACAAATGCATTCCTTTTCACTGTCTAATGTTACAAATTCGTTCATTTTGGACAATCCCCGGTTTGGTAGGGTAGGTGGTTCTTGCCATGGTTATTGTGCTAAATTCTGTGATTGGTGCTGAGTGCACTTAATATGACTGGCTGATACAACTATATAATTACAGGTGTCCAAATACAGCCAACTGTCTGATTTCACTGTCCGATTACAAGCCTACACAATACATTAATTAGTGAAAAATAAAGCAGTAAATGTACCAATCAAATTTCAGAAAATTGCAAAGGTCTGCGAGATCATTTCATCAATGCAATTTGCCACAGGCAAGCATAAGTTTTCATTTGCAGTCTGTTCAAGCGTCGTTCGTTTCATGGGAGCGCTCAGATCTTGAAGTGCAAAGTCTTGACAAGTCCCCCGAGCCACTGTTTTTCCATTCAGTCCACCAAAGTTGAAGACAATGAAAGTAAACGACTGTTAATAAATTTTTCACATGTCGTTGGTTTAGAACTAGGCGATGACTCGATAGTAGTGAATGTTTAGTTAGAGCAGCACAGCTGGCTTGCCTGCGTCTTCTGAACACACTTCCTTCAGCAAACAAAGCTGAATACCCCATTAAAATGCAGTGGTTTTAAAATTACTCACTACAAAAACATACTGATAAAAAAAACCCTTCCGATAAAGAACTGCCTTATTTACCCTCACGGCGCCATCGTTGCATCCATGGAACACATTTTGAAGGCTAGGCGCGCAAAGAATTCTGTGCGGCATTAAAAATAATTTCTCCTTGAATCTGATTGGTTGATTATTTACGGCCAGATCACCTGGAAGTAACCTGCGATCAAGCTCTATTTTAGTTTCGCCTGGTACGTAATGTGGAGTTGGCGAAACGAAAAATAGAGCCTGACCAAATTCCTCTTCGAAATTCCTTCCGCCCACTTTTTTTGATTGATTGACATGTCCTTCATCGGCCAATCAAATTTACTTCCATTACCCCAATACACGCGTGGACGGCAGATTCACGCTATTTTGTTTTGACCAGAGTTAATTACCGTGGGAGGAATATTATGAACGAATTCGAAAGTTACCGTTGGCTTTAATTTGAGAAAAACACATTTAAAGCATGGGGAATGTTTTCGACGACTATATTGCGGCAAAGGCCGGTGTAATTCTCCCTCCGAACTTCACTGAATATGCAATCTTTTGAGCTTGACATCTTAATTTGTAATTGAGATAACCTAGCATTTTGTCGTTGGACGGTTTGGCAATAGATTTTTAAAGAAAAAAAAGAGAAATACATTATTCCTTTAACGTGTTTGCCCATGAAGGTTTCTTTGGTGATTTTTTCGGGTAATATCTTCAATTGCAGAGTATTTCTAGAATTGCGCGCTTTAAAATCATGATTACCCTGCGAGCAGAGAGGAAGATCGAAGGGCCTCTGCTCGCAGGGTAAATCATGATAAGTTTGGCTCTTAATCTTTTGATGGAGTACGAACAGTAAGATGGACTCGCAAAGTTTCTTTTATTGTTGTACAATTGATGTCTCTGGAAACATGCAATTTTAGTTTCTGGAGTGCGAGTTTTAAGTTAAATCAACTGGAAATATTATGAAGTGTGCAAACAAACTGGGTCATGTACAGTAAATAAATAAAGCCGTTTGATACACAGATATTCAAAACATGCATTCGTGCAACTTGCGATTTTATCAGCATCTCCTCCTGTTGATATATATGTCCCTTGTCTCATCCAAGAAACCAATATGCATCGGCTTTCATTGCCATTTGAAAGAACCACCCATTTAGCTTTCTAAACATAAGGGAAGTTTGTGCCAAAGTACTTTCAACCCCATGGCCACAGAGTTCGACAACGGAATCGCTAATTTCACTCGTTCCAGAGATTCAAACCCGATTCTGGACAAGTTATGAGATGTTTCAGATGGCATATCTCCATTTATACAAATAAAATCAAGTTGCACCGTCCACGGCATTGTAAGAGCAAATTTTTTCGTACACTTACGGCGGATTAGTCTCGAGGACTTCGCGAGAGCTCCGCGCAATCACGATGGCATTTTCACTTCCGGCGTTTCAACAGCCAATCAGATCACGAGTTTGGTCGGCCAAAATTTGGCCGACCGTCCGGAATTCTTGAGAGACTTTTGGTCAGGCCCAATTTTAGCGAGTGACGACATAAGAGAACATATGGGCGAAGCTAAAAATGGGCCTGATCGCAGGTTAACCTGGAAGTAACAAAGGAGACTAATGTCACGCATGCGCATAATGAATGGCAAATTCAATTTTACTTGCATTGTGATTGGTTGAAAACCTTCGAGACAGTCTTAGAACGCGGGAAGAAAAGATGTCGACGTTGTCGCTAGTTGTAGTTTTTATTGCATTCACTTTCAATGCTATCTATGCACTTGTGGTACAAATACCGAAAGGAGATGGACAAAAGCTAGAAAGACCTCGGCAATTCCTTCTACTTGGGAAAGTCCTTTATCTCGGATGAAACGAAACATGCTTAGATCGGCTGTTTTAGAATGATGCGGTGTGCTCAGACTTGTCAAAGAATTGCGCGAAGTTGGAAAAATTTTGCCTTATTTGCAACGCGTATGGTCATGATTGAATGTGTAAATCACAATATTGAATAATGTTACGTATTAAAGTAACTGGAACCGGCATTAAAATTTTCCGCTGTGGTTTTTTCACGTGGATACCCGCGCTTGAAGTGAATGCAAAACAAATTTGCCAGGTTGACGGGATTTGCTTATGGCGCGTCAGTGGTAAATGAGCTGGTAAACCGTTCAAAGGATGTCACAGCTTAAAATTTATCAATGAATGGAGTTAAGGTAAGTAACAGAAAAACATGACAGAAGAATTTCGTTTGTTCTCTCTTTGAAGCGAATACATTCTATCCGGACGAAAGAGTCATTTTGCAAAATGTCAATCGGTTTATAGCTTTTTCTGTTTAAACCAAACTCTGTCATTAAGAGTACAGGACTTTTGTCTCCGACGTTGGTCCACGAAAAGCCGTCAACAGGTGATATTTTGTGAGCCAAAGATAAGGTTTGACTAGAGATATTCCCGGTAAAAGTGGCACAGCGAATACTGAACCCCGACGTTTCGACTTCTCCGTTTACCAAAGTGCTTTTCATTGTCGACGAAACAGTGCTTGTTTTTTCCACCATCAAGTGTTATTTTCTCTGGACTAAGACATCAAAAGTCTCTGTATTGTTAATGAGTGATTTTCATACCTTCTGGACATTTTTTTGTCTTTTCTCCTCTTGAAATGTGAACTACAACCGTGTATATTTGACGCGCAACTGAAATTTTCTTACCCCAAATCAGACAATGGCGTCAGTGTTCACGTTACTTTCGGTCAAATCTCAGCAAATATGTCTTTGTCCAGCGATCGCCATTAGTATGGAAAGCACATATTTGTGAAGAATCGAACTGCTTTGAAAGTTTTCCTTCAAAAGTGGCAGGGCGCACGAAAATGCCCTGTGAAAGTAAACCTAATTTTCATCGAAACTTGGCACTTTGTGATGCGTTGATTCAACTCTGGGTCAAATTCTTGAGATGCAATGCATTCTTAAATGCAATGTACTGCAAATAAGACTCTTGCTTTTATTGCAATAAATATTAGTCCCAGCTATTAAAAATTATACTTAATTACATAAAAAATGTTTAGTTAGTGTAGTAATATTTACAAATAAAAATGCCTGCTTACCACAACTTTGCACTGCACTTTTCGATTTGATAAATTTCTTACTTTAAATTTGAGGGAAACTGTAGTAATTGAAATTTTAAAGATATTTACAAACTGTATAGTAAAATTTACATGACAAGTAATTATTGTAAAATATAATAATTTTGTTCATGATGATTTACATGATAAGTAATTATACATTATATTTGTAAATAATGCATATTTTAAAATTTTCATTCCCTTGTGTGGCTTCCTTGCATGGATGTGTGTGTCACTATTTGCACCTTTCTGCTTTTGGAATCCCATTTAATAATTAATACAAATATAACAATTCTTTAAACTTTGTACAGTGAATTATTTTACCTTTGTCTGCACATTCAATTTTTATGAGACATGTGACTGTGTGCAAGGAATGGCAGCAAAAATAAACAAAAACCAGGTCAATTAAATTTTTTGACACACAAAACAGCCATAATATTCAGGTGTACCTCAAGTTCTCTTCAATTTCTTCTGCAAGTTTTTTGCAGTTACTATAAGTTGCCATACACCAAGAATGAAGTAAAAAATAAATTTAATGAACACAAAATGGTGTGTGATGTTCCATCATCCTAAATCAATGTATATTAATTACTTAACACTGTTGGAATTAATATTAAATTTTATTGGGACATATTAGTTATTAAATACTGGCTCAATTACTGATACGGTAATATTATTGACGTACTATATTTAATAATATTATAATATAAATCCCTTTCACCCCTAAACCGGCCAAAACCGGCCATACTTGGTATTTTACTCTTCAATAGGAACCCCCAGGGGTCAATGGGTTAATTAATAGACTAAAAACATTTAAAATCAATGGCTGCACATTTTGTACACTTTCATCCTGATTTAGATAAATTTACTTTATTCTCTGCAGTGAGATAGTAACTTACCACAAAAGTGAGCAATGAATATGAATGAGCATGAACTGCCCACATCGAAATTAATAAGTAGTTAATATTGTATCAGAGTTCTATCACAAAGTCTCCTTTGCCTTTAATTGTCCTTTTAATTTTAAACATTGCACAGAAGACAAGACCTACTTTATGTATTTTAATTGTACATTTAATGTGGGTGTAATTTTACATCTTCAAATGGTCAAGTGAAATTTTTACCTCCCCAAAGAGAACTCATTCAGAAAATTTCATTTAAGTACAACCTACAAGTCTGATGGCAGTGACCACATCATTGTGGATTTCCTAAGAACATCAACATCACTTTTGAATAATTCGCTGGTAGCATAAATGATGAAAACAATGAATAATTACTATGGCTAGACTTAATGGAGTTACCATAGATCAAGGACAAAATTATCCAATAAAGTAATAAACTGGAACTTCATTATTGACTCATTTTAGCATAGATTATCAAACATGCCTTCATGATCAGTTGATGTATCTAAGAATAATGTTTTGGTTCCGTTAAATGAAAGTTCTTGAAATTTTTAAGGTAGTGTATCTTGAGAGTGTTAGCACATGAGATAAATGCAGTGAACCAGGTTGGCCTCAGACACATACACAAAATAGCGGCTGGTATTAAATTTCTGTCGACATATCTGTTGAGATAAGATGTTCTTTCAAAGGACTGAGGACATCTCATAACTCCAAACGATCAATGAAAGAAAGTGAATGAAGTGACATACTTCCTTCCAGCGCTGCATTCAAGTTGGATAAATCGAAGCCTGCGAGCTCGAGGGATATATTTCGCAACCACGTTAGATAGTACTCCCTTCCCAACAAAGGAATCTGGCCTTTGCTCGGGTCTTTTCGCACTTTGAGCATTTGTTGTTCACTTAAATGGAGAAGTAAAGCTAAAAAGTATAAAAGGTGACTCGAAGCAACTTCAGAGGCGTTGCTTCCCCGAGCAGACTAAAAGGGCTGCTTACAAAAAGCGTAACGAAAGAAAAATTCCCACCGACTAAAATGCCCCTTGCAGAATCTTTCCCTGTCACGTAAACTATGAATGACCACCTTCAACTGGCAGAAGCAATATAGAACGACCGAAGAAGCACAGGTTGAAATCACCGCTTCGAATATGGAAAGCCAAATGGTGCAAAATTCAAGAACCAAAATTGCCTTCACATTCAACAAGTTTCCTATCAAGCTCAAGGCAGATTTCAATCAAGCTCAACAAAATCAAGTCACTTTCAACGAATTTTCTCTCAAGATCAAGACATAATTTTAAGCAAGCTCAACAAAATGAAGTCATCACGTTCAACAAATTTTCTTTCAAGGTCAAGAGACGTTTGAGTCAAGCTCAAGAATGAATTAAAGTAACTTTCAAAGAATGAATTATCTCAATTTCAGGCTTCGTTCCTCTACCGACACCAAATTAGTTGACACGTTCTAACAACTTGAACCTTCAAGATCAAGCCGCGATCACCATCACGCTTTCTTGCATCAAACAACGTTGTCAACAAACTCCGTACACTGTCAACAAACTCCGAACACTGTCAACAAACTGCGAACACTGTCAACAAAGGAGTTAACCCACAATGCAAGTTGTTTCAATAACTACCTCGTATACTATTCCGGAATTATTAACCCATAATGCATTTCGATATTTTCCCGCCAAAAATTGAAGATGGATGCAAACACCTTAGGATGGGAGCAATTCTTTGAAGAATTGCTCTATTTAATGAATGATTATGAAGCCTTTTACAACTCAACAGATTACAGATTGCAAGAAAATATAGTTATTCGAATGGAGTCAGCCCTTCTTGCGCTTCAACAGATCGTACCTTTGGTGATCAATGCTAGACTTGAGTGTGCTTCGGTTGTACAAGAAATTTTTAACAACGTCCGTATTTTGTTTTTAGAATGGACAAGAAGGGAAACTCAAACAGGCTCTCCTTGCACTAACCTGGCAATTTATTCATTAGAATTCCCAAATGTTGGGCGAAGTGGACGGCCGGGCAGGCCAAAGTTTGAAATCAAAGAGGATGTTCTCATTGAATTGCGCTCATACGGTTTCACCTGGAAACAAATTGCAGACATGCTCCTGGTATCAAGGTGGACTATAAGAAGACGTGTTGTTGAATATGGTCTACAGGAAACAACAGGATTTTCTGAATTGTCTGATGAACGAATAGACTTTTATGTCAAACAGTTTATTGAAGAGCACGGAAGTCTTGTGGGTTGTTCCATAGTCCAAGGTTTCCTTAAGTCACTTGGCTTCAGACTACAGCGCCGCAGAGTAAGGGCAAGCATGTCTCGATTAGATCCACGTAATTCTCGCATCAGATGGGCTATTGTTGTTTCAAGACGAGCATATTCAGTTCAAGGGCCCAACAGTCTGTGGCACATTGACGGCCACCATAGTCTCGTGAACTGGGGATTTGTGATACACGGAGGAATAGACGGTTTCTCGAGGCTGATAGTGTACCTTCACTGCTCCACTAACAACAGAAAAGACACTGTGACTCGCCTTTTTCGCTCTGCTACTGAGCGCTATCACTGGCCTTCAAGAGTACGGAGTGATCATGGTGGAGAAAATGTTGGCGTTTGGCAGTTAATGGAAGACGTGCGTGGTCCAAATAGAGGAAGTTTCCTGGCTGGAACATCGGTGCATAATCAACGCATCGAGCGTCTCTGGCGGGATGTGTTTTGTACTGTGTGCCATATTTTTTATTACACATTTCAGGCCATGGAGGAATCCGGACAGCTTCAGCGAAACAACAGTTTGCACAAGTTTGTACTACACTACATTTTTACCCCCAGAATAAATAAGGCCCTCCAGTCATTTTCCGCTGCATGGAATCACCATCCTATGAGAACGGAACGCCAATGGTCTCCACTTCAAATGTGGACAAATGGGGTGCTTGACATAAGAAATCATCCACTCATAGGACTTTCTGATATAGCAGAATCCGGAAGGGATGTTGATGACCTTGAATGGTATGGTTTCGACCCCTTTGCACCGACGCCCTGTGATGATGGACTTTCCACGGTAATAGTCGAAGATGTGAATATTGACTTACCCACTGGCATCTTAACTTTGCTCAGGCAGAATATTGATCCTTTACAACATTCAGATAGCTTTGGGATTGATTTGTTTCAGGATGGTTTATTGCTATTAACACAGAATACAGAGTAGAATAACATGTCGAGGAGTGATAACCATGACATTGTCGTGAACGCCAACTTTTACTTAAATGGTACTATCCAGAGTATACTAAAAGAGGTGAATTCAGAATTACGGGAGAGAATAATTTTGATCCGGGAAAGAGGAATAGTGTTATGTATGCTACTCACAGCATAAATCATGTTCTCTGTTATTCATCGTTGTATATACGTTAGTATCATTGAAGTATTAGTGTAATTGTCAGCAGTGAATCTAAGAATTTAGTGTCATATTCACCGCGCTACCTGGTGAATATAAAATTTTGGAGGCGCGGCTGCTTAGCTAATCTAGCACTTTTCGTGCCTTTTTATCATGTTTTGGCATGTTGTTTTGCATTTTCCTGATATTCACCACCGAAAATTACACTAAAACAATTATTCCCTTCAAGCTCACTGAAGACTGGGATTGCTACACATCAGTCTTTATTAGCTTTAACCAGAAATCCATAAGGTTTGAAACGAGTAACGTGCGTTCACAGCTTCTGAATATTCAGTGCGAACTGATTGGTTGAATGTTTCAGTGCTAAGTACCATATTTGGAAACCCCTCGCTCTTGTTGTTCCAAATATGGTACTTAGCAAATCGAATATTCAGAAGCTTGTTTCCCAGCACACAAGGGGCCGTTACACGTTTCAACCCTTATGGGTTTCTGTTTTAACATGGGGTTTATTTCCCAAATAAAAAACGAAAACCAAAAAACTCAACATAAAATCATGTTGCATAAATAATAAATAAGTAACACCAAGAACTGGACAAAATGCCAACCTTTAATGCCATTTTTGCTCATAAACTACTTTTGTGTGAAAACCAACCACAACATCCTTACAATAAAAATCTACAATAGAATTTCCACCAATTCTCTACTTCTCAAATCCCATACATCTTGTCCCTCCCCCCCCCCCCCCAACTTGTGCATAAACATTCTTTTTGATTTCTCTTGGAGCATGAAGATGTCTCACAAGAAATCGAAAACAATGCCTATGCAACTTGTTGGGGAGGTGTATTATGGGATTTGAGAAAGTAGAGAATTTACAAAATAATATACCCACCCAAAAATGTTAGTGAGGCTGATTTTAATATCAACAAGAGAATATTACCCCAGCTGCCATTTTTCCATGACCTTTACACTGTATGGTGCATACACAACCACCACCAAAAGTCATGAATTTTAGCTCAGAAAAGTACATTGGAATGGACAAGGCCACATTAACCTGAATTTTCAACGACCAAAATTTGCAAAATGTAGCTGAGTTAATTTGTCAACTTAATAAAAACTTCATAACCTTTCAAGAACAATAGTATAACACAACAATTGTTAGCCAGACACTGAATTGTTAAAACAAACATGACACTTCAAGGCTGCTGCCTAAGGAAATTTTCGGGGAGCCCTTCGGGCTTCCAACATTAAAAGTTAGTAGCCAAAGTCATTTTTTCAAGAGCCCAGAATTAATTAATTCCAGCTGGGCTCATATTTACAAGAAAGTGAGGATGAATCAGGGCGCCCGTTCGGGCTACTCGTTCAGAAATTTGGTCGCCCGCGCTCGCAAATAAGGCGCCCCAGGCGCCCGGGCGACCATTAGGCAGCAACCTTACACTTGTCTGAGCTTCGGTCCCAGAAAGGAAGACGTTCTGGCTTACTTTTGTTTTTAAACAGGGAATTTGAACAGAACTCATAATGGTGTAGAAATATGGCAAACCGTGTCTCTTGCATTGGATGACACAGCTGTCACAGAAACCATTGATTGTTTTCAAACTTAACAATAAGAACAATGCACTAATAGGTCCCAGACAAGTTAAACGTTTTACTACGTAATAATGCACATGAAAAAACAACAAACATGCAGGCAATTCGAATTTCATGAGGTAGTCTTGCTAATGCAGGGTAAATGAGAAGTTGTGTTATGACAGTGACTGACACTGAATTAACCCAAGGTTATACAGTATTAAAAGAGGAGCTTCCAAGAACTGCATTCAAGCATGCACCAAACTGCTCAAAGCAACTGAAATGTAAAGGTAACTTCAGTTCCATGGTACAAGTTGAAGCAAAAATGTTTGGGGTATCTTCAACACTAACATTAACACAACCTGGGAGCAAAGCTGACGTTGCAGATTTGCATCCAGTAACAAAGCCTAAAAATTTACACAACATATCTTCATTAGCACTGGCAATGAAACTTAATAACATGTGTGTTACACTTATTACTCTCGGGTTGGTGGAATCTGGCAAACACAGCAAAGATTTGACAAAATCTGCATTAATTTCACCTTTTTGATGTACAAAAAGGTGCTCAAATTTACTTGGTGCTTTTTCAATTTCTTTTAATAGACCCAGAATAGCTAATCCCTTTCTGAACTGATCAAGAACTCCTTTGTGCTTGATAAGTGTTTCGTGATACACAAGAGCTTGAACCACTGCTAATTTGTTCTGTTCCTGCAAATTGCAACATACATTTAAAATTATTGTAATCATTTAGATTGCATTTAAACTTCAAGAATTGCAGAACAAGTTCAAGAAAATTAAGAGTGAAGTGAGCTAAACATGTATGAACTAGATTACACTATATGAAAATGGTTTTTTTCAATTCCTCTCTGACTGTCTTTCATCCTCACCAGATACCCAAGTTATGATGGATGAAATTATCCTTATTTTTATTGTTCTTATTGGCAGGGAAAAAACATCACTGTACATCCAAGATACAAGAACTTTTTCACATACACCCATAACTTAAGACCGTTACAGGTACATTAAAAAGCTCTAACATTAATTCTAATAACTACAGTAAAACCTGTATAATAAACAGAAATACACCAGACCCTTGCTACTGACAGCTTAATAAACCTGTGTGCTAAATACAAGTTTGCCTTACAGAAAATATGATATGAAAAGTTTGGGACTCGCTGAAGCTTGTCTTTGCTTACTACACAGTGTGTGTTTAATACATTGCACACTTAATACAGGTTTCCCTGTATAATACAATCATATTCCTACATTTGTGACATTTGTAAGCCTATAATTAAAATGGACAAAATATGACCACATACCTTCAGAGCACACATATATAGATTAAGTGCGTATGTACAAGCCAAACTACTACTATTACTAAAAAAAAAAACAAAGAAAAAAAATAATAAAACGGCAACATCCCTTTTGTTTTCTTACCGTCAACAGTCTTCTTTCCCCACAATTTTGCATGAGCTGTACAAATTCATCCTCGTGGTTGATGTTTTCAATGTCCTCAGATGTTGCATCTCTAACCTGTAATTTGCAGTAATAGCAAAAAATGGTATAAGAAACCCATGGATGGTTTCTAAAAAGAAAATATTATTAAGTCCTTTCCACCATAAAATACGGGACCTTACAAATTATAAAGGATTGTGCAATGTTAATAAATTATCATTCCCTTTAGGATATTACTTTTTTATTACATCTGAAGTTTTCACTGGAAAATTGCATTTTGTGGAATTTTCACCACCAAGACACAGTAAAGCACTTTAACTTAACCAATTTACATACCGTACCAATTACAAGGGCAATATTAACAGAACCAAGCAAAAACAAAGTTCATACTGGAACAGATTACAGTAGTTAACTTTTACTGTGTTAATAACTATTGAAGGGTACAAGGCACAGCAGAGTACAAAATATTATATCACTTTTTGTTCTCTTATCAAACTGTTGGAAGTACAGTACTAGAAATATAATAGGGGGAAAAACTAAATGCAACACTTACCCTTGCGACATAGCCAGCCAAGATTCCATCACTGATGTCCATGACACTAGCCCTTGCGACACCCTGCTGCAAATCTCCAGTTGCAATATACCAATATACAACAGGTGACAAATAGGG
>NC_090890.1:33401290-33436290 GCF_036669925.1 Montipora capricornis | reverse complement strand
GAAAGATTATCAGTTGCATGCTTACGTTGTCGTCAAACCTCAAATTTGGTGATTTCACGTCGTCGTTATGCAGAGGACAGCTAATATCCTTGCTAAAATCCGTGCTGCACGATTATTTATACTCTTTTAACCAATGATGTTATTGTTTTGTGGCGTTGTCGTAGTCGTAGTCGTCGTCGTTTCTTAAACTCCCCAGCCATAATCTGTAAGTCTCACTCTCAGTAGGACTGAAAGCAAAATTGTTCGGAATTCATACCAGGCTAGGGAATTGCAAGTTTGGGTCATTTTTGTTTTTGATTTCGGACAAAGTAAGAGTAAAATAGTTTTATTCCAGTAAAGGAAACTGCTTTTTTTTTTAAATCGCGCTTAAATTTAAGGAGTAAACTACGTCAGTAGGGAATTAGATCTACGAGGACGACGGTCGACCAAAACGTCACCTTAAAATATAACTTGGCTCTATCATGTCTTTCGCGATTATTCCGTCTCGTTCACGTCCTACAATGTGGGCGAAGTATCCTAAAAAGAAATTGGTACGAGCGGTTTCATGGTGAAAACAGAGAAGTAAAGATTCTCTGTTGCATGCTTACGTTGTCGTCAAAACCTGAAATTGGGTGATTTCAGGTCGTTGTGCAGAGGACTGCAAACATATTTGCTAAAATCCGTGCTGCACGTGCAGCACGATTATTTATGCTCTTTTAACCAATGATATTACTGTTTTGTAGCGATGTCGTAGTCGTAGCCGTAGCCGTTTCTTAAATTCCCTAGTGATGAATTACAGTGCATTGGTATTATTATCATTGGCTTGTATTAAATGTAGCGGAATAAAAGTTGAAGAATTGTATTTTCACTGCCAAAAATGGTATCAGAGCATTAACGAAAATTTGGTTTTATCAAAAGTACTCATAAAGGTGGACAGATACGAGGGGTCATCAGGGTCCCAAAGGGGTTTAGGGCTCCAGGGCTCCGGGCTAAAAAAGCGGGGATCCAGGGCTCCAAGGCCAAAAAAATCGGGGCTCCAGGGCTCCATAGCAGCTACTTTAAGGCTCCGGATCAGGGCTCCGGGCGGAGAAATGATCGGGCTCCGGGCTCCACAGCAAAAAAATCCAGGGCTCCAGGGACCCCCCTTTGGGACCCTGGGTCATGTTGCAGGGACATGTTGCAGCAACAAAAAACTTGTGTAGTGCACATTGAGGCGATATGTAGCAGTGTAGCGGAGACATGTAGCAGGGACAAAATCAACATGTGCACACACATGAAAATGTTGCGGGTACATGTCCCAGGGATATGTTGCAGTGACATGTCCTCTCGTGTGAACTGATACTTTTATAATTGTGCAACACCAATTTGGGGGTGCTTTTGTCACCGCGACATGTCCCGTGAAGTTCAACAAGTTGAAAAATGCCCTCCTTGTTACTGCATATTAATCCCATAATGCTATGGGCTTTAAATTGTGACGCCAATTTGAAAAGAGTGCTATTAACCACGGTGACCATATGAAAGATTTGTGAGTTTTGACAGTTGGCCGTTCGTGAGTTTTAACCAACTCACTCTGACAAAGGGCTTATGTTTGAAATGTTAATTGACCTTTATCAACTCGTTTGGTAAAACCAGATTTTCTTGTTTTACTCCCCAACGACGCAGCGCCATAGTTCCTCTAGAAACAAATCCCTTCAGAGCATCATTAACTTCAAAGTAGCACACTTCCACTTGAAGCAGCTAGTGTTACCCACCGCTGTTTCCCCTACTGAGCCCCCATCCGGAATAGCACTTGCAAACCTCGCAAAAAAGGAAAGAAAACAAGCGCGAGTTGCCAGCGGGTTAGCCCCTTCTCAAGCTAGCGATGGCAACGGAGTTATCATTGTTCCCTTGAATTAAAAGCGGAAATATTCTGGCTGCTAAAATGTATTTTTTTTTGACCGATTACTCATTTTCCGTCATGTATAGACCTCCCTCCCCTTGGGGACGAGGTTGATTGCAGACGATAAAATATCGTGAGCGTGACGTTTTGTGTCTGAGATTGTTCCTACTGCACTTACGGTCGTCTTTGTGGTGTTGCTGTATTTCTTCAACCTGGATCCAAAAGCACTTGCCGTCTGACCGATGTAAAACGCAACATAAAATGATCCTCTCTCTGGATTCTGTAAATAACCCCGACCCCACATTTCTTCCATTTTATCTGTGGGACTCTCAATATATATATTTGAGAAAAACAGAAGAGATTTTCCCCGTTTCAGCAAAGAACGTGTCGATGATGATGATAGGTTAGTAGGAATGAAAAGAGACAAAGATGTTTAGGAAAAGGAGAGCTTCACCTGAAAATCTGATTTCTTGTTGTTGAGATGATTTTCCCATTGAATGAATGAATTATTTTTGTAGCAAAACCCATTCCCTGGCAGAAGAGCGATTGAATTACTGAGGTGTTGGTCAGATGTACACGCATGCACATGCACATGTACAAATATATGCATATGAAATACATAAATGGAAAACAATGCAATATCTTTGACTTATTTTATATTAAAAGACCCAATAATTATTGAGCTATCCTCCTGCTGTTGCGACTCGATTCGAGTTGGAGTTAAACTCGCATGAACAGTTTTGAAGCTAAGGGAGAATAGTGGAACAATTTTGTGGTGTTTGACGGCCCTCTACATTACTTCAAATTTGTCCAATCCCTTTACGACATCGTTTTGAGGATGACGACAAAGAAATGTAATGCACACGCACAGGCGTGCAGATATATTTACCCACATGCACAAGGTGCTTAGTTGTCGCAACTCGTTGAAACGCTCTCGTGCCATGATACACCACGGAGGACAGACTACAACACCGTGAACTCCATACCCTACTCTTTGCGAGGGGTGTGTGGGTTCTTTTACGTCCCACAGAGTTGATGAACTAGGGAGAGTACTTTTATAGTAATAGGTGTTATCCTCTTTAAATAAAGGTTATTGTAAGGGTTGTGAGATGGGGCCTACGGTTTATAGTCTTTATCCGAGAAGACTAGAGAGCGTAACCATTTGCAGATGTAAATGGGGATGCTCGGAGAAAATCGGAGTGCTCCTTTGCAGGAGTCAGACCGAGGACCTTCTGATGACTAGTTCGGATGCCCTACCACTGAGTCATCGGCGTTGATTCGTAGGAGCTAAGTTCATGCAACAACTTGTAATCGGAATGTAGAAGGTTCAACTCCACAAAAGCAGCATTCTGGGTTTTTTTCCGAGCATCCCCGAAACACCATCGATAAAGATACATTTCTTCATTCATTTACCGGGTTTAACATTTCATCATCTCCTTCACTATAAATCATGCCGTTCGTCCGTGACATTGGAGAGGATGGAGTAACGTGCTGCCATGGGCTTTTTATTAAGGTTAACATTGTTATTTTAATTAAGCCAAGCCGGAGGTCAAATGGATTGAATCTGAAGCTTTTCTTCACGTTCTACGACGCTGGAATATCCATCAAATTTATTCGTTCTTTGAATCTCAAAGCAAGAATGGATCATACCAACCTACGATTTCATGTGAGTTGATTTGATCTGATATCTATACAGTGTCCCCAGTAAGTGCCTCAGCGATAAATACACTTGACACTTTAAATGGGCCTTATTCGCGCAGCGGCCATATTGGCTATAGATAATAGATTTCGGACCCCGAGCCTTGAGATGAAATGTTTGAGAACGAGTTTATATGACTGGTTAAGTAACTATCTAAATGGAAGACAACAGTTCACAGTATTAAATGGAGTGAGGTCAGATCTGCTGCCGGTGACTAAGGGGATACCTCAGGGTTCTGTATACACCTTATTCCAAAATGGCCGCTGATTTATGCGGATACAAATTGGCCCTTGTTACCTCGTTCAAGATAAAATGTTCTTTTAAATTTTAAGCTTAAAAACGAGGCATCAAGGGCTTATTTGAATAAAAACTAAAGAATATTTAAATGGCGGCCATTTTGGAATAAGTTGTATTGGGTCCGACATTGTTTAACATATTTACCAACGACTTGTCATCGATGGTCCAATCAGGGTCGCTATACATGTTCGCTGATGACAGAACAGTTTACTGTAAAGGAGACTCGGCAGACCTGGCAATCACTCAGTGAAATAAGGCCTTACACGAAGTTTATACTTGGTGCCAAAAGAACCAGCTGACACTACATCCCGGCAAGAGTGAAATAATGCTGTTCAGCACGTGAAATCCGATGGGCCCTGTTGCTCCAGTGCTCTTGGGAGGCTCTCATCTTAAATGGGTCTTGAAAACACGCTTACTAGGCCTAACAGTTGATCATAAGCTTACGTACATGGATACCACATGCATGTTTTGGAAACCAAGAAGACCTTTGCAACCAAGTTAGATTTGTTGAAACGATCTAGGTTCTTATCAAGGAAGGTTTTACGCGAATTTTATTTTAAAGTGATTTTATGGCTTAATACTGTGGTGTGCATGAAATTTTGATTTGTTCTGTTCTATACATATAGAACGCTTACACTGTAGAGCAGCTAGAATTATCTTCAACTTGCCTAAGGATATGGCGTCATGTGACGTACTGGAGGGCGACCACTCACCTACTCTGTTTTCAATCTACAAGATGGATATTTTAAAGCTTTTCTATAAAGCGCACAATGAGATCCTGCCAGAATTCCTATCCAAGCAAGGATACCTACTCTAAACGTTCCAACGACCATGCCTTAAGGGGAGATGATTCACTGCTTGTACCAAGGTCTAAAACTAGATATATGAAGGATCCCCTCGCTTATAGAGGTGCAATTCTGTGGAACACCCTTTGTTTAAATGAACCTTAGAATCTTACACAGAAACAAGAATGAGTTGTACAATCGATTGAAGACAAAATCATATTTCAGAGACTTTAAATTTATCGTAGTTTCAGCTTCAGTTGTTCGGTACCGAAATGATGATTTTATTTATATTTGATTGTATTCACTGTAAATATTGTACAGATTTGATGTTAGCCAGTAAATAGATTTTTAATTTTTTAATTTACACACGACCTCACAAGCTTGTCAGCTTTTTATTATTATCGTGCCAAAATAAAAGAATTCTTTCTTTCTTTCTTTCTTTTCTTTCTTTCTTTCGGCAAAAACAAAGTTTTCAATCCCTCGGGACTCAACATGGCCGCTGCGTGATTAATTCCTACAAAGTTCATTATGATTATGGCAGTTAATCACGCACGAATACCTGCTGATAACACAGTAATTGCATTTAGTAACGTGACCAAACACTGGTACACTTTTAAAACAATAAAACAAGTCATCTCTAAAACCTAAAAACTTATATAAATCAACAAACTAAAACTGGCCTTAAAACTTAAGATCGACACTCTTAAATCTTCATCCTTATCACTTAAACTCAGACAGCATTCGCCGGCTAATTTAACAAATTAACAGGTTCTTTAAAATTAAAATTCTCAATGACGGTGAGGGGAGGGGGGAGGGAGGTTTTTGGATTGAGAATTTTTTCGTAAAATTATCTTTTCAGGTCTTTTATCGGGATTCCCATACAGATCCCTATATCTTTGTTAGTTTCACCTCACATAGACTGCGAGCAGTCTCTCTTTTGCTCTAGAATCTTTGAAACGAACGCGTACGTTGAACTTTTAATGGCTGAAACAGCGGGTCGCTAATACCGCGGGCGTTGGAAACGCCCACGATATTTGCGACCCGCAGTTTTAGCCATTTTGAAGTGTTCGTTCGTTTCAACGATTTAGAGCAAAAGAGAGACCTCTCACACTGAGCTTGGGGTGCCTGTGCATCGAACCGTAACAATCGGAGAGCTGGAAAGCTCGAAATAAATGAAGCTGTGTGCATCTAGGAGGCCCTCCCTGGGGTTTGGGGGAACAAGGGAACATGGCTAATTTGAAATGGGGAGTAGGGAAACAATGTCAAATTATTTTAGGGAACAAAAACAATTTTGACCAATTTGAGGGATCAAAAAGCTGGGAACAAGTTTGAAAGTAATTTGGGGAACAAGGACCCTTCCTGGGAGGGCCTCATCTAAATACCTCACCATCTTGATAAAGTATTTTCAAATACTTTATCAAGATGGTGAGTCATTTAGATTAAAATTTGACCAATAAATGATTTTTAGGGATACTCCATTTAGGTACTCCTTAGGGTACTCCATTCTTCCAACTTAGCGACAGTTCGTTACGCTTACGTGACAACAACAGTGTAATGTTGGTCGATTTACTTACGTTGTCGAAGAAAGCGTACCCTGGATTCCAGAGGTTATTTTCTTGCCATGAAAAGAGCGACAAACGAGCGAGTCACGAAGCGGCGAGAAAAACCTCTGGTACGGGCTGTTAACCTTTCTGAACATGCTGCCCCAATCACGTTGCGCTTTCCACTTCCAGAGTCAACTTTTGACCCTGGAGATTTCATTGGTCGATCGACAAACCGTTTTTTATAAGGATTGCCATTGGTTAAGTCGAGGGGGACGATCAAACCGGTTTTTCACTGGTGTAATACAAGAAGACTATGGGCCTGTTTAAATGGTCTCGGTTACCCGAGACAGCCCTCCCCCCCGAGACAACTTTACCGAGCGTCTATATGAGAATTGCGTGACCGAGACAAAGTTGACCTTACTTTTAATTATGCATATATTTTCAAGACGCATCTTCAAAAAATCCTTATCGTCATTTGCCTTTCTTTCTTTCTAGTTCGCTTTTATTAAGTATAGTTGCGTTTTCACATTCAGCAAATGGACTGACAATCTTAACGCAGCAATAAGATGTAGTTTAAATAAAAGGCTGTTTATGAATCATATCATAATCATCATATGTGATCATATGTTTATATGGTTTAAATAAAAGGCTGTTTATGAATCGAGAGTTTCCGTTGACAGCGGTGAGAATTTTGGCGGGAAAAAACTTTTAATTCGAAAGTAAACGCTATAAACATGTATAAGCTCCCAAATTGTTGCTTCTTTGATTTTTATTTTATGCGTGCGCATTCAAGATTTTGCTGTCTCGTCACGGGTGGTCGAGGCAAACTATTTACAGGGTGTTTCTAAAACGAAGCCCCAAAAACGAAGACCTAAGACCTAAGACCCACTGATCTAAAACGAAGACCCTGTGATCTAAAACGAAGACCCACTGATCTAAAACGAAGACCCTGTGATCTAAAACGAAGACCCTGTGATCTAAAACGAAGACCCACTGATCTAAAACGAAGACCCTGTGATCTAAAACGAAGACCCACTGATCTAAAACGAAGACCCGCTGATCTAAAACGAAGACCCACTGATCTAAAACGAAGACCCTGTGATCTAAAACGAAGACCCACTGATCTAAAACGAAGACCCACCCCCAAAGTGTTAAAACGATGCCATTGTATATTATGGAATTGTGGGAACGGTGGAACAGTGGAACATCTGAATGTGAGCTCTCCCCACAAGTAATGATATAGTACGGTGCTTTTAAAGGGACATCTACTTCTTCTCCTCATTTTCGTGAGAGACAAGTGTCTCTGCTCTCTTTTTGTAATCTTGATTTTGTCCGCCGCTCACTTTTTTTTACTGCTCACTTTTTTTAGCCCCTCACTTTTTTTTTCGCCGCTCACTTTTTTCCGCCGCTCACTTTTTTTCCGCCGCTCACTTTTTTTTAGCCACTCACTTTTTTTTTCGCCGCTCACTTTTTTCCGCCGCTCACTTTTTTTCCGCCGCTCACTTTTTTCCACCGCTCTCTTTTTTTTCCGCCGCTCACTTTTTTTCCGCCGCTCTCTTTTTTTTCCGCCGCTCACTTTTTTCCGCCCGCTCACTTTTTTCCGCCGCTCACTTTTTTTTCCGCCGCTCACTTTTTTTTCCACCGCTCACTTTTTTTCCGCTGCTCACTTTTTTGACCGCTCCTCACTTCCGGCCACGTGAAAGCGAGGCAAACGAGTATCTTTACTACAACATGGCGGACGAAGAGCTGGCATCCGAGGTAGAAAAGGTATAAAACTTCACATTTTGTTGTGCTAGTTTTGACATTCAGATAGGTACATTATGTTCTTTTCAAGTGTAACGATAAATTATGTCTGTTTTATCATAGGTTTTTACTTTTCTGAGGGAAAAAAGAAAAGTGGACTTCGATGTTTGCGATAGGTTTCGGAAAGAAATGGTAAGCCTACGATATTTGAGTTGAACACCCGGGGTTGAACATAATACCAAATCCCGTAGTGAGTGCACTGTCTTTACTGACGTTCCACTACCTGAAGCCACCCAGAAACATGTAAGGGTAGATCTCCGTTAACAGTTATCATACACGTACTACTACTACTACTACTAAAACTACCACCACCACCACCACCACCAAATTGCTATGATTGCTGGAATATCTGTCTTTGATAGCACAAAACTCAGGGGCACCCAACGAGAATATAGTTAAAAACCACTTAAACATAGCATTGTTAAACGTATTTTAGTCTTTAAACGGTAGATATAGCCATATTTTTATCCCCTAAAAATTTTCCATCTGTTCGGATTCCCTAGCTGAAAGTCTAGTGATCCGAAAATTATAGGGATCAAAACTTACCTTTTCGAAAATTTCAGCCAGAAAAAAGGCTCCCGAAAATTCTAGGTGACCTTTTTAGGGTAAAAATCCGTTAAAAATGGGCAATTACACCAATTTTTAGATGTTCGAAAATCCTAGGACAGGCAGGCAAGCAAGAAATTTTACAACAAATGTACCGAAAATTCTAGATCTCAAATCGTCTTCCGAACAGATATTTTCCGAAAATTGACGTTGGGTGTCCCTGAAAACTTTGCCTTTGCTGTTAGTTAAATAAACGACAGGCAGTCTATTGCAAACAGTACTTAGACCACGTGACGTTAGCCAAGGCCATAGTTGTATTCAAGCGATTATGAAAACAGTTTCTAGGAGGTAATGATTTGTCTCCTGACTACAATCTGCGATATACTGCAAACCATAGTTTCTGTTGCCTTTTTTATCTAGAGCTCTTCGAGTAATAACCTAATTAATAATGTAACCTTTAAAGGTAATTGTGTTGTACAAGCAGCTCTTCATTATTATTTTAGTTGTGACCTTTTTGCTTAATTGCCTCTTTATAGATGGATTTCACAGCTATAAGAAGTGCTAGTGATAAAGACTTTGAGGCTCTTGGTTTGAAACGAAGAGGAGATGTGCTTGCTTTGAAATCATTTGTTTCCAGCGGTGGAATAGCTGAGGGAAAAAATGAGGAAAGAAGTGAGAAAAAGAGAAAGCTCTTAGAATTATCTAAACAGCTTGTAAAGAAGTCAAGCAAAGGGAAGGCAAAGACACAGGAAACACCATCATCAAAGGAAAGAAAGCATCCACAGAAGTCTGCATTGAAGAAAATCCAAGTTGGATGGCATCATTACAACGAGGACTTAAAGCGCAATGTTGCTGTTCGCCTAGCAAAAGGAGGGGGCACAAGGGAGTTAATGGTTCCATTATCTACAACAGAAGATGATATGATTGATCTCCTGACAAATGTGTTTTTCCCTGAAGGATATTCAGTGCATGGATACACTCATGAATTAAACTCGCAGACTTTAAGTTTGAAGAAGTAATAGGTGATGAGTTCACATCACTGTCATGTTACATAGCAAAGTACAACTTAAGCAAAGTGAAGAAGTACCTCTTGTCAAGGTGTGTAGACATGAAAGGCATTGAGAAGAAAAAGAAAGTTCACTATGTCAGTGATGATGATGATGATGAGGCTGCTTTACTTACACCTGCTTTTGAGAGCAAGCAGAATACCAGTACATCCTCGACCCCATCAACAGGCCTGTTGGGATCATCTGAGGAGAGAGCAGCTCTAAAGGACAGTCAGTTAATGGAATATCTTGATTCTTTGGAGAAGGATCAAGCAAAGGAATGTGCTGCACAAGAGCAAGCTAGAGAAGAACATGTACAGGCTAGACAGGAGGAACTACTTAGTCTGCGTAGCAGTAGAGCTCAAAGGGTGCCAGCTGAACCAGATGTGTGTGAACCACATATTACAGTGTCGGTGAGACATGTGTCACTAGGTGTCCACACCCGCAGATTCCCCAAAAGGAGTGATATGACATGTTGTGCCATCTATGACTGGGTAGGCTCGCTGAGCCTCACTCCTCAATACTTTACCCTTTCATCCTTCAGTGAACCAGTTGTGAATCCTTCCTTACCTGTTGAGTCAGTGGACCGTGTGATGCTGGCAATGGCAGAGTGCACTGAAGCACCTGCCTATCCAGATGAAGAAGTCTTATTTCAAGGATTTGGAGAAAACCCAGCAGATGCTGATGTTGACTACCCACTAGATGCTACTGTGCCTGATTTAAATATTATTTGCGAAACACCACCTCCATTTTTGATGGCCAATGATGAAATGTGAGTACCTAACATCTATGTGTAATTAACCATCACTACAATGCTTTGTTTTGATGAGTGGTTATTCACCCCTTTGTCTCAATATCTGATTTTCATTTTTTCACCTTGGACTAACCCTTTAACTCCAAATTGCCACTTACAGATTTTACTTTGTCTGGCAATCTTTGCTACCGGTATTCTGTTGTCTTGGCTGTAAATAGGGATAAAAACCCATGTCATTGAGTCAATTGTTTACAACCATATTCCATATTGTATACTTCCTCAGCCATGTACCATAAATGCCAATATTCCTCATAGCCAATTATTGAGATTCTAAGAAAACTAACCTCATTGCGCACATTGCCCTTTCCTTGCTTACTTTTTTTTCTAGTTACAGGAGTTAGTGTATACTAATGTTTGTTCAAAGGGACATGACAGTATACTCATTATCATAAACACGCTCTCCTACCCCTTTGCCATCTTAAAGGCGCTATGTCACGTTATTTTAGGGTTTTTAGCCAAAATCTTGAGTTAATCACGAGTTAAAATTTGAAAATGGCAATGTGGAATTCCTATACTGATAAAATTATCGTTACATCACAAACAAGGTGAATGTGAGCAAAAACGACCATCATCAAGGTTATTTGCCACAAACTTAGAAAACGTCAGGCAGACTTTTTTCAAGATTACCCAAATGCAATCCGTTTCAATCTTGTCCATTTGTGTCCATCCATGCTTCTCTTTTCTTTTGCTGTATTTATTTTATGTTGTTCAACAGTTAAGTGGTTATTGCAATGTATCATTCTACTTTTTGTGCTTTTTGGGTGTCATGAAAATGACATAATTTTGCGTGACATAGCCCATTTAAATGTAAAAATACCTTGAGTTTCTCTATAGACAACTAGTCTCTGTTACTTGTTTAATTTGTTAGCAATGACACTTCCGCAAGTGTGAAGGACACTTTGCAGACAGGTTTCGTAAGCGGCAATGTCGCTGATTGTCCAGGACAACGATTCAGGGAAATGATTAACAACCTCCCCAGTGCAGACACTGAAAGGGGACACCAATTCCTGAAGTAAATATGAATGTGAGGTATCATATAATTAATCTTGATCCACTGCAAGGTCACATGGATGTCTAATAGTTGCAATTAAGTCCATTTTGGAATTTACCTACAGGTAACAAAATACATCTTTGCACATAGTTAGGCTCAATCTAGATTTGTTCAAAACGTCCAATCAGTTCTGTTGCTGTAGTGTCAGCAATGTTAAACATGTACTTTTTTTGTAAGTTTTGATCACTGTTGGGTAATGTGTAGAGTTCCAAGCCATACCAGGGAATTGTGTAGTATCGTTTCAGAAATCGCGATGATACCCGTAACACAATGCAAAATAGGCCTTCTTGATATTTCCTAATATGACATTATTATGAACAATTAATTCACTTTTGATTTATCTGAGAAGGCATAATGAAAGGTGCAGTCCACGCCTGCTTTCCTATTTCCATGCCAGCAGTTGACAGTTATACAGGTAGTTGCCTGCAGAGGAGAGACTATGTTACGTATTAAAATCCTGTCCAGATTGCGTGCTGTGACACCGATATTAGACATGCAAGTACAGTCACCCACTTTGCCCAAGAGTCTCCTTAATAACCTAGGTATTCTTTAATGAAACAAGATATTGTATTGCTAGTTCAAGCAAAATTCTTTTACTGTGTTTTTTCAGGCCTTGACACAAAGGAGAATGAATGCCCTCGAGAAACTTACTGCTGGAGGTGTAACAAACATATGGGTCCACAGAGAAACTGTCATGCTTGATCTTCTCAAACTATATGAAACGTCAGGAGAAATAACACAACGCCTTGCAACCGTTTCCTTCTACGGAGAACAAGGAATGGATCTGGACGGTGTCAAAAGAGAAGCTTATTCGATATTCTGGAGACAGGTCCTACACGAGTACTTCGACGGGAGCTCTACATTTGTCCCGCGAGTCGGCCCAGGCATTGAGGAGTCGACAATGAGAACACTTGGTCAAATCATCAGCCATCAATATGTTCTCACAGGTATATTTCCAGTTCAGATCAATAAGGCCTTTGTTGTTGCTATGCTGTGTGGGCGGCAAGCACTCGACAACGAAGACCTCGTAGAGGCTTTCCTGGAGTACGTATCGGATAATGAATCCATGGCGTTAAAAGCAGCTCTGGCACAGTCAGAGCAGGGAGGGCTCTCTGATGAATCCTATGGTTTCTTAATAAATTTTTTTAGTGATTACCAAGTGAAAAAGAGGCCTTCGGCCACCAACCTAAAAGCTATTGTGGTCCAAGTGGCCAAAAATGAGTTGCTGTCAAGGCCTGCCATGGCAATGGATAGTATGAGGGAGGGCCTTCGCGACGGTGATTATAAAGATCTGTGGAAGTACTCAAAGGAGGATGTCTTTAAGGTATATGAGGTGATGCGCGTGACGCCACAGCGAGTTCTGTCGATGCTGTCTGAGGAGCCTTCTACACATGTGCACAAGTGCCGTCTACAGATCCTTTCCTACCTGAAGAAATACATCAGGTGCCTTAGCCGAAAGGAGCTTGAGCTGTTTCTTCGTTACATCACGGGGAGTTCCCTGCCAGTTGTCGAGAGTATCAAGGTTATATTTCATGTGAACGAGTTAGGCTGCCTACCCCATCCTATTGCACATACCTGTTCAGTTTCTATTGACCTTCCAGATGGTGGGTATGCAAGTTTTAACGATTTCAGAGTGCAAATGGACTCTCTCCTTAGCAATGAACTTTCATGGAATTTCACGTCAGTGTGAACTCACCCCTGCCTTGAACACAGACTTGTTAATTCTTACGTTCATCGCCTGAAAATGACGGACCGGCTCCGCTTATTTCCCTGCCGTAAACAAGCGATGCCATTTTTGACGGCCGATGCCATTGTTGGTATCGAAGCCTTCTTATTCGGTTAGCTTTCAAGTAATTGTTAGGGTTAGCACCAGTTAAATACTCTAAAATTGCAACATTATAGCCTTGGGTTCGGTAGCGTAGAGGGTAACTTGCATTTGCTCTTAATCCATTGAACGTTCGATCAACTTTTAAAATTTTTGTTTTAAAGTTTTTTGTTATTTCTTTTTTATTCTACGTGACATACGCTGCTAATCTAGCCCTAGATTAAGTAATTTTTTCCTCATTTACAAACGCCAAAGTTAACAGTCCAAACGGCATCACTTGTTTACGAAAGGGAAAATTGCAGCTTCACAAATATTACAGGTTCGGAATCTTTCATTTGTGATCAATTTGTTGAATTTTGAAACAGTTATAGCGCTCAAGCTTGCGTGATATCGTCTCATTTTAGCCTACTCGGCCTTCGGCCTCGTCCACTAAGTATTAGGCGATATCATGCTCTCTTTCGCTCTATATAACTGTAAGTATTTTCCTTCAGCAGTTCCTTGTTTACGGTAAATACGGTCATGTTTGTGTGTCGTGACAATGAGCCCGTACTCGGCCGGATCTGAAAGCGGCTTAGACCATTAAAGAAACATACGGTTATAATTATCACGACAATTTGGGTTCGAGATTTCTGGCGCTGAGTTTGAGATTCAGTTGGTACAGTACTCGTTAGTTGATGTTGAGCTCGTTTAACTGAAACAAGATTGTTGGTGAAGACCTACGAGTTCATGATCTCGTTTCAGCCAGTGTAGGCGATGTTATTACCCCATTTAATTGCCTCAAGCAAACCTAATGTCAAGGTTTTGAAGACTTGCGTTATACCTCCACTATGACTCATTCGAAATGGAGTGAGTCGTAAGAGTTGTGGTTGTTTTTATACTAATACGCACGTTTCTTATCACTGAATAAAGTGTGTAGTCAATATGTGACAACTGTGAACGTGATCCATTTGGTCTGAGAGTAAACTTTCAACGAAAAATGGTGTTCCTAAGGGACTAGGAGTTTGTGTTTGATTGCAGTTTATCTGACGACCAATACGCAGTGCAATCGTTTTGCCTTGTGAATTGTGTTTGTTTGCCTCCATTCAAATACATTTTATAATAACATAAAGGAGAAAGAAAACAAAACTAATAAATTGTGTTTATCGTCTATTTCTTGCATCGATATTGGGGAAGGATGTTTGGGAAGGGCCCATGGAAGATTTGTGGAAGATGAGGGTGGGATAATTCTGAGAATTGGTTCATGCTTAGCGTAAGAGTAAGTGGAAATTGTGCAAACAACCAGGCGCTGATTAAGGGTGCCGGGCTGGGCTTTGGATATCATATGAAGCAAGCCAGCTCAAAAGCTGCTTAATCGAGAAGTATCATGAGCACAGTGCCACGCAAGAAATTGGAGCGATCTGGTGATTGTGCTTAAAGGCGCTGTTACACTGTGCAATTTTTCGCGCAACTTGTCTTGAAATGCCAAAAACGTCGCTATACCAGTTGCAGAAACCGTTGCGTAAAGTACAATTGAGTTCTACTTTCCGCAACGGTTGCAACGAATTTTTAAAGCATTGCGTAGTGTAATATCTGTCCCCTGCAACTTGTATCGCTACGGTTTGCGGCAACAGTGTATTCAAATGTTCCCTTATCCTCATGTGATCATGGAAACGTTGCTTAGTGTAACCCCCGTAAAACAACTTGCTTCGTAAGGTGAGAACGTTTGTCGAAATGGCGTTGCGAGACATGCTGCACGCCGGAAAGATTACACAGTGTAACAGCGCCTTAAAGGATACAAATTCAAGGTTAGGAAAATATGTACTTATTATTGCCAACGAGCAAGCCGAGCGAAGACGCGAGGCTTGCGAGGCGGCCAGCTTAATGCCGTGCGAAGTATTGCAGCAGGCAGAAAAATTCTCGATCGTTGTATGAAAAGTGTAATGTAAGGCTGCGTAGTGTAATGTAAGATTCCCTGAAGATTTTAGTAGGTACCAATAAAAGCGAGTGTTTTGATGTGGGATGTCATTAGACAAACTTTCATGACGCGTGTGACTCTTGATGATCTTGTGCTCGGAGGTGAGTGAAAACACATTTTTTCCATTTCCCTGACCATTGTGTTGTGTACACTTGCCGAGCATTGCCCTCCTCCAAGCTACTCAGGGGGCTAGAAAGGGACACGTCTTACAGATGGTGGCTTCCTAAAAGCTGTGTGGAAGGCCCAAAGGTAGAAAGGGTAAAATTTTCACACTTTGAGCAAATGAAAGACATTTTCAGCTACCGGCTATGGTGCAAGATTGACAACCAGGCTTGTGCCCTGGCACGAATCAGACGAATCGCAGGGGTGGGGCTGGGCTCCTTTCATATTCGGCTAAAAAGGGGAAGAAATTCTCCCTTAGCTATGTGGTAACATAAGCAAAAAATAATAATGCATTTCACTTAGGAAATTCCACCACAGGTCGGATTCTTAAGTAGGTTTCACAATGCAACGCTAGGAGTGTCAGGATTCATTATGAATTCGGTCAATTTTAGTTCCACGTTTGTTTTTGTGTTTACCCACACTAACTTAAAGCCTCTGTCAGAATAGAAGCAATCTTTTACACGTCAGCGGAACTCACCCCGTTCTTCTCAAATTCCCTGCTGCCTAAGTACGTGTTCTAATTTATTTCATGGCATGACCAAACTGAGAGGCCATCAAGAAAGTAAGTAGCACGGAATGACCGGCAAATATCAACTAAGAAACTTATCGCACCCTTTTAAAATACCCTTTTCTGCGGACAACAAGATCGAACGCTAACTGTAAAAAAACATTCAATGCCAAGTCTGACTTTGTGATGTTGCTGACTGACTGAGCCGACTATGTTAAACTTTCTTCTGTGGTCAGTTGCCTATGTCATCAATGTGGTCTAAGAGATCAAAGTACAGTTGAAGAGCTTCCTCTGCATTTGTTGGTTGCTCCAAGTCCTCGTCTTCTAGGATCATTTCGGCCAGTTGTTTAAAGTGTGGGGAACAGCCCTTTTCCTGCGGCCGTTCTGCATACATGTCTTCAGCAATTTCAATTTCATCCATGTCGACGGGGCTTGAATAATCTTGTGTAGCTACTGATTCTGGGACAAAGTAAAGAACATCAGGCTTTCCAGAGGGGCATTCTGCATTGACAGATGGTCGGATCCTGTTAAGATTCCATTCCTGGGCCACTTTATGTAGTTCCATTTGAATGACATCCATGAAGCAGAAGTGAAGACATTCCCTTTGTATTACATCACTATCACTATACAACCCAGAATCTCGCAGGTCTTTGGAAAACTGTATCCACCACTGTGCACACCCTTTTCTGAGATGGCCCCACCACGCCTCTATTCTCTGGTTAGATGTTGATTTTCCAAACATGAAACTTTTCTCACCAGAAAAATCATCCCCAGCAGCTCTACGGAAGAAACGTTGGATGGCTGCTACGTTACAATTTTCAGTTCCTCTGTCTCCCCTTACAACTCGAGCAGTTCCCTCTATCTGTCGGACACAATCTAAATAACACTGTGCGACTATGCACGGATCATTATTTGATGAAGCAACTTCCAACCATAAAATCCTTCGGCTGAAACCGTCTATAGCACCGTGAACACAGAATCCAAATGGTTTGAGTTTATCGTACCCGTCTATATGCCAGAGGTAATTTGGACCTTTACATCGGTACACTCTTCTTCGTAGTCTCTGTCGTGAACGCAGTTCCACACCTTCTGGATCAAATATTCGTAACGTGTGGCGAACGACTTCTCTAGTAGTAGCCAGTCGGTGATGATTAACCAGCCTTTGATGCATTGCTCTATACCCAAGTAAACTTCCGCTCCCTCTCAGCTCTGCCTCCACTGCCTCGACAACCTCCTCTAGATCACTCAGGTTCTGACGTCTTGTGCACCACAGCCTCCTCAATATTCGTTTCAATTGCCTCAAACTTATCCGGATACCGTGAATACAAGCTAAAAATGAGGCTATTTCTGGAGCAGTTAGTCCTAGATCGAAATAGCCTCGTATGATTTCGTCGCGTGTTTGTAGGTCACCTCGTACTGCTGGAGAGTAATTTGGAAGCATTGCTGAAGTGCAAGACCAGTTAAGAGCTAATGAAAGCAAGAGGATGAAACCCATAGCTTCATAAAAGCATCAAAATGAACTTAATAACTTTTACCCAGACGCCATGTCGCATGTGCTTAGCTACACCAGTTCGCTTTCAACTCACCACCAAGATACTTAGGAACAGAGGAAAACAAGACATACACTGAAAAATGAGGAGCAGGAAAAAAAAGTGAGCGGCGGAAAAAAAAGTGAGCGGTGGAAAAAAAAGTGAGCGGTGGAAAAAAAAGAGAGCGGCGGAAAAAAAGTGAGCGAAAAAAAAGAGAGCGGCGGAAAAAAAGTGAGCGGTGGAAAAAAAAGTGGGCGGTGGGAAAAAAAGTGAGCGGTGGAAAAAAAAGTGAGCGGCGGAAAAAAAAAATAGTAACGGAAAAAAAAAGTGAGGGGCGGAAAAAAAAGTGAGCGGCGGAAAAAAAAAAGAGCGGCTAAAAAAAAGTGAGCGGTGGACAAAAGCAAGATTACAAAAAGAGAGCAGAGACACTTGTCTCTCACGAAAAAGGGGAGAAGAAGTAGATGTCCCTTTAAAAGCACCGTAATATAGCGATGTTTAGTGTGATGTCACCCATTGTTACTACAGTAATATGGCAAACAGAACCTAATTATCATTTTAGCAGGTTCCCGCAAAGCAGACAAAATTTTATTGGTGGAATTCTGCTCGTTTGGGAAAAAGCTTCAAAAATAAACCACCTCGAAAGGCCACACCATTTGATTTCTCACGCAAGCAAGCTGTTTTTTTTTTTAGACAAATGGTAATCTATGCATCAATAACATGACTAAAAGTGACAACTATGACAGCTATTACGTGACCGATTTTTTAGACACAGCTTCAGAGATTAAACTTCTTTATTCCGGCGTGGAACTTCAGCACTCTGCCGTTGCCAGCATCCAACTCTCTCTAGGTCTCTCAAAAACTGGCATTTGTATATGCTCTTGGCTAGCTATGATTGGTCAAAGAGCTTGAAAAATTTTACAAACGTGATCCTAACACTCATCAACCACGGCGGAAAAGCTTGTGGTAAAGACTTGCGGTACATACTTCAGCAACTGATAGCAACGGACACCGCAGTTTCCGCGGTCCTTTACACTAACCCGTGCTGGCTAACCGCAGAAAAACTAACAATAAATATCATTACGTTAAGATACCTAACAACAACAACAATTACATGTAATTGTTCTTCTTTCGAGGTGGTTTATTTTTGAAGCTTTTTCCCAAACGAGCAGAATTCCACCAATAAAATTTTGTCCGCTTTGCGGGAACCTGTTAAAATGATAATTAGGTTCTGTTTGCCATATTACTGTAGTAACAATGGGTGACATCACACTAAACATCGCTATATCATTACTTGTGGGGAGTTTCGAGAACACGTACTCAGAGCTCACATTCAGATGTTCCATTGTTCCACCGTTCCCACAATTCCATAATATACAATGGCATCGTTTTAACACTTTTGAGGTGGGTCTTCGTTTTAGATCAGTGGATCTTCGTTTTAGATCACAGGGTCTTCGTTTTAGATCAGCGGGTCTTCGTTTTAGATCAGTGGGTCTTCGTTTTAGATCACAGGGTCTTCGTTTTAGATCAGCGGGTCCTCGTTTTAGATCACAGGGTCTTCGTTTTAGATCACGGGGTCTTCGTTTTAGATCAGTGGGTCTTCGGTTTAGATCACAGGGTCTTCGTTTTAGATCAGTGGGTCTTAGGTCTTCGTTTTTGGGTCTTCGTTTTAGAAACACCCCTATTTACAGGCGAAAAAGTTGTCTCACCTGCCAGGGTCACCTTACCTGCCGAGGCGAGACAACTCGCCTCCCCGAGTTGTCTCGCCCACCTCATGTAAACGGTTGATAGAAGTTTTTAAACAAATGAGTGGAAAAATATCTCGCCAAGGGTAACTCGGGCGGAGGGTTGTCTCGGGTACCCGAGACCATATAAACAGGCCCATGTATGAACGGTACAGTAGCGATAGCGGCACGATAATCACAAATTCATGGCTGGCAGATTGAGGTTAATTCGTCTCATTGACGCTGGATGAATGTTTGCTGTTGGGTGGCCTTAGAGGGAGCGTAATCGAACAAGCACTCTGATTTTGTTTGGGAATTTGACGAAGGTGTGACTGAGCAGCAGCTTCTGACATCTTTACACCTCAATGCCTCGAGTCATCTTGAAACTGCTCCAGGGACTCGTAAAGTTCTTTAAATTTTTTCAGTTCTAATTCTAGGACTTGAATGCAATTTTCGTATTTCTCCAGTTTACGTTTGCATTTGTAACAAATAATAGTTGCGTGAAACGCTTCGACAAAAAAACTCAGAAACGATGTATCGCACAGACTTGAGTACTGGTGAGGTGATTTATGAATTTGTCTCCTACAACATTCCAAGTTTTCGGCTTATTTCATTGAACAGTTTCGATTTTATTTTTTTGTTACGTGACACTGACAACGATTAATTCACTCCACCGTGAGAATTTCCCAGTAGAGTGACCGGTAAATATTGTACAAATATTTTTATCACGTGGATAAAACCGGTGTGCCCAAGTTTCTAAATTACTAACTTACTCTGGAAGTCAATCAAAATAAGTTGGTTTGCATGGAAGTGACGTTTTTAACGGCCTGTACCAGAGGTTTTCCTCGCCTCTTCGTGACTCGCTCTTTTCATAGCGAGAAAATAACCTCTGGAACCCAGGGTAAAGAAAACGATAACCACAAAGTGGTTTTTCTAAACACAATGCACAAATTTCGCAAATTGATGGTTATAATTTTGGGTTATTCCCTTGTTTGTCCCATGAAGAGCGCCTTTGTCGAATGCGGTTCGCCTACGTGTTCAAAGGATTCTAAACGTTGTAAACACGGATCCAAAATGTCTGCTGATGAAAAGAAGGCCAAAACACCTAGCTACGAAGCACTGGAAGAAGCTCTTGGCTTTATGAAGAAAGCTTACGACATAATACATCAGCAAGCTGAGGATGTTCGCAAGGAAAAGGAAGCCTTTGAATCTGTTGCTAAAAAACTTGATTATGTTCACTTCTCTTCCACCGTCGAGCTAAATGTAGGCGGTCAGCATTTCACCACAAGCCTCCAAACGCTGACAAAAGACACAGGTTCAATGCTACGTGCTATGTTCTCTGGAAGATTCGATATGAAACCGGCTGAAGATGGTTCGTACTTTATTGATCGCGATGGAACGCACTTCCGGTATATCCTGAATTATCTGCGCACTGGTCGACTCCTTCTTCCGGCGGATGAGTTGGTCCAAAAGGAATTGCTTCAGGAAGCTCAGTTCTATCAAATCCGTGGTATCGTCGATGGACTGCTCGTAAAGCTCCCTCAATCGTTCTTAGAGTCTAAAATTTTGTCTGACGAGCAAAAGTAACCTGCGATCAGGCTCTATTTTAGTTTCGCGTGGTACGTAATGTGGAGTTGGCGAAACGAAAAATAGAGCCTGACCAAATTCCTCTTCGAAATTCCTTCCGCCCACTTTTTTTGATTGATTGACATGTCCTTCATCGGCCAATCAAATTTACATCCATTACACCAATACACGCGTGGACGGCAGAATTCACGCTATTTTGTTTTGACCAGAGTTAATTACCGTGGGAGGAATATTATGAACGAATTCGAAAGTTACCGTTGGCTTTAATTTGAGAAAAACACATTTAAAGCATGGGGAATGTTTTCGACGACTATATTGCGGCAAAGGCCGGTGTAATTCTCCCTCTGAACTTCACTGAATATGCAATCTTTTGAGCTTGACATCTTAATTTGTAATTGAGATAACCTAGCATTTTGTCGTTGGACGGTTTGGCAATAGATTTCTAAAGTGAAAAAAGAGAAATACATTATTCCTTTAACGTGTTTGCCCATGAAGGTTTCTTTGGTGATTATTATTATTATTATTATTATTATTATTATTATTAGTATTATGATTATTATTATTTAAAAAATTATAGCGTGCAAATTAAGCGGGTAACGCAAGGCGCAGTAGAACAAGACAACAGATGTATTTGCGTTTTTTGAGGGGAACACTGCCTTGACACTGGTTAGCCTATGCGACTTCCGGATTGCGTGACATAGAACAACCTCACTTATCTGCCTAGCACTACGAGCTGAGTGGTAAACAGCACGTGCTGGATCGGACAAGAGTATTGGTTAGCAAGCAATGTACAAAGGCAAACGAGGCAACAAGCTTGGGGGAAGTCGCTGCGCAGACTTAACCACCACAGATGCGTGCAAGGCACTGCATCCCTCCAAGCCAAACACGCGGAAACTTAGATACTGGTCGGTAACAGAGGCAATCTTAGGGGTGACTGAATGCAATACACTCTTTGGAGTACAATATAGAGCTGGTAGCAGTCAGAAGACCAGCGACCGATTACCTTAATAAGCCAATCTGGCACGCCGGCAGCAGCAGCCAGGGCAAGTAAACTCGCTACAGCGGAGAAATGCAAAAAACGCTAAAGTAAAAGCAGCCCAGGTCATAGAAAAATCCCTAGGACTTAGCCAGGACTGCAATATAGGACGGATAGCGCAAGGCACCCGAGGGGTAACCGGCTGGTCACGAATTTGTGTGTCGCCCTGAAATCAGAGAATGCCGTTAAGAACAGAAGCTTGCCCTTTAGGGGATCGGGGAAACTCGCTGTAAGATGGAGGCTACGAACCGCCGCTAAATAAAGTTTAATTGTGCTATGACGCACTGATCTAGCTAAATAGGAAGCGAAGTAAATGAGTGTGCCTTAAGAAGCTGGTAACACTTCCCCTGAAGGGCTTTGGAGACGATTCATGAGGCAAAATGTTAAGAGATGCTTTTCCCCAGAGCTGTAAGCGTGATTGGTATTCTTTGCGAGGCTCCAGCTAGCGTAGGTTAGGACCTCAGCCCTCAAAGGGTCATTAGCGAAGGCGGGATGGTACAAGGCATCTGCTCTGCGACTGGGGCTAGAGCCCGAAAACGCTGCATCAGCGGGAGAGCGCATCAGCAAAGCCGTTAGAAACCCCGGGAACATGACGGGCCCGTACCAAAAAATTGTGTTTCATGGAAATGAGAACTAAACATCGTACCAAACCCATGATACGCGGGGACTTGGAATGCCCTGAATTAATTATAGAGACCACAGACTCGTTATCACAACAGAACTGAAGGCGTTTTCCCGTGAAAAAGGGGTGCCATATCGCACAGGCGACAACAATGGGGAGAAGTTCCTGCCATTCAATACTAATACCCCTAACCCTATAAAGGCGCAAGTGGGGAGGCCAACGACCTTGGAACCAGTGACCCTTAAGAAAACGCCAAAACCCACCGAGCTGACAACAGTCGAGGAAGAAGGAACGCCCGTTCCAATCGCTAAGAAAAACCTTGCACATATTTATGTCCTTAAAGAACTCCCGATTGAGGCGGATATGGTGGAAGCGACTGGGGACCACTCTGGTCAGATTGATTATGCGTTGAAGGAAAGTCCTGCCCGGAACGACTACCTTACATGCAAATTGAAGGGTGCCAATTAACGTCTGTAGCTCTTGCAAGCGCACCGAACGGCGTTTTTTGAACGAGGCTAGGAGATCCCGGATACGTGATAATTTATCGTCGGGGGGCGAGCCTCCATGCGAACCGAGTCTAGGACAATGCCCAAGAACTTGAACTCAAGGACTTGAGAAGGGCCTATAGTTTTGGATGGTACCACAGGGGCGTTGAGCGACATGAAACCCCGGAGAAACGTGCTAAAACTCTGGAGACACAACACTTTTGAGGGTTCTGCGATAAAGAAATCGTCTAAGATATGAATAACGTGTTGAAGGCCGTACTTGTGCTTACGGTCCATTCGATACCACAGGACAGTTGGTTGAAAACGAATCCATCGATTCGCTCTGACGAAGGGCTAACGCTCGAAACATCAGCTTTTAGAATCCCTGTACGGTGGTCAATTTACATTATCAACTCCGTTGATAAAACCAAATTTTTGTGTACTACTTCCCCACCGACGCAGCACCACAGTTTCTTTAGAAACTACCCCCCTTAGCCACGAAGGCCCCCTTACCAAGAGACTGGATGATGCTAATGGCGTCGTCCACCCTAACGTATGACAAAGAGAACGGATCCTTGGGTATGTGATCGTTAATGTTATCTCCCTGCGAGTATTAAAGATGGTAGTCCGCCATTCAGGGGAGTGTTTCGTGGGAACTACCCCAACCGGGTGACATTTTAAGGCAGGGAGAGGCGGTGAAGAGTAGGGCCCTGCTACCCGCTCAAGCTTTACTTCCTTGTTCAAATTGAGGGTAACCGCCTCTGGATGATCAGGTTGGGGGAAACCCGGGGGGAGCGGGGACCAGAGTAACCTACGTGCGCACCTTGCCTGAGTATACGAAGCAGATTAGATACAAATGTACGGTTGGGAGCCTGAGGGCTTGTTGAAGTCGAAGCATACAGTTTTCTGTTGGGATCAGCGGAAGGACAGTTGTCCTGAGTTCTGTAGGGACTCGAGCAAACGGAGCAATGGGGCTTAGCTAAACCCGAAAATGTTAAGGTCCACAGCTCCAGGTCTACGGTGTCCCGACCGGTGTCCCAGCTAATGGACAGGTTATGCGCAGCGCGCTGGCGGAACTGCGAATACCAAGCCATGCCCTTAAACTTAGTTACCGCCTTGCTTATAATTTGCTGGTATTTGATTAGCTCAAGTGCTCTTCGAGGGTAGGCAGCGACTAAGACCAGCATGAATGCAGTATAGGCATCCAACCATTTTTGGAAGGAGTCCATTGTGGGTCTCCGCTTCCTTACCATGGTAACAGAGGAATCCATGGGGCCTAGGGCCGAGTCGTCCAACCTTAGCTGAAGTTCGGGGGTATGGGTCTCATTAAGCGATTCGGGTAACAACAACGCAAGGTCTACGTGTACTCACCGCGTAAGATTCTGTCCTCCAGATTACGGTCGACTGGCCGGGAAGGACCCAAAGGTGAGGCCATTCCGGGAGTACGAGGGCGTGGAACCGCTTGAGGTGAAGATTCCGGTCGTTACAGCCTACGAAAGGCTTCAAGCGCATTGGAAACCGATTCCGCAACGATCTCTTCAATGGCAGCACGTTGGGCTGGACTTACGGGAGTAGAGCCGTTGGGATCTTCCACAGGCGTTGCTGGCTCGTCGAACAACTCGCCGATAGAAGAGGACGAGTCTTCGTTCGACTGGGCGGTCCTCGATGTCTCGTTCGTGGACGGGTGCGGACGTCTTTGAAGCCGTTTGGACCTGATTCACGGAGTTTGCTCGCGTGCGAACGGCGTTGGAAGTCGAGCGACGGCTTCTAGTGGTTGCCTTCTTGACCCTAGACGATTGCTTTTGCTCACGGGCGACTGCCTTGGGATTGTTGTAAAAAGTAAAAAAAGCCACATCTACTTTTTGCAATATAACCATCTCAACTTCTAACGCAATATTGTTGCGCGAGAAGTTGCACGAAAAATGTTGCCCGTATTACTGGGCCTTAAGGGAAATAAGTCTTGCCGCTGACTTCTGTAGACGCTGTAATTTGGCGACGTTAACCGCAGGCAAGCTGTACGGGAGACTATTGCAATAATCAATGCGACTAATAATAAAGGCATGCACCAGTATTTGGGTAGCTTCCATAGTTAGCAACTTTCGAATGTGCCTGATGTTGTATATGTGAAAGTAAGCAGCTCTACACGTTTTGTTAATGTGATCATGGAGAGTAAGGCTCGTATCCATGCACGTTCCAAGGTTCCTTGCGGAGATGACCGGAGAGACGGTATCACTACCGGTTAGATGAATCAAGTTTCGGTTTTGTTGTCATTTAACCTGAGCTTGTCAGTGAGCATCCATGCTCTTATTTCTTCGACGCGTCTATCCATGGCTTTGATAGCCTGTGCCTGACCAGTGCCACCTGGTGAAAAGGCAAGGTATATCTGAGTATCGTCAGCGTAGGCGTGAACATTGGTTAGGTTGTTGTCAATTATCTGAAATAGTTTGCTAGAATAAACCGTGAAAAGTAATGGTCCTAAACAAGAACCTTCAGGAACTCCATAGTGAAGATTGAATTCAACAGAAAGATGTCCATCCAAGGTTACACGTTGGCGTCTCTTCGATAGGTAGGAGGAAAACCAACCTAAAGCAGTCCCCTTAATACCAAAACTCCTCTCGAGACGTGAAAGCAAAATGCTGTGATCAACCGTATCAAACGCCGCACTTAAATTGAGTAAGACCAACAGGGTAACTTGCTGACTGTTCCTATTAATTAGCAGATTATGCACTTTTAACAATGCCGTTTCAGTACTGTGGTCTTTACGATAAGCTGACTGGAGTGTCGGAAAAAGGTCAAAATGCACCAAGTAATCTTGCAGTTGATCAACTACAGCCCGCTCTGTTAGTTTGGATACAAATTTCAAATTACTGACCGGTCTTAGGTTTTTAAAATCCGTATCCAACCCTTCTTTGTTCAACAAGGGAGTTACAAGGATCTGCTCCCAATCAAGAGGAAGTAGCCATTCGATAAAGGACAGTTAATCACCAATGATGTTGGCATTGGATCCATGGAACACTTTCCTCACTTGTTTATGAGATTGAGTGTACCGTTTCGCTATCGGATGGCTATTAGAAACCATTCAAAGCTCGGATAAACACAACTTTAATAACACTGCACGATGCAATACAACATGGCGGATCTCTCTCCTAGATACCCATAACTCCGCGCGTTACAAAGGTCCGCATAGCACACTTATAAGACTCTACATCCCTTCCTTTCCATGCAGTATTACAGTATTGTAAACAAAGCGGCGTTACAATAAAGTTTATCAACAAGCTGTTTCTATCAATCAAAGTCGATAAACACGAGTTTAGTTAAGCTTTTAAAGTGCCCCTAACCCAAAAATATTTTTTTCGCTAAAATGAATCTTTGCACCCGTTCCAAACGCATTGCGGCCATTTTTTCCTTTTTCTAACAAATCCTGCCTTTTTACAGGCTTCAAAACTTGCGAAAAGCCAAGCATCTTTGGTTCAAGACCGAGTCAGAAGTGGAGTGGGTCTATTCCTGATTTGACGTTACAATCTACTTTGCATGCATGTTTACAAAGAGTTAATGCAATGTAAATCAGGAATAGACCCACTCCCCTTCTGACTCGGTCGTGAACCAAAGATGCTTGGTTTTTTGCAAGTTTTTAAGCCTATAAAAAGGCAGGATTTGTTACAAAAGGGGGAAAAAAGGCCGGAATGTGTTTCGAACAGGTGCAGAGATTCATTTTAGCGAAAAAAATATTTTGGGGTTAGGGGCACTTTAAACAGTTCCTAGGCTTCCCTAGAATCTTTCGGGGGATCTAATGATGCACCTAGGTCTCTCTACCACTCCTGGTTTATCTTCAGACTTTGTGTTTGCTGGAACTGATTCAGTGGCTGGTTCAGGCTCGCTCACTGACAGATACGGTTTCACCGACGAATTATCTCTCTTGTACACAAAAATTTTGGTTTTATCAACGGAGTTGATTATGTAAATTGACTACCGTACAAGGATTCTAAAAGCTGACGTTTCGAGCGATAGCCTTTCGCCAGAGCGAATCTTCGTGGCTAAGACCGACCTCAAGTCTGCCTTCCGATTGATACCCGTCCACCCCAATGATTGGAACTTGCTGGATATCTACTGGCAGTCCCGTTATTTTGTGGATATGTATCTGCCCTTTGGTTTGCGTAGTTCCCCTTTTCTTTTCAACCAAATGTCCTATGGTATCGACATAGTACCTGAGATTCAAATTGGGATCACTCTGATTCAATCTGGACAGCGCTTCTGCCAGGTTGGTTTTTCCGGGTCTGTACACTACTCGGTAGTTGTGGCACTGCAAACGAAGAACCCATCGCTCGATGCTTCCCGATGGTTTGGTTCAACCCTTCTACTTCTAAAAATGCACTCGAGAGGTTTATGGTCCGTCTCTAATTCAAAGTCACGCCCACACACATATAAGTTGAACTGTTCACTTGCCCCATACCAGAGGGAGGGCTTCTTTTTCTGTCTGAGCGTACCGTCTTTCGACCTCAGTAAGGTTACGCGAGGCATACGACACAGGTCTCCATTCCCCTTCTTGAAACTGGAGTAACACTGCTTTCAGACCGTCTGGTCCTGCGTCTGCCACTATCCTTGTCTTGCAATCCCCTCTGAGATAAAACCAGTGCTTTCGCTGATGTCATGAGACTTTTGAGCTCTTCGAATGCCTTTTGTTTTTGTTGTTTATCCTGAACTTCTTGTCCTATACCACGGGACTTTAGGCCCAGCAACCATAGCCCTAGTTTTTATTGGGGCGTGACGATTGATAACATTAGTTAGAGTATCTTGGTATATTCGAACGAGCGCATCTTATTCCACACTGTCGCAAGATGATCTTGAATTGTGGGTTCCGAACATAGCGTAGACGCTGCGGTATCATCTCTAAGACATTGTGTGTCTATGGATTTAAACTTCTTATAACTAATACTCTTAACCGTCAAATCAGGTTTACATTTACGTAACGTGCACATAACTGAAGCATGATCTGCGAAGAAACGACCAACACAGGGCAAACATTCGAAGATTTGTTCTGAAGAACGAGTTATGACCAAATCCAGAGTATGACTATGGATGTGCGTAGGTTGATTAACGTACTGACGTAGTCCAACAGAATCAAGGATCAGGATTGTTCCGAATTTTGACATGGATGTTAAAATCACCCAATATCAGAAACTGATAGAACATTGCACCGGTATCGGAGAGGTCATGAGTTGGAATCCAGCTAAGCCGCCAGATTTTTTTAGGTGTCTATGTGAGACAATTGCTTAAATTGTTCAGATAAGTACGAGGATTACTTCAATCTTTCAACTTACATGATGTAAAATATGTCGGATAGTTAATATGAAGTTTAGAAGGGAGAACGGTAAATGGAGAGCATGCGGTGAAAGATATTTGTTGAGTTCAATCCGTGCCCTGAATTCTACACTACCAACTGAGCTATGAAGGCACTCGTTTGGAAGTAAGTCAAATTGTTGGGCTCATGTGTTCCTGTGAAAGGAATCAATGAATGGAAATAAGTGTATTTATTATATAGATACTGATGAAATACCAGGACTTCTCCTTTTACTAAAAAATCATATCTTCACCGCGCGCAGTGAACATATCATTTTTATCTTTCACATGTGAGAATATAGGTGTCGTCATGGTAACGAACACGATTAGCCAATAAAACGCGAGCTTCGTCTTCATTGTAAGTTACTTTTGTGCTTCAATGTATTTATTCTCGACTACTATAACATTTTTATTGCAAAATTTTACATTATCATGATTTGCTTTTCATAACTTTCATATCTTGTTTCATGTTACACGACATGCGTGTTTTAGTAGTTGGTGGCCACTTTTTCATCATTTCGAATTTCGAAAATGAATAAAACAAGTTGTTTTAAATCTTGACATTTCATCAATATCTATATAATAAACAGAACATTACATGGGCGCTTTGGGATACGAATTTTATCTTCTCGTGCTGAAAGTATCTCTCACTCGTTCGCTTCGCTCACTCGTGAGAGATACTTTCAGCACTCGAAGATAAAATTCGTATCCCCGCGCGGCCATGTAATATCATCTATTTATTAAAAACTGGATCATTGAATAATGCTCGATTTCCAGACGCAAAGAACCAGGGTGCGAAAAATAAGACAGGGTAGCATCGAGGACAAGTGACTGGATATTAGATGTCGTGTGTTCGATAAAGCTTGGAATTCTTTGAAATCACAGTAGAAGTGTGGAAAAAGTTGTTGTAATCCTCGTCTGAGTCACTACCCGACAGATAAAAAAATCACCAAGGATTGAGTTGATCACAGCTGGATTGCATTTGTAAATGACTTGATTGTGATTCACTAACCGTTCTCCATGTTGGGAAGCACTACCAAAATTGCGATCTGTAACGACGTTCTGGTCAGCGGTAAAGCAAAGCGCTTTTTTAATTGTATTTTTAATAATTTATTTATTTATTTGTTGATGTTTATTATTTTTCGGTGTTCCGTGACGTTCCGGTGTTCCGTTGTACTTGGTTTTAGCACATGCCGCTTCAACAGGATTTGAACCTATGACCTCTGCGATGCCTGTGCAATGCTCTACCAACTGAGCTATGAAGCCACTCGGATGGGAGCTCATCGATTTGTCGGACTCATGTGTTCCTGTGAAAGGACTCCAATGAAATAAATGTGTAATTTGAAGTGCGGGTGATAGACGAAAGGGAAAAGTGATCCTCACACTTATGCTACCATTTGTGTTTTTTAGGTTTAACAGGATTTAAGAGGTGTGAGAAGTTCTTCTTATTCAGCCTTGTAAACCAATCAGGAGCTGGACCAACAAAGATCAAACTCAAGGGTTCTTCAAACGACTGTGGAATCTGCTGTAACAGTTCATATGGACCCACGTTTGGAGGCAACAATGACCTTTATATAAGTAGTGACGCAAATACCAATGCCAATAGCTGCAGTAACTTAAACGACACGTATGAATGCCCCCCTAATATGGTTGACGATTCATTTTTAGCGGGCAGCTGCAATTTTTACGTCCATGAGCTGGAAGTGTTTGTCTTTAAAAACGAGCTTGCCTAAGTGCCTTGAATGGTTTGACTATCCCTGCAATAAGTCTGTTAGAATAAGACAAGAGCCTTTTGTCGTTTAAACACCCGAAAAATTAGTTTTGACTGTGGGACTGTTTCCACTATAAAAGTGTGTTTTAATCCTTCAATGGACGTGTTGCTGACTTTTCATGAAATGCTTTAGAGTTACTACCTATTCAAAGGACGAAAAGTTGGTACTTTAAGCTCTCTTTATAATGGACGTTCTACCTGTCAGCGTTGCAATTATCAAATAGACTAACAGCAGTGATATGCGTATCATGTTCTCTTAACTTAACCACATTGATCTAATTAATTCATTGAGACCAGTAGTTGATAGTTGAAAGCAATCAAACAGTACGAGAACTCAACGAAGATTAAGAACTTCTTCCGGCCGGAAAGGGAAAAAACTGTAACTGTAACTGTTAATGTCTTTCATCGTAAAGCTAAAGCCTTCAATTCGGACTTTAGAACGAGGTAAAGTGCTGAATTTTTGTAATGGCAATATTTTCAAGTAATGGGGAACTTGGTCATGCATCGTGGATTGAGATGTAGAAAGCCAGGAGTTCGACAGATTTCCGGCTCTCCCTTATTCTTTATGCCCGTGTCAATATTCACAATATATCGGAAATGGTGTCTGAAATTGCAAAGCAAAGTGAAATGAAAAACTGGTGCAACGCGACACACGGGATGTATTCAAGTACACTTCTTTTGCCAAAGAAGCAAATTCAAGGTTTTGACACAGCGTGAGTAACAACAATTCATTGATGGCGGAGATGCACGTTATATTTTAAGCAAATAAAGTAAACCAAAAAATTGTTTGGAATTCTATCAGGCTAGGGAATTGCAAGTTTTGGGCCATTTTTATGTAAGCTTTCGGACAAAATAAGAGTAAAATAGTTTTATTCCAGCAACACAGTCACATCAGTAGCGGATCCAGACCAAGAGCCAATTGAATTAGCGGTGATCAATGACCAAAGGAAAATCTTTTTTTTTTCCTTATTCCATAGATGTAAGCAAGTCGCGCTTAAATTTAAGAAGCAAACTGCGTCAGTGATGTATTACAGTACACAGTGATGTATTACAGTTCAAAGTGTAGAATAAAAGTTGTAAGAATTGTAATGACAAACCTTTCACTGCCAAAATCGTATCAGCAAAAAAGAAAATTTGGTTTTATCCAACGTTATCATAAAAGTAAATTAACCACCGTACGAAATATTTGTTGGCTGACGTTTCGAGAGTTGGCTAACCAATTCGTTCTGACGAAGGGCTAATGTTCGAAACGTTTATTTACCATTATCAGCTCGTTTGGTAAAACCACATTTTCTTGTTTTCCTCCCCCCGGACGCAGCGCCATAGTTCCTTTAGAAACTAATCCCTTCAGAGCATTAACAGTTTCAAAGTAGAACACTGCTGCTTGAGGCAGCTAGTGTTACCCAAAGCTGTTTCTCCTACTGAGCCCCCATCCGGAATAGCACTTGTAAACCTCGCAAAAAAGGAAAGAAAACAAGCGCGAGTTGTCAGTGGGTCAGCCCCTTCTCAAGGTAGCGATGACAACGGAGTTATCATTGTTCCCTTGAATTAAAAGCGGAAATATTCTGGCTGATTAAATGTAATTTTTTGACCGATTACACATTTTCCGTCATGTATAGACCTCCCTCCACTTGGGACGAGGTTGATTGCAGAAGATAAAATATCGTGAGCGTGACGTTTGGGCCTGAGATTGTTCCTACTGCTGTTACGGTCGTCTGTGTGGTGTTGCCGTATTTCTTGAACCTGGATCCAAAAGCACTTGCCGTCTCACCAATGTAAAACGCAACATCAAATGATCCTCATTCTGCATTCTGTAAACAACGCCAACCTCACATTTCTTCCATCTTATCTGTGGAACTTTTAATTATTGAGAAAAAACAGAAGAGATTTTCCCCGTTGCCACAAAGAACTTGGGTGTTAACGTTGATGATGATCATAGGTTAGTAGGGATGAAAAGAGACGAAGACGTCTAGGAGAGGGAGAACTTCACACGAAAATCTGATTTCTTGTTGTTGAGATGATTTCCCATTGAATGAATGAATTATTTTTGTTGGAAAACCCATTCACCGGCAGAAGAGCGATTGAATTACTGAGGTGCTGGCCAGATGTACATGTATGCACATGCACTTGTACAAATATATGTATATGAAATACATAAATGGAAAACAATGCAATATCATATTGACTTATTTTAAATTAAAAAACCAATAATTATCGAGCTAACCTCCTGCTGTTGCGACTCGATTCCAATTGGAATTATACTGGCATGAACAGTGTTGAAGCTAAGGGAGAATAGTGGACCAATTTTGTGGTGTGTGCTCAGTAGGGCCCTCTACATTACTTCAAATTTGGCCAATCCCTTCACGACATTGTTTTGAGGCTAACGACAAAAAAATGTAATGCACACGCGCAGGCGTGCAGATATATTTACCCACATGCACAAGGTGCTTAGGAGTCGCAACTCGTTTAAACTCTCTCGTGCAACCATGATTCACCACAGAGGACAGACCACAACACCGGAAACTCCATGCTCTACTCTTTGCGAACAGTGTGTGGGTTCTTTTACTTCCCACAGAGTTGATGAACTAGGGAGAGTACTCTTATAGTAATAGGTGTTACCCTCTTTAAATAAAGGTTATTGTAAGGGTTGTGAGATGGGGCCTACGGTTTATAGTCTTTATCCGAGAAGACTAGAGAGCGTAACCATTTACAGATGCACTTTCTCCTCAGTTATTTAAAGACCCTGAGTGTTGGTCCGGCCGGAGTCGAACTCACGACCTCCCGCATGGAAGCCCGATGCTCAAGCAACGGAGCCAACGGTGTATCATTGTATAATTATGTTGTCATCGCTTTTTTGGTCAAGGACGACACCGGCTACTACGACGACCACAACCACCATCGTGACGACGATTATGATGATTACGACGACAATGATGATGATGAAGAAATGTACCTTTTTTCGACGGCGATTCGGGAATGCTCGGAGAAAATCGGAGTGCTCCTTTGCTGGAGTCAGACCGAGGACCTTCTGATGACTATTTCGGATGCCCTACCACTGAGTCATCGGCGTTGATTCGTAGGAGCTAAGTTCATGCAACAACTTGTAATCGGAATGTAGAAGGTTCAACTCCACAAAAGCAGCATTCTGGGTTTTTTTCCGAGCATCCCCGAAACACCATCGATAAAGATACATTTCTTCATTCATTTACCGGGGTTAGCATTTCATCATCTCCTTCACTCTAAATCATGCGTTCGTCCGTGACATTGGAGAGGATGGAGTAACGTGCTGCCATGGGCTTAATATTGAGGTTAACATTGTTAATTAAGCCAAGCCGGATGTCAAATGGATTGAATCTGAAGCGTTCTTTGAATCTCAAAGCAAGAATGGATCATACCAACCTACGATTTCATGTGAGTTGATTTGATCTGATTTCTATACAGTGTCTCCAGTAAGTACCTCAGCGATAAATACACTTGACACTTTAAATGGGCCTTATTCGCGCAGCGGCCATATTGGCTATAGACAATAGATTTCGGACCCCGAGCCTTGAGATGAAATGTTTGGGAACGAGTTTATATGACTGGTTAAGTAACTATCTAAATGGAAGACAACAGTTCACAGTATTAAATGGAGTGAGGTCAGATCTGCTGCCGGTGACTATGGGAATACCTCAGGGTTCTGTATACACCTTATTCCAAAATGGCCACTGATTTATGTGGATACAAATTGGCCCTTGTTGCCTCGTTCAAGATAAAATATTCTTTTGAATCTTAAGCTTAAAAACGAGGCATCAAGGGCTTATTTGAATAAAAACAAAAGAATATCTAAACGGCGGCAATCTTGGAATAAGGTGTATTGGGTCCGACATTGTTTAACATATTTACCAACGACTTGTCATCGATGGTCCAATCAGGGTGGCTATACATGTTCGCTGATGACAGAACAGTTTACTGTAAAGGAGACTCGGCAGACCTGGCAATCACTCAGTTAAATAAGGCCTTACACGAAGTTTATACTTGGTGCCAAAACAACCAGCTGACACTACATCCCGGCAAGAGTGAAATAATGCTGTTCAGCACGTGAAATCCGATGCGCCCTATTGCTCCAGTGCTCTTGGGAGGCTCTCATCTTAAATGGGTCTTGAAAACACCCTTACTAGGCCTAACAGTTGATCATAAGCTTACATGGATACCACATGCATGTTTTGGAAACCAAGAAGACCTTTGCAACCAAGTTAGATTTGTTGAAACGATCTAGGTTCTTATCAAGGAAGGTACTGTGGGGTGCATGAAATTTTGATTTGTTCTGTTCTATACATATAGAACGCTTACACTGTAGAGCAGCTAGAATTATCTTCAACTTGCCTAAGGATATGGCGTCATGTGACGTACTGGAGGGCGACCACTCACCTATTCTGTTTTCAATCTACAAGATGGATATTTTAAAGCTTTTCTATAAAGAGCACAATGAGATCCTGCCAGAATTCCTATCCAAGCATGGATATCTACTCTAAACGTTCCAACGACCATGCCTTAAGGGGAGATGATTCACTGATGGTACCACGGTCTAAAACTAGATATATGAAGGATCCCCTCGCTTATAGAGGTGCAATTCTGTGGAACACCGCTTGTTTAAATGAACCTGAGATTCTTACACACAAACAAGAATGAGCTGTACAATCGATTGAAGACAAAATCATATTTCAGAGACTTTAAATTTATCGTAGTTTCAGCTTCAGTTGTTCGGTACCGAGATGATGATTTTATTTATATTTGATTGTATTCACTGTAAATATTGTACATATTTGTAAATATTGTAAATAGAAATATTGTAAATAGGTTTTAATTTTTTTAATTTACACACGACCTCACAAGCTTGTCAGCTTTTATTATTATCGTGTCAAAATAAAAAGGAATTTTTCTTTTCTTTCTTTCTTTGCGCAAAAACAAAGTTTTCAATCCCTCGGGACTCAACATGGCCGCTGCGTGATTAATTCCTACAAAGTTCATTATGATTATG
>NC_090890.1:33396290-33398790 GCF_036669925.1 Montipora capricornis | reverse complement strand
TTAGTTAGTTAATTAGTTAGTTAGTTAGTTAGTTAGTTAGTTAGTTAGTTAGTTAGTTAGTTAGTTAGTTAGTTAGGTTGATTAGTCAGTCAGTCAGTCAGTCAGTCAGTCAGTCGACCACAGTCGAGCAATTCTTCACAACTTCTCGCCACTCTTCTCTGTCATTCATGAGGGCAGGCAAATCTTCTAACTTGATATTCGGGTCTCTAGTGATGCTGTCCAAGAAGCTAAATGGTCTTCTTCATCTGTTAGGACATTGGAGTCTCAGAAGCAGAATGTCGGAGATTATCTGATCTTTAGCTCTCAAGCAATGCCCAGCAAAACTTGCTCTTCTTTGCGGAACCAACGTTGATATAGGAGGGAGGTCACCGTAAATTTCAGCTTTAGTCTTGGGTTGACGCCAGAAAAATATTATTTACTCGCATGAGTAAACGAGTGTACGTGCCGTCCAGATTTTCTTGGAGTCGCTTCGTCATGCTCCAAGTTTAAGAGCCGTACAAGAGGATGCTTTCCACGCAGGCTTTAAAGAAAGCTATCTTGGTTTTGACAGCGATGTTGGACTGCCATACATGATGGAGTCTGTTGCATGCTGACCATGCTTGAGCTTTAAGAGTGACGAAGTCCTTTCTACTGTCAACTACATATGATCCCAAGTACTTGAAATCTTGTACGCTATTATGAACTGTGCCATCTTTGGACTTAACTGGAGGAGCATCCACGTCTCCATTTACATTGAGGTATTCTGTCTTTCTGGCATTCAACAATAAACCAACCTTGGCTGATGCTACCTCTAAGGATACAAGAAGTTGTTGTGCATCTTCAAGGGTCGATGACGTCAGTGCAATGTCATCAGCATAGTCGAGGTCTGGGAACTTTCCAGGATCTCTGTTGGTCTTACTCGGCTTGACATCAAGGCCTAACTTGTTCATGCCATCAATGGATTGCCGCAGAATGTAGTCGACCACAATCACGAACAGGTATGGCGCTAGCGAGTCACCCTGGAGAATTCCTGTTGTTGTAACAAATGATTCTGTTGGCGGCCATTAGGGATGCTGACAAAGCTGGTAGGTGCATGGTACATTACAGCAATAGCTTGAACAATTTCATCTGGAATACCATAGTTTGATAGAATATGGAGCATGATGTTGCGATTTACACTATTAAACGCCTTTGCAAAATCAACAAAGATGATTGCAGCCTTTCCTTTCGATATACTCATCTCTTCTATTATTCTGCGCACTGCAAGTATCTGTGGTGTAGTCGAGCGGCCTCTTCTAAACCCATTTTGGTTTCTTCAGAATATAGGATCGACGTGTTCGGCAATTCTATTAAGAAGCATTGAGTTGCAGATCTTGGATGCGATATCGGAAAGAGTGATACCTCTGTAGTTGGCAGGGATTGAGAGATCTCCTTTCTTAGGCAGTGGCAGGATGGAAGAAAGAGAGAAATCTTTTGGTTTGTTTCCAGATTTTGTTTCATTGCAAAAGTGAAGCAGGTGAGAGTGGAACAATGGTGATTCCCAGATAAGGGCAGGAATTTTATCAGGCCCGGGGCTTTTCGTGTTTTGAAGCTTCTTCACGCTTCTTTTATTTCTTCCATTTCAAAAGGACCTGTTTTAATAGGAAGACAGTCGGCAACTTTGTTGGAAAAGAATGCATCTTCAGGTAAGCATGTTCCGTCGACTTCTTTTGCCAAGCAGTGATTTGAAATGAGTAAGCCATGTTTGGCGGCGTTCTTCTGGGGTGTTTCCTCTCACATTGGTGGCGGGAGATGACTTTTTGTTCGTGATCTCTCTGAGAACTTGCCAGGCAGCCCCAAGTTTGTGTTCATGGTGCAGATTGTCCAGCTGGGCAGTCTGTCTCTTAATTTCATCTTCCAGTGCTTTGTTGTACGCTTCATCTAAGTTTTTCTTCATCATCTAAGTTCATCTCAGTTCTTCTTCATTTAAGTTTTTTTTTACTACCGTATAATTAACAGTTATAGCGCGAAAGCGGGAGTGATATCGCGTAATACTTAGCCGATATCACGCAAGCTTGAGCGCTATAACTGTTTTATAATAGGCCACTTTCGATATATTAAAATTCAGTCCTAAACAAAAGGCATCGTCTTGAGGCTCTGGGGAATAAACTCATACAAATCCTCATATTTATTCCCCAGAGCCTCGAGATGATACCTTTTGTTTTAGGACTGAATTTTAATATATCGAAAGTGGGCTATTCAACACATTGATAACAAATGAAAGATTTCCAACTTGTAACATTTGTGAAGCGGCGCCGGTCCGTCATTTTCACATTCTCTTGCGAAATCTACATACATCGCCGAATATACACCTTATTCCAAAATGGCCACTGATTTATGCGCATACAAATTGGCCCTTGTTGCCTCGTTCAAGATAAAATATTCTTTTGAATTTTAAGCTTAAGAACGAGGCATCAAGGGCTAATTTGAATAAAAACAAAAGAATATTTAAATGGCGGCCATTTTAGAATAAGGTGTATAC
>NC_090890.1:33376290-33386290 GCF_036669925.1 Montipora capricornis | reverse complement strand
CTGGTATGACGACCCAGGGCCAATATTCCCCAGTACGGCTCGAGCTAGCTCGGTTAGTAAGTAGTTTATTATATGGTTTTTTAATTACCTCTTGCTTTGTTTTTGCAAGCCCGTAATCGGCCCGTGGGCATTACGGGAGAATAATGCCCTACAATTCAGTCACAATTAGCCAATCAGAGCGCGCGTTATATCGGCTACAAACACAAGCCATATTTTGAAGTAAGCAACCGTGGACAATTTTCCTGTCGGTGTACGTTGGATCAGTGGCTTGATTTGATCGGCGTTATTTCAAGTTGAGAAACTAAATATTCTTAATGACCCCCCAACTTGAAAGAAATTGCCTGGAACGCTGCACGTACCACAGGCAACCCAGTGTACCCTCACGGACGGTCTATTTGTGTTTGCTTTCGGACAAGATAAGCGTAAAATAGTTTTATCCCAGGAACACAATTAGCAGCATTAATGACAAAAAGAAAACTAGCTTTTGTCCTTTTTCTATGTATGTAAGCAAGTCGCGCTTAAAATAAATCGATCTGTGAAAACGCCGTGACACAACACGATGGAGTTGTAGGCCGGGTCATGGGTTCTTGCCCTTAGCCGATTTGATCTATTACATGTAATTACCAAAAGATTCGCCATCTTCGACAGCAATCAACCTAGCCTACGTGTAGCCGTACCTTCCCCGGGGAGGAAGGGGGGTACGGCTACACGTATTAAAGCTACAATAAACCAGCACTTCATTGTTATGATCACGTAAGCTTAGCAACTGCCGCTAAGTTATGTGAGTAATGTAAAATATGATAATGAAAAGTCCCATGAGATTTCTTTCCGATTATCATATTTTTTAACTCAAATAACTTAGCGGCAGGTTACGTGATTACAACAGTGAAGTGTTGGTCGATTAACTTGCTGTCGAAGATGTAGCAAAAACCACCAAAACGGTTCTTATAGACAGAATGCACAGATTTTACAAATTACTGGTTTTTGGTTATGCTCTGGTTTGTCTCAAGAAGAGTGCCTTCGTTGAATGCAAATGTTCAAGGGATTCTGGACCGAAGATTTGTCAACAAGGATCTCAAATCTGTCCTGCCTGCATCGACGTTTCATGGGTGATTCGACCGCCTTTTGTTTACTTGAGGGAGAACTCAACTGCAGGAATTCTGCTAGGTATCATGTGCGTTGTTATTTATATTTAAACTTGCGATTACTCAAGCAGCTACCCCAAGGTACAATGTTATGTTATATTAAGCAGGGGACACTTTTTCGAGGAACATTAGGGTGGAAAGGAGGCGAGAAGTAAATTGCTTTACAGGGTTTTTTATGTCAACAGTAAATAACCGAAACTTATCGGAAGATCTAAAAAAGCAGACATTCGACCAATGATTATCGTATTCACTATGACCCGAAATTTAATACGCAAATTAAGGTTGTGCTGTTTCCGGTTACGCCTGGTATCTCTCATTGAATGATTATCGGATCATCACGTAGGTCCACGTAGACTAGTTTCAGGCTTTCGGCGGCATTAGGACCCACGAAATATTATTTACCACTGATTATGAAGTAATTTCGTTTGGAGAAATCAATGGACGAGCTGAGATACTATGAAGACGATGTACTTTTGAAAAGAAGTCTTTCGAAAGTATTAATTGTTGCCGCAAGTGAGTGAGCCTGAAGCGAACGAACGAGGCAGCTCTCAAATCGGGAGAAAAACACATTTTTCTTCGAAACGCAAGGGATTGTGGCCCGGGAAGGGGGGGGGGGGGGGGAACTCCCATATGAAACAGACGGGGATGCTCGTCGGAAATTTTGAATTTAACCCCTAAAGGAGACCAATCTAGGCGTGGCTTAAGCAAATTTTGACCCCTAAAAGAGACCGTTTAAAAACACAAAAATACGACACGCAATGAGTTTTAATGATAAAAAGGCATAATCATCGAATGCTTTTATCTAAAAAGAAAATTTAAAAGGAAATTTGACTTCTGTTTCTCTTCGCGTAATTCTGTGTTACTTCGCGGAACCCTAAACGAGACCTTGGTGGCATAAAATATTGGCGCTTTGCCCGGAACACCCTAAGCGAGACCAAAATCCAAAATTTACACCCCTAAGCGAGACGACGAGCATCCCCGTCTGTTTCATATGGGAGTCCCCGCCCCGGGGGATTGTGGTCAAAGGCGCAAGGAATCGTGGTTATGCGCGAATGGAGGAATTAAGTTGCGCGGTATGATCTTGACAGCCTGCCGTGTTTCGTATCCTGGGCTACACTGTCACTGGTTTTCACTGTCACACAAGAAAAAATAAATTCGAAATCGTTCAATGAAAAAGGCCAACAATTTGGAATGTTGTGGAAAACAAACCTTTTAGCCACCTCTCCGATTCTCAGATCTGTGCAGTACATTTATTTGTCGAAGCGTGTCACGCAACTTTATAGGAGAATCTGGGGTTCACATAGCGATGAAAGCGCTTACTTTTCGCTCATGAGTAAAAACACATATGTATTAACACATCTCCTTATGTATGTACTGGAAAGGCTCAAACTGATGAGATTCATAGGGATAGATTTTTTTTCCAACCAAAAAGCTTTGTATCATTGTCACATTGGTGTCATGCAAGGTGACAATTGCTTTATTTTCGAAACGAAAGACATCACGGAACTGATATTTATTTTTTGGTCATTTTCAACTTCTTTTAGACCTTGTGATTTTCATATTTGATGACTTCACTGTGAAAACTATGTATTGTTTTCTTTCTTTCTTCTCTCGAGTGGGGTCCAGATAGACTGCAAAACAGTCGTTTTCTTTTATTTTCGGAAGGCGCGAAGCGCCATAAGCGTGATCCTCGCGTGTGAAGCGCGCGATTCTCCCTCGCCGTTTCTACACTCGCTCCAGACCTTTCGTTTGAATATTATTTTACCGTGTCGCTTGCGTTCGCAAAAACATACGACTGTTTTGCAGTCTAGGTCCAGAAGGAGTTCCAGTTGGGGGCTTAGTTTTGGGGGTCCACGTTTTGTACCGTCCCTGCTCAAGGCCTATTAAAATCTCCCTTCAATTCCACGCGCGAACCGTCGTTAAATTACCGCAAGCATAATTGAACATCTCTCTTCCCATCGGCAGCATTTCTACCATTTAAGTGAACTACTGTAGTTTAATACGTGAGGCGCTGTGGAATGTGGCTAACATGGAAAGTTTGGAGTGAAGTGATGATATTACGAAAACGAAATTATTATAAATATGGATTTTTTAGAAATTTTCAGAGATTATTGCTAAAGAATGTCCCTTGCCAAAAATCAGCGTGTCACGAGGTGCACGATCGTCATTTGCGCATATAACGTATCAAAACCGAGATGCGCATGCATGTATGACGTCAAGATGGCGCTGAAATAGCTCACCCTGTGCACAGGATAGCAAGGATTGCATTACTGTATTGAGTACATGTATTATCGAGATTTAGGGTCACATTTTCTTCCAACGACGAACGTCTTATCAACCAACGTGGTCGTCTCGCGTTTTACGGTTGATGGGATAGGGGATCCAAATATCAACAGAGATGTAACGCAACATAGTACTGCAGAACACCAAGCCACCATTGTGAGTGTTGTAGTGACATCGCTTGAAGAAATGAGGCATGTAGTAATACGCGCCATTCATATGCAAATAAGTGGCCGGGATAGTCTGCAGGTTATTTGAGCTTCTGCAAACACAGAAAATACATGATGGCACCAAGTGGGTTCAACCCACAAGAGTTAGGGTTAGGGTTAGGGTTAACCCTTGCATACATCTTATTCCAAAATGGCAGCCATTTTGGTATTCTTTTGTTTCCATGCACATTGGCCCTTATGGCCTCGCTTTCAAACGTAAAATTCAAAAGAATATTTAACCTTTAACGAGGCCATAAAGGCCAATTTGCATGGAAACAAAAGAATACTAAAATGGCTGCCATTTTGGAATAAGGTGTATTTTGTTGCCCAACATTCCTCTGACACATCGCGATATTAGACGACCGGCTTTCACGAAGGAACAACGTTGAACAACACCTAGTTTTGATTCCTAAGGCGCGGATCAATCGATTTTTATTGGATACGGGTCGAAAGAATGGCTTGAAGTCATTTAACTTGAACCGTTCAAACATTACTTCGCGGTGGCAACCAACAAATATATGATGTACGATCACCGAACGTTGTAAACTTGTTCACGTCGAAATGGTATGACGCGATCCAGTAGCTTGTTTTTGGTTTTTTTTTTTTTCAAACGTACGAAGTAGTTTACAGAAGTTAAAATTTTGCCCAGATTCAAAAGCTGGCTACTCGAGCGAATGCTGTCTCACGAGTGAGGTAATGCTTGGAGTTTCTTCTGAAGATTTTTAAACGTCAGCTTTTTATTTTTCATCATGAGTTTTAGTTTTCAATAACCGGTTGATCTTAGCAAAACAGTTTCTTTATTCTAAGTTGTTAATATCGGACGTTGGACTCTTTCCGCAACACTCCTCCCCCATCCCCACGCTCGGTAAATCAATATTTTTTCCTCCACAGATGTACTGATACTGATGTTAAGCAAGTGCTGTGGCAATGAAATCCCAACCTGTTGGAACATTTCTCATCATCCACCAGAAATACACGCAGAGCGGCTTCTAAGCACGGCTCGTGACTCCCACGTGATCTACCCTCTCATAGTAGACAAACAGGAAGCGGCAGATATGAAAAGTGACCTGATCAGTTTAATACCTTCGACCAGCATTGCCTTTGTGGTTCCCAGGGGCCAGCGAGAGAGCTACCCCAAGAAACTACTGATGTCTGTTTTTGAAGCTTGGCCCGTGTTGATACTGGCAATTCTTCTTTCTTTGCTGGCAGGTGCCTTTCTGTGGTTCTTGGTAAGTGGACCAGATTATGTTGAAGATTAAATTGCCGGATCAGTAAACAAGTCTTTAAGGACTAAACTCGACCAAATATTGTGGTGAAACCATTGTTATAACAAGAAACGAGGCAAGTGTGTTTCCTTCAATTAACATTTATCAGATATTTATATATTTCAGATTTGCATCTGATGTAACACTTGCACTGAAGTTCAAGAAGGCAGAAGTTCTAAACATGTCTGCAGCATTGAAAGTTGTTATTTTATATTCAAAAGTCTTTGACATTAGTTTTAATCAGTTGATAACATTAGAATGAATGAAAAAAAAATAGAATGAATCAGCCCCAAATGAAGGGTAAGGCCTTTTGGATCATCAGAGTAAAATTCGAGTAAGTAGCGAGCTGCTTTTCCGTTTCAGGATACATGGTATAACAAACAGGAATTTCCCCGCACTTTTTTCAGAGGTTCTTGGGAAGGATTCTGGTGGGCATTTGTATCCATGACAACAGTGGGGTAACGTGACAGTCTTTATTTGAGTTAGTTTTTTTGTCTTTGCTCTTTGCTTTTTCCTAGCCGAAATTCAATCCATGGTACAGGAGCCGAAGACCTTTAAGTTTTAAAATCTTCGCTTTTCTATAGCCTTATCCGCCGATCGGTTGACTCGATGCAAGATGGTTGAGTATCGGATTACAGTGCGGGAGATCATGGGTTTAAACTGAGGGTCTCGAAATAACTGTTTAAAAAGCGCTGACTTCGTAATGACGTCTGAAAATAGTTAGACTCCCTAGTGTTCTTCGATAAGGACGATAAACCCGAGGACTCCTGTAACAGTCCTTGAATGTTCATAACCCTGTGGTACGTGTAAGAACCCACACAATATTCGTAATTGGTTGGGTGGACTGTGTGAGATCCTTGATGGACTGATAACGGTGCTGATGTCTTCTCTCTTCCATAAAAATGAGAAATGTAAAGCCCTTCTGAAAATGCGCTGTATGAGTAGCATTACTATTACCATTCCGTGTGGTCTGGTGGATAATTGAGCCCACATTTAAAAGTGAAATCGTCAAAACACTGAGCAGAACAAAAGGAAGGGACGAGGATAAGACAAAAAAGCCGTACGCTCACTGAAACTTTTGCTCCATAGAATTCTTTGTCAAATTTCATATTGTGGTGAGTTTTAGATTTGAGTAGATTAGAATCTTAATTTAAACTCACTGACAATACATAGCACACTGGTGCTAGTTTGAGCGAGCACTGAAGATCGACTACTAAAACTAAAACTAGATACAAAATACCTCAAGTACATTAACACTAAAATGGGATAAAATTGGAATAAAATTAAGTGGCATTAAAAAAGGAATAACTTTATTATTGCATACCAGCAAAGTCAATTTTGTAAATCAGGTTTTTAAAATAACTCAAGCCCTGAGATAATCTAATATTATTTTAAAGAGAATTCCATAAGTTAGGCTCTTAAATCTAATTGATTGTAAATCCATATGATATTGTGTTACATCTATGAAGAGATAAAATACCAACCTCGTTCCCAGCCGTTCATACATTAAGGGAGCCTCGTTCTCCCTTAATGTATGATGGAGCTACATTCTTTAGTGCTAGAAAAGTTTGTATATTTAAACTTTTTTACTTGTTAACTCACACGTTTGTACAACTAAATCAGACTGTTCTTTTCTTTCCTATGTAAATCTGCAGCTATGGTGATCGAGCTCCTAAGTCCGTTTTGGGACGGATGTTCGCTGTAATCTGGATTCTAAATGGGATCTGCATATGCTCAATATTCACTGCTACATTAACCACTTCACTTACCACCATTAGCCTCGACACCAAGAAAAGTTTACCAGGCTCCAAGGTTAGAAAATAGACAACGACATTTAGAAAGAGAGCTCATGGCACAACACACTCCCCATGGCAATTACTAAAAGGGGAGGGGGAAGGGGTGCGAATAAAAAAGGTTGAATAGAGAGAGAGAGCGCGCACCCTTCCTCGCCAGTTGGCGCAAGTCCACACGTATTCGGATATTTTTGTATCCGCAACTTTTTCTTTCCGAATTCAAAAATATTTCCATCCACACGTACCGTATTCAAATCGAATTTGCCCGTCCACACTTATCCAAAACGTATCCGAATTCACTCTAGTACCCGGACTCCTCAAGGAAATAGAGGTAACAGAGCATGCGCCATGAAGCCCTCGGCAGCCATCTTGAGAATTGATTTCAAGGTCAGAAACTGGGCTCGATCTTGTTACGTCATCCGGATTTGGCGTCCACACTGTTCCGGATTCATATCGAATTAAAGAACATCCACTCTGGAGAGCGTAAAAGTTGCGGATTCAAAAATATCCGGATACGTGTGGACGCGGCCTAGGAGGCATTGATTCGGTTAAAAGAGCAACATCAATCACTTCCAGGCCAACCGCAATCTTTAGATTCGTTGCAAATGGTCGATTCATTTCTTCTTTTTTTGTATTCTGGAAAACATTAAAAGGTACAATGATCAAATTTCCTTGCTGGGAAAATTGTGGGGTTTTTTTCCGTTGGCTTTCTTACCAGTTATGGTTCTAGTACTCACTGTAATGTGCAGAATGGGATTTTGCTTTAAGTCTACTTTCCAGTCCCTGAAAATTTGTGTCAAACTTGTATTTTTATACTGAAGAGTACAAACAGCTACTATTTTAGTAGTCTTTAACAGCGTATACACCCATGCAAATCATGATTATTTATGACGAGATTATAGACCTCCTACTTTTCTTGGGAAATAATCATGAAAAAATTGCCTTAATTTGACTGCCCCGGTTCACTATTGTGGTCTTGTATCTCACACAATAGAAAAATGTAATTCAATATATATTTATTGAAAGTGACGTTTTAAGTGGTATATCATGGTATAGCATTAGAGGTCAATAACCGGGGTATCCTGAATAACCCGGATACACCTGTAATGCCTCATTTGCTTTTCCGTCTTAGGTTGGTGTTCTTGAGCGTTCGATAGAAATGACATTAGCTATGCGACAACAAGCCGATTTAAGAGGTAATCGAGAGTGAAAATCGGTGAGAGTTTTATGCCTCTGTTTTATTTAACTCGTTACTTGGGTGTTTTTAAAGGCGATTTTGAAATTCATTTTTTCCAATACAAACGCTTTCTTCGATCTTCGAACATTTTGAAACAAATGTGACAAAAAGTTTTGCAATTAAACTCCTAAAGAAGACCAATCTGCGCGTGGTTCAGGTTTTTGACCCCTAAAAGAGACCGTATATAGACATATGTTATATTTTTTGAAATATTTCTTCGCGTGCAACCCTAAACGAGACCTTCACGGCTACATATGATGGCGTTTTGCCTAGAACACCTTAAGTGAGACCAAAATCCGAAATTTACACCCCTAAGCGTGACAACGAGCATCCCCGTCCTCTTCATAGGGCGGGAGCTCGCGTTTCATTAAATCGTACGTTTCCTAGAGTGTTCATAATGTACTTTTCTTCCGTCTCATAGTCATATAGTTTGGCGAAATTAACTTTAAGATAACTGTGACGGTGGATCATTTTCATAACAAAAATCCAGTGTTTTTAGAATGGAAAGTTGCTATTGTAAGATACCTTCTACCCTGTTCATTGCTAATTGCTAAGTCTGCGAAAACGGGAGTTAACTTTTTGTTACTTTCGTCGTCTCTTTTGTTATTTTTCAGTTTATGATTCTGCTGAGGAAATGAAACTTGCCTTGGACCGAGGAGATATCGAAGGTGCAGACCCTTCTAAGGCAAAGGCAGCTTAATCAAGGAAAGATAACTGCAACGGCAGCGAAAACGCCACAAAACTGCGTATTCAAGGGGCTAAAACAATAGCTTTGCGCTTTTTCATTTTACAATTTAACACATTTCTGTGTCGTCCTCTAAGAAGCAATAACGTGAAAGTAGGACATTTGGAATAGGAGTATGTGGAATAGAAATTAGAAATCCTTCGTTTTTACGGAGATTCACATTAAGATTGTCAAACACCTGCTAAAATGCTATTTTAAATATATCTTTATTATCCTTGTTGCTTCAAAACGCCAAACATGCCGTTTTAAATCATCACTCCATGTATTCTTATTCCGGAATAGGGTCAATCGAACGCACCCTTAAGATGTTGTAAAGTAAGTCAACACGACCGCCCATTTAAGCTACGATTTCCCAAAGATCGCCGGCGCAAAAAATCGACGGATGCAACATTTTTGCAGACCAAAGTGTTTCCCTCTTTCGTTCGTGCAGAATAATCAGAAGCCAGAATATGGCTTTTCTTGGCGTCTGATTAGATAGTAGGGAATTTAAGAAACGGCGACGGCTACGACTAAGACTTAGGATAGTGTCAACTTAGAGCGGTTTTCAAATGAGTGTCGTAAAACCAAAACCAAAGTAATTACTTTGGCCAATCAAAAGGGGCGGAGACAACCCAGTAAACCAATCAAAACTCGAAGTAATTACACGTAGCCGACACAAAGTGCGGGAAAATGTGCACGCGCGAGCCACGATTGGTTTTGGTTTCAGTTCTGATTGGGTGAAAAAGTGGCACGAGAACTTTGAACCAATCACCGAGTGAAGTAATGCAAAACCAAAGTAATTCGCTAATTACTTTCGACACTCAATTGAAAATCGCTCTATAGAGCGGTTTTCAATTGAGTTTGCACATTTTCCCGCGCTTTGTGTCGACTATGTTTTTATTGGTTTACTGGATTGTCTCCGTCCTTTTTGATTGGCGAAAGTACTTTGGTTTTGGTTTTACGACACTCATTTGAAAACCGCTCTATTTTGAGGTGACGTTTTCGTAAATCTTAAATTCCCTAGTGTGGATGGCATAAGGAAGAAAACGAATAAATTTAAATGAGTAGTCACACTTTGATTGTTGAGTGTGAGGTAACACCGTTACAACGGATGGTAACGATTTGTGTGCTGACATTTCGAGCATTAATTAGACCTTTGTCAGAGCGATTTCTATGATAGTTTGCCCAAAGTGAACGAGATGACATAATAGTGCAAAGGTCTATTTGGAAGTGACTATTCGTCGCTGTTCAAGTTTACAATCATTCGAAATACTGCACTATTGTTTTTCGATGCGATTTAGTCATAGTTTTACTATCGATTTGGTCCATGTTTCAGGGGTATTACTG
>NC_090890.1:33311290-33371290 GCF_036669925.1 Montipora capricornis | reverse complement strand
ACAATTTGAGCTTTAAGCAGAATCGTTCCAACATTTCAGCCAAAACCGTAGCTCATCATTTTTTAATACCGATGACCTTCTCGCACTTAAAGAAGAACCAGGAATGTAATTTTCCGCACGTCGACCGTTCATTTTCTCCTTCCCTCTTCAAAATCCTAAAACGCCTTGATGTCATGTTTGGCCGCTAACTGGGTCAGGCGACTCTTTAGGCACGTAATCCCGGTGTTAATCCCGGTATCCCGGTATCCTGTACGGGGGAAATTCCATGGCCAGCGGTTTTCATTTACAGTCATGTACGATCACGAGATGTGTATTCTAAAAAAGATGGCGGATAAGTCCAAATTTTCTATGGAAGAAGTTGACTTGGAAGTCGAAGGAGAGCTTGCCCAGGTTAATGGTCATATCAAAGAAGTTTTTGAGATTTTAAAGCGGGAAACTTTGAGAGTTCGGACGGAAAAAGAAGCTTTTGAGACTGGCAAAGAAACTCGAGCATGTTCACTTCTCTAAAACACTAAAACTCAACATAGGCGGCCAGTTCTTCACCACAAGCTTGGAAACTATGAAGAAAGATCCAGGTTCAATGTTACACGCCATGTTCTCCGGGAGATTTGATACAAAGCCTTCTGAGGATGGATCTTACTTTATTGATCGCGATGGAACTCACTTCCGGTACATCCTCAATTACTTGCGTTCGGGGAAGCTTGTTGTACCCGAAGACAAGATCGTTCGAAAAGAGTTGTTAAACGAAGCCGAGTTCTACCAGATTCAAGGAATTGTTGACGTGCTTAAATGTCAGCCTTTCCAAGAGTCAACCATTTTGTCCACAGAACATCGCCAAACCCTGATCGGTTGGTTGAAAAGTACCCTAGCAAGTGCCAGCCATGACTATGTCCTTATCTATCGTGCCTCTCGCGATGGCTGGGCCGCTGCTAATTTTCACAAGTGCTGTGACCGCAAAGGACCGACTGTGATCGTTGGCAAAAATGGAAATAATATATTTGGAGGCTACACAGAAGTACAATGGGAATGTAAGTAGGATCATGATCTCATGTCCATTTGACATATAGACCCCATTGACCCCTGGGAGAGAGACTTAACATAACGCCAGACTATTTTGCTCGTCAGTGGAAAATTTTGCTTGTCAGCGGGTTTCGGTTCAGGAGTCAAAGGCTTAATATACTTTTTATTAGGGAAGATATCATTGACGTCACCTGTTGTCATTATGTGCCAACCAGAGCCTCATTGCCTGTCGAAACAAAGTGTCTTTTGTTCTTGTTGTTGGCACATTTGAATAACAAAAGCAATGTTTATAAACAGATATCTTCCCTATATACAATAATAATATTATTACTATGAGCCTGTAAAGGTGCATAGTAGCTAATCTAAACGACTTTCTATTTCTTGTCATCACAAATAATTTGATGTCCACTGCACATTTGGTTAACTCCCCTTGGCATGGCTGTTTTTGCTAACAAGGCTTTAAACACTGGAAACTACCAGAGATATCATGGTATTTTTTCAGATATTACATCAAGTTAGCAAAGTTAAAATCGGTGTCTGCCAAACACAAACTGCAGACCACAGACACCCAACACCTATACCTGTAAAAAAGAGATTTGCAGTGACATCATTGATAATTCCAACCTTTTTTGACTTTGCCACCCTCTTAAATATTCAAAATTGGTTTTATTAAAAAATCCACATATACACAAAAGAAAACCTTAAAGAAACTTGCTCTTAAACTCAGGTGGGTAATGCACTGTTTAAGTAAAAACTTCTAATTTGGTCATTTCGATGTGTGGCTATCGAGAAATATGTTTGCAGCTGCTCTGCCACTATCAAATGCAAGGTAACCTCACACAGTCCACCAATATTAGGTATTCCCTATCCCACCGACCTTCCAAACATCCATCTTGTTATTGAGGTCAAATCAGTCTGTGGTCTGCAGTCTGCATTTTAGCAGACACTACAGTCTGTAAGTTAGAATAAGGCAGAGCAAAGTTCTCCAAGGGACTCAGAGAGCCTGCTCGCAGGCTAAGGGTTAACCAATTTTTACTTTTTGCATCATGTTACATTAATTTTATTTTCAGCTCTGTCAATCGGAACATACAAAAAAGATCCTAATTCGTTCCTGTTCAGCCTTGTCAACCCAAGCGGCCTAAATTTCACCAAGATGTCTCTTATACCAGAAAAAATGAACCATGCCATTTACTGCAGTAGTAGCCATGGGCCCATCTTTGGAGCAGGACATGATTTGCGCATTACAAATAATCCACATTCTAACAGCTGTTACTCAAAACTTAGCAACAGCTACCAGGTACCACCAGGACAGAAAGCCACAACCTTTCTGACTGGGTCAGAGAATTTTGTTTTGAGTGAGATGGAGGTGTTTGGATTTGAAATGTAAGATTGGTGGGTATCCTGTTATAATTTATTTTTGCAGCAAGCAATAAGATGCAATAAGGGTAGAAAAAGGACAAACAGATACAGTAATAAGTGCAAGAAGACCAGATATTGTGAAGAAAGAGAAGGCTTGCTTTCTGACAGACATTGCTGTACAGTGGGATGGTAACAGCAAGAGTAAAGAAATCGAGGAAATAGACTAGAGCCAAGATCTCACTTTAGACTGGGAAAGCTTTGAGGATGAAAGTAGAAATTATATCTATCATCATCATCAGATATTTAGGTGTGGTAGGATTGCCTTGGGCGACCTCTTCTTCTGAACCCTAAGGATTCCACTCGAGGGCGGAACGGGTGATGTTGGTCTCAGGCTTCCGTAGCGTATGCCCAATCCATTTCCACTTTCTTCTCTTGATGCTTTCTTCCATACAACTCTGATGTGTCCTTCCCCATAGTTCTTCGTTTAAAATGACCTCTGGCCAACGGATATTCAGGATGTCTGCAGTTTCTTGATCAGTAGTTTCGTCAATCTCCAGGTTTCCCAGCCATACAGAAGGGCAGACTTCACGTTCATATTGAAAAACTGCAATCTGAGTAACTGCTCTAATAATTGCACCTGATTAGATGCACGCCCAATTTTGACATTCAACACGAAGTGTTTTAGCCTTTGCTACCTATTTCCAACAATGTGGTAAGGATAACCCATTGACTCCCAGGGGTTCCCCATTGACGAGTAAAGTCTGACCAGTTCAGGCCAGTTTGGGTGTCAAAGCTTTATCCCTTTCACTGCCGAGGGCTCCCCCATTGACTAGTAAAATCGTCTGGCGGTAGACAGAGTAAAATCTATAAGTGCCAATTTGCATTTTTGGCAGTGAAAGGGTTAAAGGTTAGCGCTATGTATTTGTAGCTAACAAAATGAATACAGCTGTTTATCCTTACTTGAGGAGCAGCATTCAGGTGAACACTTTGTGACATTAATAATAATTGACAGACAATTGTAATAATTGTCTGTATTCCGAGACGCGAGGCATGTTGAAAGTAGCAGAGAAGATCGAGGGGACACTTTGTGATTCTTATTAAAATCCGCCTGCATCTAATTGGAGGCATTTCTGAACATGTCTGATCACTGGATTACCATCAGACAACCTTGTTTCCAGGGTTATCTTCTACTCCTAGGAGAGAACCCTGGGAATGAGGTTGTACCAGAGAAAAACTGGCAAAGTGGAGAACAGACATCAAACACATCTCACATCATGACACTGATTTCAGCTTCAGATTTAAAAAAAATACTTTATAGACCGTTTTCATAAATGGCGGTCACATTTATAATTCTTTTGTCCACATGCAAATTAGCCTACCAAGCCTCATTTTAGAGCAAGAAATCTTTTCAATTCACTGTATGGTATCGAGGCTTGGTAGGCTAATTTGCACTTCAACAAAAGAATTATAAATTGACCGCCATTTATGAATAAGGTCTATATAAATGGTTTTTGGAATGATAACCTAAAGTAAACAGGTGTGTTTAGTGCATTTTTATCCTCCTACATGTACATTCATTACTATCAAATAGATCATCAAAGAAATCATTCATTATTGAAGGTTCAACCCATATTCTCATTCTTAGCATTTTACAGTTACACCAGATATTCTTGGTGCAATGTTTCTGTGCAATCCAATTTGATGAGAGTAATAGAGGTTAATTCATTTAGTGCATATCCAAATGGGACAAGAACAAAGGCAAAAACAATGATATCAGTGAAGCTTCATCAAATCTAAGGATCATATGTGTGAGTCCCTAACCATAACCCATTTTTTTAATCAACGACTGGAAATTCTTGAAACATTGATTGATTGATTTTATTCATCTCCATTAATAACACTAAATTTACAGACTTATGGGAGTTCAGAAACAAGGAAAAAGGGCAAAATATAGTAAACTTAATTACCGGTAGATGCCCTTGATATGATAGTACAATTTGATTAAATCAATCTTGAGTAGTTAAACATTAAGACACCACAAAAAGGGAATAGGATAAAAAAGTGAACAGAAGCAAGTGAGGGTTATCAGAAAAACTAGTATTGAGCAAAATAATAGCGAAAAAGGGATTGTCTGAAAATTCTCGAAACAGACAAAGACCTAGGACCTAGGACAAATTTGGACCGAGCACTGAGGGAGCTAATAATTATATATCTTTTTTTTATCTTCAAACAAACACAACCCATGACCCACGACCCACCACCCAACCACGCGATTTAGCCTCACCCGTTTCTTAAGTAGCAGGACACAAGTCCTTGGCATCTCACAAATCTGGACATTAAAACACAAACTATTCAACTTAAGGTGATTCCCTAGTATTGCACTGCGCATCCTGTTTTGCGCATGACACAGCGTAGGCCACGTTCATATTAAGGCATGGCTAAGAGGCTTTATGGTCGAATTTCACGGCTCAGTTCTGTTTTCTTTGTCTCACAAGTCTCAACGGATATGTCTAAACTAAACAATGTTTGAATTTAACCATAAAGACTCGTAGCCATGTGTGAATATTGATATATCGAACGTGGCCAAAAACATTTCAAAATGGCGACCTTTCGTGCCGGAAACCTCGCAAGAAAGAATAATGGCCGTTTTCAGAGAACAGCAGTAAAGAAACCTTTTAGACTCTCGCAAAACAAAAAGTCGAGTGATAGCTTTGATGATGCTAAAGAACATTTCAGTCCAACAGTGAAAGTGAAACCTTGATATCGGGGAGACGTGTTGTCGAGGGGTCGAGCTTGGTTTGCTTTCTGTTTCCTCCTAAACGAGGTTGGTGACCTATCTTTTTTTTGGCATAATTTTATTCTCTTACTCATCCACTTTGTGCTGTAAAAAATTTTTAAAAAATTTACGTCAGAAAAAAAAGTTACAGGAAAAAAAAGGATTCGTAGCCATAACTCATGGACACAAAATTGTCTCCCAGAGATCACGCACCCGAGGAATATTTGTAGTCAGTGCCTTTTCAAGACGTGTGCCTTTGCCATAAAACAAACATTAAATTATTCCTTTTGAGCAATAAAATTCACCTGTTTTGTTATTTCAAGAATTACGTCAAAGCTGTGCTTCCTGTTCTTGCAAAACGTAGCCTGAACCGATAGAACAAACTTGTTCTTGACAGATGAAGTCGCAATGATCAAATGAGTAACTTGAGCAAGTTATATCTCGCAAACGAGCTTGGTGACCTATTTATTCAATTGTACATTTCGAGTCACCATAATGTAGGGAACAATCGAGAAAAGTTTAAAGAAAACCTTACGACAACTTCTATTACTGAGGAATCACCTTAAGAGCCAATTTGCTTTATGTATACACAAGTTAATTATCGGACTTTGCATTCCACATTTTCCCACAGTACCTTTTCGATTTTTGACAACAGTCTTAACTTTTAATGTACAGTCATCATGTCCAATGTAATCTAAAATTGATTAGACAGCCTCACATTTCACTTGTATAATGTCCAATAACCAACAGTAATTTATGGCTCAGCTCAAGGCTAAGTCAAAAAATTCTGTTGGAGTGCATTTCACACTATTATCATGTTCTCTTGAAGTGAGGCTCTTATTTGCTCTCACACCTTTTCAGTTCTTTTTCCAGCAATTCTTCATTAACTCTGTGCTTCATAAGAAATGATCCATTTAAATGAAACACTGGAATTTCATATTGGTACTTCTCAAACCAAATGTGATTTCCATTTTCTGTAATGTCTACCTCCTCAAAATGAAACTGAAAAAAAGAAAAAAACAATTGAATGTATAACTATTTAAATTTTAATACTTGACAACACAATAATTGAAACAGATTTGTTTTCATTAGCCCTGACTTGTATGTTACTAGCAAAAGTCAACATTCAACTTACCATGATCTGACATACAAATTTTAAATTCAACATTCACCAAGTTCGAAATTTAAGTCAGTATATGTTTAAATGCATGTTCCTTTTGATTCTTGAAATAACAAGGCAGGATGTGTAAACAAATGACCTTTTACCTACAAAGACTAGAACATGTAACAATTTGCAGAGGTCATTAAAAAGGCAGCAGTTTATGCTCATTAATTATTTTTACACCAGGTTTTTGTCTGTCTTGACTTTGAACTCTCAACCTCCCACACGGATCTGTGCTTTTACCAACTTAGCTTCTTCTTCTTCTTTTTTTTTTTAACTTGTTGAGAAAAACAAACACAAGACAGGTATACATTACCAACCCTGTTTTTGTAACTTTGTAATATAGCCTTGGCTTCATCACATAATGGGCAGACATCCTAAGGGGCAAAGAGCATACACAACTGTACATTGAATTCTGATGAGAAATGTCCCTTACCAGTTACCTCAACCTTTTCATTTGTTATTAATCCAGCCACGACACCCAGAGACATGTAGACAAATCGATTTGGCTCTGACTCTTCTTTTTTTTCTCTTATTTTTTCCGGGGAGGGAGGGCAGGGCGGCTGATTTTTCCTGCACGTACATAAGATTTCTGCCTGGTAGAGAGACTTGCAGCCCAAGTAGGACTCGAACTGATTATCTCCACATTAAGAAACAATCGTGATGACCACTAGAGCACGGAAGACTACATGACAGACTAAAGGAAAAATGTATATCAATGCATGACTAGCAACGAGTTTTTCTGATTTCATTACCCGCAATGCAATATCCAGTTATCGTATGACTCGGTAACACATCTTACCAGGCTAATTGCAGAGTTTTATAATTCTCCTGGTAAAAATTTGTTAAGAAAAAGTATTAAATATTCTGAAATATCGTAGAAACTTGTAAAGCATCTGAACTTACTATTTGTTTATTGGAATCAATGCCACTAACAACAGTTTTAAATGTGAACAACTATTCTACGATCACACATCCCCCTATCATTAGGACACGAAATGTGGACTTTGGATTTCCGAAAACAGAATTAAACTGGATATAGACTAGATATTGTAAAAAAAAAACCACTGAAACACTATGAACTTGGAAGGAAATTGGATAAAAATCCTTTGAACAAAGTGTAGGCTACCCAAAGCCTCTTGTTTTATTTATTTTCGTAATCTTTGCATTTTCTTACCTTGGAGTATTATTATTGTTCTTTTAAATGTTTCAACAATGACCAAGCTAGTGAGAGCAATGGCTCTATTTAACTATAGCACAAATCCTCAATCCATTTAAAATCCACACAGTCACACAACCCTATGGCCAAGAACGTTGATAATCTTCTCCCCTTCCCAGAGTGAAATGCTGTCACAGTAACCACTGGCCATATTACCCCTAAACAAAAATCACAAGTTGGAGCCCCTTCTTATTAGGAATGGAATATGGCATTCCATGGACCAATACGCTTCTTCAGGTCGGTTATAGAAAAAGTGATCCCCAGTTTGGTAGATGTTTCTTGACTTGTGCAGGATATTGGGAGTGACATTCTCATTGCAAAAAGTAAAAGCACGGTTGCTGAAGTTCATTTATTTTCGTGGAAATGAGCTACAGTTCATTAAGTAATGGTCCGGCTAAGAAGCAGGCAGAAAACAATAGCCCTCGGCAATAGGGTCAATAATTTTGTGGTGCTAATTGGCGCATAGAGCAAAAGCCAAATTTCACCAAGATACAGATAATAGGGGTAGGGAAAAGACAAGGCCTAAAAATGAGGTTTTTTTAAAATTTGTTCTTAGTTTTTTCGGTTTTTTTTGGTATTAGCCAATGAGATGAGCCGATTTAAATGGAATTAACAATTAACTGTTCGCACCTTTTTAATGAGTTTTGCCGTACTCCTGCCTACCTTTTAGCTGGTCCATTACTTAATTGCCATCTGAAGTAAAAGACAATGTGGGACTCTTAACCTGTTGACACCTCAAGTACCCTAGGACAAGACCCCCAGTTAACCAGTAAAATCGTCTGATGTTAGACAGAGTAAAATCTGTTTAGTCTCTCTCCCAGGAGTCAAATTATGGGTTAATAACATAAATTTCCATTTCATTTTGACACAAGTTACCACAAAAAATTTTAAAAATAGACCTCTTTACAATTGTGTACTTAGTTACCTGGCCTTTAAATGAAAGTGAGGCTGGTGTTGACTTTGTCATGATACAGACTTCCCTCCTTTTCTTATGTTAATGATGTTGTTGTCATGCTACTTACTCATACGTAGTAAGAATTTACATAAGAAAAGCAGTTAGGTATCTAAACAAGGTCAAGTCCAGCCTAACTTTCATTAAATGGCCAGGTAACTGATCGAGCACACAACTGGTAAAATGGACTATTGTGATTTAAATTAATATATTTTTAGCTGGATTTCAAACTGGATACTATAACGCTACCCTTGTGACCGTGAGGAATCCCAAGCAAAGGGAAACACTGGGAACAGAAAACTTCATTTAGTGAAGTTTGTTTTCATTCCACTTTATATTCGATTTTCTTGATACACCACCCCATATATAAGCTTAGCTTTAAAATGTATGTACATAATCGATAGTCATAAAACATTTTTGAGTTGAAAGCAACTTGAGTGAAAAGGTAGGTAGCTTACCTTGGTGTATAACGTCAACACTGGAAGGGAAGAATTGCCCGAAAAACGATGATTCTTAGTGAAACAAACATTCGGTTGCCTGAGATTTACTGCAAAACTAACTGCACATTTTGATGCCTTCAAGCTCCTGCGTACGGATTGCATAATATATTCGAACTACTTCGTCACAGCAGCGAAAAACGCTGGAAACGAGTTTACACAGGAACCCCAGCTGACTATGGCGTTCGTGCTGGACAAATTACCGGACAAGGCTTTAGAGACGAGCCACAGCAAAGATTAAGGTGAACCTGGAATTGCCTCAAAGAAAATTCTGCAAAATAAGGTAGCATGAAAAATTCGTGCAAGGCTTGTGTAATTAAACCCCTGCACAGCTTGAAATTTGTACTTAACTTAACGATTCACCATGAAAAGGAAATACACAAATACAAGCAAGCAGAAGCAAGATACCTACTTAAAATCAAACTTCAGAAACGCCAAAACCACGAAAATAAACTACTTGCAAGATCTGTACGGCAACTCCGGATACAACAACTGCCTTACAAAAAGAAATACAATACTTTTATACGAAAGACGAATATCTAATGAAGCGACGAAGTGAACAAAGGGAAATTAAATCTCATTAGGCAACAGAACTTATTAAAGTACACTGAATAGACGAGATAACGAAGCAAATACCGACTAATCACTGCATACGGGATTTAGACAAATTTACAAATATCTCACGAACGCGATAAACTACACGGCACAACTGCTAAGCGACGACAAATGACAGCAAATTACCTAGAACCAAAAAATAGCAAAACTTGCTGTGAAATTATTGATTTCTCGTGTCGACCCGGCTTGCACCCCAGAAAAAATCCATCCTTTAAAAAAATTCCTGCATGGATTAATTTTTACCCCCCTCCACTATTTTTTAATGGTTTGCCCTTACCTCTGTCTGTCTGATTTGGGCTGGTTTTGAGATGCGCTCTTGATCTCTATTTTCCGTTATATAAAAGACAATCTTTTCTAATGATTTCAGAAGTAATGCCACTTCCCAGTTGAAAGGAACTGCAGCTTTCAAATATTTTGGTTACCCAGAATCTCCGTGTTAAACCATTAACCCAGCACCCTCTGCCCTGTATCAAGAATCTCCCTGGTTATGCCAGAGTAAACAAAAGGCCAGACCAATCTCCCAGTCTTCTGGCAAGGGTCACCCCATCTCTACCAAAGTGATTAGTGCTTGTAGATCTCAAAGGGACTTTGAACCTTTCTTCCATGGAGTATATTCCCAGAATCCCAGTTTTTTGAAGTTGGATCATTTCATTTCTGCTTCATGTGATTGGATGGTTGTTCAGTCAAGTCCTAAAAAAATCACCTGGCTTGGTGTGAATTTCCCACTTTCTGCCACTTCCAGTGCATGTCATGTTTGGTTCATAGATTGGGATGAATAACTTGATGATGGGAGAATAGAGGGAAATTAAAGGAAAACCGTCTCTATTAATGACTTAATTAAGCAGTGCCACACTACCTGTAGCATTTCCTGTGACAACAATGATAGCCTGTGTGGCATTTGTAACCAGAGGGGGCAGGGAGATGTTAGAGGGAAAAAACTTGAGAAACCTGGTGAGGACTGGTAAGAAAAAGTTGTTTATGTTTAGCACTCTTCCTCTTTCGGATGTGCTAAAAATAAACCCAACAGCATAATGACAAGCCAAGACAGTGATAACAAGTTTTGTTTTTCCTATCAAAACTTTACTAATATTATTGCTAATAGTTGGCCAGCAATTATTAATCTAATTTATTCATGGATGACAGTCTCAAGTCCTACGTAAGTCTATTTCCTTTCTACCAACCATCAATGAACCAATTATCTCAACTAGTAGGGGTGTAGAGTCATACAGCATTTACCTAGGAGCACATTTTAAGAGACACATTATTCATGCACATTGAAATGCTACATCCCAAGTATAGACCCAACATATTGTCAATAAAGTTATTGCTATTATTCAGTTACATGTATGACAATTTAGACATGTTTGAGTGATTAAAAAATTACAACAGTGAGGAAATAAAAAACACCAAAATGTAGAGGTGCCTGTAACATGTACCGTATATGTTGTAGTTCAAAATATTTAACTGGTACAATTTTTTATTGTACTGGTGCAAAAACAGTGAAAATAGTTTAATGTTTGTTGAACACAAAGAACACACTTCATTGATAACAGCTGTTTGCCATTCATTTACTAAGTTAAAAAGGTTACTGAAATAAGGTTTGCTGAGCATTTCAGAGCAGAACAGTGAAAAAATGAACCAAAATAGACCAAATCAGCTAATTCAATGTTGTACCCAATTCAAATCTCCTGGGGTTAAGATTTTCTGTGTATTGCATTTGCAATGACCTGTAATAACCTAAAATGATCTACAATGACCTACAGTGATCTACAATGACCTACCATGAGCTACAATGATCTAAAATGACCTACAATGATCTACATGTACAATGACCTACAATGAAGTACATTATAACCTAAAATTAGCCAATGACCAATAATGAGCTTTAAAAGAAGGTAATATGTAGCTCTAAGGGCACTGCAGCATCTTTGCAGTACATGAAAAACATTCCATTCTGCGCTTTGAACCAATCAAAACCTTGTTGCTGTGCCAGTTGAAAATTTTCATTGTGCACTCTGAACCAAACAATAGATTGTGGGAAGAATAACTTATGTATAATCTTCTCTTCATTTTTTTTCCCTCTTTAATTAAGATTATATCGCTGCCAAGCACAGGCTTCATATTTGTACACTTTCCATTAAGCTTTAAAACAAAGGAAAACCAACCAAGGGTCTTTTCGCAGTTCATTTTTGCCTTCAAGGCCACATGCATAATTGCTGCCGTCATTTGGGCGGTCATTGTGACAATGCACAATGGATGTTTTCTGCTCACCAAACTCTTCACCCTGATCCTCTTTTGTCTTCCTCTTTCATTGTAAGTCATTTAAGTAGGCCATTTTAGCTCATTGTAAGTCATTGTACCTCATGTGTGGAGTTTCGAATAGTGAAAATTAAAGTAAAATTAAATCATAGAAGATTTTATCATTGAAGAAAGCACAGACACCTTGAGCTAAATTTGCAAAACCAATCCACCTGCTGTGATGTGGTCCCCACCACCACCTGTTTGTAAAACTTGAGTACAAACCAACACTGGAGCCACACAAATTTCATAATCGTTTTCATCCCAGCAGGACACTGGAGAACTTGGATTAAATTTGACCCTGGGGCTGCCTGGAACTACACTTTTGGAAAATGAATCATCCATGAATAACTTTGATTTCTTGGGGTCAATTGTCTCTGATCCACACACAAACCTGGTTGCTGTAAGTGAAGCTTTTGCAGCAGCTGCCTTTGTATTTTTCCAGTTTGAGCCTTTGGTAGTTAAGATTGCCTGGAATGCAAGGGTATGCAAATGTATTCTTGTCAGCTGTCTCTTCTTTTTCCCTGTTTTGTAATTATCTTTGCAAGCCTTGTACACATCCCTCATGAGATCCAATACCTTTGCTACCCTAGGTTTCTGACTTGAAACCACAGTTATGTTACCATAAAGCAACTTGCTCCATAAATTGGGGAGTTCTTGTTCATTCATTCCCATAGATTCAGCATAAGGTATGATATATCGCATGAGTTCACCAAAGAATGTTTCTTGATGAAATGGTGCCATCTCAAAATGTACAGGAATTTTTTGTGCATCAAGAAAAGATGAAAGCCTATTCAGAATATTGGCACTATCGCCGGGGTTGAATCCTGGGAAGTTGTCCAGCATGTGAAGCCCTGAAACTACCATAATGTCCGGGGAAAATTCTTGAACCTTTTCCTGAAACTTGTCAAGTGATCTGAGATAGGGATTGTGTTCATCACTGTGAAGTACTAATCTGTTGGCTCTTCGTGACTTGTACTTGCCCCATGGAAAATATGCAGGATATTCTAACAGCAAATGAATGTCATCACTATCCACAATCCTTCCAACAGAGGACATGTTCTGAGGAAGCATGTTCAGTGATTCTGTAGTAGAATCAGCTGCTACAAGAACATGACAGCCCTCTTTTGCAAGTCTCTTACCAATTTGCAGTCCACTACCTCCTAAAACCTTTCGAGTTCCTTTTATTTCCAAGCTTTTGGCAGCAAGGTTGTGGAAAAGTTCTTTGTCTTCAACATAACGCCTGTCAAAACAATATCCGTGCACATACATGTACATCAACTGATAGTAACAATAATATTTCATGTTTGCATGTATTGGAAGACCATTTGAAACAGTTTTATTGACCTTTGATTTATTTTCTCATTCTGAAGATTTATGAGTTTCATGTGTAAGCAAATTCATATCTTTTTCAGGACTTGTGCCAAAAGCAAGCCTTTATCTTAGTATTACTCAAACTTGGGAACTTTAGTGTCTTTTGTGATCAACACAATATAGGGGGAGAGGAATCCTATATGTGTCACTGTGGAGAGTGTGGAAAGGTATGATTTTCAGATATTCTAATCTTGAATAGGGTTTTGCTATCAGAGGATGATGGCTGGTTTGATCAGATCACCTTCTTAGACAACATCACCAGCCATGTCATTTAAAGACTATATAAATTATGACAGAAATCAAGTGAGGTCTTACACCTTTGTAGATGTGATGGATGATGGATAAAGAACCCTCGCTAATCAACAGCATCAGGAACATATTTCACCCAAGAACAGAGAAAAATACCTGACCTGGGTGGGAAACAAACCCACGACCTCCGAATTAGACTACTGTTGCTCTACCGACTGAGCTACATGGCCAGACAGGAGCAGGCCGTGGAAATTTCACGACAAATCAGCTTGGCCCAAGCCGAGGTTGTGGGTTAGATCCCCACCCGGGACAGCAATATGTTCCTGATGCTGTTGATCAGCAAAGGTTCTTAATCCATCATCCATCACATCTACAATAGTGTTAAGTCTCAATTGATTTCTGTCATATATATATAAACAATTATTCCATGAGCCCGAGTTGGATATGAAGTGATAAAATAACCAATGAACGCATAGCGGGAGTTGGTTATAATTACTTCATAACCAACAAGGGCGAATGGAATAATTGTTTTAGTAAATTCTTAAACCGGGTTTTGCCGCCATTTTTTGTTTCCACAATTTTACAAAGCGCATCTTGGCGCACTATTTTCCCTAGGCCCTAAAACTTTCACTGTTGCCTCATAGTCAGAGATTTTTACCCAATCAAAAAGTTAGAAATGCAATAGTCGGAGCTGAAAATTTACTAAATATATATATCTTCACGCTACTGAGGACAACACTCATTCTTATTTAAAGAGTGTTAGTGAGTCTAGGGATTTGTAGTAAAGTAATTCTAGAATTAGTCCAGCATAGTGTACTGGTACTTGCTATGTTTTTGAACAAAGGACGGGGCTGGTCGCCACACAAAAACTTAGGTCAACTTAAGGGAGAATTCGGCAATTCATTAATGGATAAAAAAGAATCTGATCAAGTACCTGGCTAAAAATCGACTAGGCATTTCACTTGCGAGGAAAAAATTAACAAAATCACAAACTATTAAAATTGTAAATACCAGTACTTACGATGAAGCAGCACTGTGATTGAAAAAGAAAGCAAACGTTTCCAGAAGATCTCTCTCAGTTTTCACTATGTCGTGTGGTTTGGCTTCTTCTGGAGGCTCGAGCCTCATTGTTCCTAATAACTCCAGAGAATCTACATAATAATCAATGGTTGCCTCAAAACTGCTGGCCACTTTGGGTGTACCTTGCAACGGATTTTGTCGTTCAATAAACATCAGCCCGTCCAAAACAGTTAAAACGCGTTTGTCTTGGCTTGTAACATGTTTGTAATAGAGGTACGCTGCTATAACTACCAAAATGCTGAGGGTGCTTGCCAATACATTCGCCATTTTTTCACGAGTCTTGCTCGCACTCGATTTTTCAGTCACAGAAAGAACATTTAAGCGGTCGTTTAAGATATCTACAGAGGATTACAAAGTAGATCGCGGTCGAAAGAAGAATCTTTGGAACAAAAGACTTGTGGCGACTTGTGGTGGGATATTGGAAACCGCTGACTCACGAAAGTGAGAAGTAATTTATGCAAGCGAACGACTCCATCGCTTTACTTTTTTGCATTTTGTTTTTGTCTTTGTAACGGGAACGATATATTTGGTAGACCTAGAAAATTTTGGAAGGGCTGACCAAACAAGTAATGCATAATGGTAGTCCTCTGTACGCGTACCATGACGCAGATTTCGGCAGTCGCTCCCCGGGGTAGGGGGGTGGGGGGTACTTTAGGAATTTCTGGTTGGGGATGTGGCGCTGGGACCCTGGAACCCTTAGCCTTTACCAGAGCTAGTTTCAGCTGGATTTTGCTACCCTATACTAGAGTAAACTCTCCAAATCACTCCTATCCTAGAGTAGCTGTTTTCCAGAAACTGAGGTCTCTGGTACAGTCTAAAGCAAAGCCAAAACAAAACATTATACCACAATCACTTCTTTCTTAAAAAGGATTTATTTATACTTGTCCAGTTATGCCAAACACGTACGTACGCATTATCAAGACAATTGTTTAATTTTAACCAGTATTAATACCACCGATTTCCGTCTGAATCCCGATTCTTGACAGTTAGTAATATCCAGTAGCGTTTTATGATGGTCATCTATCAACGCTGTTGAGGCTGAGTCGTGAAAATTTAAACTTGCCGATTTCATTTTTTTATATTTTTGAGTACCAATTCCTGGTTTCCTTAGTCTAGATAAAATCTTCAACCAACTGGTCAGTTTCGTGAAAAATGATACCCTATCCTATTCTAGACCCAAACACTCTGATTTATATACCCTATGCTAGAGTAAACTGCTTGAAAACCATACCCTTCACAGCGGCACATACCTATATAGCCCATATATGGCAGGTCCCCCCCCCCCCCGGGAATCCCTCTTCGTAGGGACCTCAAGCGGAAACGACGACGACAACGACGACTACGAGAATGCCACAAAACAATAATCGCAAAAACAATAGAGAGCTCTGCACTCCCTGCGCGTGCGTTTTATGTTTTGATGCATCTCCTTGCCGTTCTCCTCCTGACAACGACGTGAAATGACCAAGTTAACATGAGGTTACGTGGAGAACGTGAGCACCTGATGATAAATTCTCAATTTTCTCTCTAAATATCCACAACGTTGTCACGAATTTTATTTCTGAAATGTGGACGCACACTTTCCATGCCGAACGACTTGGAGTAATCGCAAAATTATTACAATAACGGGAAATAATATTTTTAGACAGCGTTCTCGCAGCCGTCGTCGTCGTCCTTGTTAAGGTCCCTATGCCTAGTAGCTCTTCCAGGTAGTCGAGCACGACGAGAAGACAGGCAGGAGAAAAAAATGGCCGCGCGTAATCTCGCCGTCCAGATTTCGTGCGGCCATTTTTTCTCCTGCCTGTCGCCCGAGGCGACAGAGGGACTGCTCGTAGTCTAGTATTGTACAACCTGTAGTATCTTTTGATGGGCCGGGCATTACTAAACCACGAAACAGCGAAAGGAAGCTCCAAAACGCCATGTATGACCCCATCATACTGATTGAATACTAACCGAGAAAGGTTGGATTTGAGATTTGAGGTTTTAGGCCTAATTATTATGATTCAGATTAAGACTGAGATTAGGAGCAATAACGTTTATTTTAATCTCAAATCTAACCTTTGTCGGTTAGTATTCAATGCATGATGGGAACTGGGATCATACATGGTGTTTTGGTGCCTCGTTTCGCTGTTTCGTTGTTTAGTAATGTCCCTTTTCATGGTAAATTCTGTCGCTATTCAGAGCCACGCAGCCACCACACCCATTAAATGTGCTTGTCCATACTCATTTCCGGCTTATGAAAGATCTGGACCACCCACCGCCTCCTCCCGTGTAACCTTGAAGGTCCTGGGTTCCTACCCTGGTCAGAGAGGTAGGGGTCCGTTTCCAAGACAAGATGGACTGGGATTTCAGCACTTCAAATTACCCGGTCATTATCCACTGCGCGGTAACCAACATACCCTTCTAACTTTTAGATAACTGACTGAAAGGCGGCTGGATGGAGGGAATGTTGGCCAATTTGATACCAAACAGGCCAGCTAAATGGGCCAACGTTTACCAGGAACCTTTTTATCAACCTTTTATCACCCTTGGAACTGAGCTGGACTGGTGACGATGAATGCGCGAAATGCGCGCAGGGGATTGAAAACCACTCGTAATCCCTGCAGTTGTGAGTTGTTAGTAGTATCTATCAACAACCAAGTAAGGGAAGAACGATCGATCGATCGTTACATGACCCAGCTTTCTTCTATGTCCTTTTAAAGTCTAACGATATCGGATTAAGCGATCATTAAGTCCTGTTCGGGCTGGATCTCCGTCTTCTTCTAAATCTACGTTGTTTCTGTGCTGATTATTAACAGCTGATCTATCATTTAAATTGTTTTATAGTTACGTACAAGAAGCGAAAAAACACTGGTAGCGTCTCATTAAGTTGGGGTTTTTGATTTCGCTGCAGAAATGCTGAGCCACTTGATTAAGTTTGCGGTCGAAGGAGCCGCTGTTTACGATTCTTCGTTTTCAAGTTCTTTTTACGTGGACACGGAAGATGACATGGACGAAAGCGACGAACTAATGTTCTGCAAGAACAACGTCTGTGTTCATGTTAACTCAACTTTGGATGACTCTCACATACCAGGATACTTCAAGTTAAATTCAAAAACACGACAGAACGGACACATTCGACTTCTGGTTACTTGGACACCGAACGCGTTGCTCTGCGGACAAAAGAAGAGTTTGAATTTTGATGATAACTGCATAGAATGTAAGGGACTGCTCATTTCAAGCAACTCTCCAGAGACTTTTAATGTTGATCTTAGCGAAATGAAAACCCTAAGAATATTTTACGATCGAGACGATGAAACGTGTGGACAGCTAGTAATTGGCAACCATGAAAATCACTACAAAGTATTCCACTTCCACTATGGTGGAGTTGACCACATAACTCAGATATTGGAGGACTGGAATTGGTGTTCGCAAGTTTTTGAACCCTTGGATCGAAAAGAAATTCGAAGGAAAACTTTTATCGTTATTTCTAAAAGGAATCCAAAACAAGGATTTCATCCTGAGGAAGGGAGATTCGATCCCATGCCAGTAAAAACATGGAGATTTTTTTTTAATGAAAGAGGTCAGATTGAAGACGTGGCAAATTTTCGTAAGGTAAGGAGCTATTATAGTGCTAATTTTATTCCGGAAGATAATTTAAAATGACTTCTTTTGTATTTTGGTTCCAATTTTAAAGAGACACTCCCCTACTGATTAGTCTCAGTTAATGTATAATATTTCGCGGTTGTAAACTTAGGAATGATTTTTGTCCGAGCATCGTATTAAAAATTCTGTTTCATTAAAAAAACTTGTAAAAAATGAAATTTTAAAATAATAACAGCTGTTTGTGAAGATTGCATTATGATTATGATGTGAGGGCTGCCCTATATAAGTATAGCTTGATGTTCATCATTTCATGCTTGTACAGTAGGTATGGATATTTTTCAGAGACAGATTATGTTAGCCAGGGTGTCTCAGCAAATTTAGAATGCATTTTGTTGGGGAAAAATCGTTTTCCACGTGCTCACTCGAGCTACCTTAGCCCAGCCAATTTTTGCTTTGTCTTGTCTTAAAATACTGCAAACCATTTCCATAAAATGAGAACAAGAAGTTCGTTGGTTATGAGAAGTTCACCATTGTTTTATGAAGTAGTTTTGTGATTGCCAATGGATTAAATAAGAAAGAGTTTCGATATCTATTATTGTCTTACACAGGGTATGGTTTCGGGTTAAATGTCTTAAACAGGGTATCAAAAATCGGATTCTGTCTTAAACAGGGTAGGAAAATCAGCGATATTTGTCTTAAACAGGATCAGGATATGAGGGGCCGCACCGCACCTCCCCACCCAGAGATATATCGAGTCCCCCCTCCCCCATCCCATCCCGGGGCTTGCTTGCCACTTATCATTGGGTAGATACACATATGAAGCTTTAGCTGTATTAAATTGCTTACCCATTGCAATTTTTCACAGTTTGAGCAAGTAACATGTAATTACAGTAACTCTAAAATTAATTCAGATTGGCCCACTGCACTGTTTTTCCTTAATGTAGCAAGAGTGCTGATAATTGGACAGTCAATTAAAATCTAGTGTGTCTATTTATTTGTTGCTTGTTCTCATCCCTTGAAATTCATCAATATATAATTTTTGTTCATGTGTTGGATAATTAGGCAACCTTCTTTGGTGGTCTGAGTCCTGAGGTCAGAAAAGAAGCCTGGAAATTTCTGCTGCATTACTTCCCATTTGTTTCAACTGCTCAGGAGAGAGAATTGCTGAAAAAAGAGAAGGAAACACAGTACATGGAAATAGAGCTATCACGGTAAATATTAACAATACTAGTTCCTTATATTACCTCAATTTTGGTACATGCTAGCGTGTAGGATTTAATTATACTTAAAACAGAAGTTGTTTTGGTCATTATACATATTAATCCTTTGTAAAGAATTTTCTGTGGCATCTTGAAGGAACCAATAGTTCCATCCTTGTTAACGACCTGAAATATCCAGTTGGTAATTGTGAAGAACAGCTCGTGACCTCCACTGACAGTCAGCCAACTGTCGGCCGACAGCTTTATTTACGTTTTGCTGAAAAGATAACTGCTTGTAGGCCATCTGTTGGCCAACTGTTGGCCGACTGTCAGTAATCTGTTGGTAGAATGTTGGTGACTTTAGGGCAATTATTGCCTTGAGAAATTTATGATTTGCAATCCCTGATAGTTGTATCGAAATGGATATTGATACCTCATTATTAATGTAATCTAGGTGACCATAGTGTAGGGATCAGAGAGTCTGGCAGCTAGCATTATTTTGCTATTAGCAACAGACTTTGCATTGTTGTAACCAAGGTGCAAAAAAATATATATATACATATATATATACATATACATATACATATACATATACATATACATATACACGTGTATACTGATGTAGTACACAACTTGTACAGCCAATCATGTACATAATTATGTCAATGTAAAGTAACAATGTCACATTATTCTCTCCTGCATACTATTCAAGTAGAGTGCCTCAGTCAAAAGCTCAACATTATTGACATCTCAACATTATTGACAGGTATCTTACACAAAGAATCCGGTCTGCCCAATCCCCTCCTAGATAACTGGCCCCTAAAGTCACTATTTGCCGGCATTCTGCGTGCTCTCCCCTTACATCCTTTTGTGCTTGCATTGTCCCATGCGTCACACGCCAAATTTGACCCCTCTAAGCAGCTTACCAGGGTGGACTTCAATTTTTTTAGTTGGGGTACCTGTGTTTCTATTCGCTGGAGTAAAACTATTCAGTTTAGGGAAGGGGTGGTTGACTTACCCTGCATTCCTCACAGCAGGTTATGCCCAACCCTGGCTGCCACACATCCTTAAATGGTTTTACTCATTCCTCAAACCCGAGAAGTAAGGCTTTTGCATAGGGAGACAACAGTTCGCCTCGTCTCTAGATTTCCCCATACACCACGTTTCTCACTAAGCTGGGTACTCACCTCACCCTTATTGGCATCGACCCCAAAGCGTAATGCTGGTCATTTTATCTTTTTTTTTTTTTTTTTTTGGGGGGGGGGGGGGGGGGACTTCTTTTCATATCAAGCCAGTATTACCCTCAAGCTTATCAAAGCACTTCAAGGCTGCTGGGTAAGAAATTTTCCAGGGACCCTTCGGGCTTCCAACATTAAAAGTTAGTTGCCTGAGTCATTTTTTCTAGAGCGTAGAATTAATTAATTCCAGCTGGGATCATATTTACGAGAAAGTGAGGATGAATCAAGTAAGGTGCCACTTCGGGCTACTTGTTTAGAAATTTGGTCACCCACGCTCGCAAATAAGGTGCCCCAGGTGACCGGGCGACCGTTAGGCAGCAAACTTGCACTTGGGCAATGGCGATGAGATACTATCCTCATATACCCCATCATCTTTTCAACGTGGTGCTAAGACCCTTTCCATACAGTTACGAACTGCTGACGTCCTCTGTAAAGCCATTCTCACTCCTAACCACCACACTTAACATCATTTCAGTTCACTAAGAAGGTTAGGGTTAGGGTTAACATCATTAGGGTTAACATCATTTCAATTCACTGTCCTCTCTTCACAACCCCTAATAGTTGTGTCGAAAAGATAAAATGAACCTCTTAATAGTTTCAGACATTAATGGCTCTTTTCTATTAGTTCAGCACAATGTCTATGCAATTTCTCAGTTCGATTCCTGGCCTGTTTTATTTTTAACATTTAAACCTTTAGTGGTATATATTCAGCAGAAATTTGCATTCATTTTTGGTAAAACAGGAACTAATAATAATAATAATGATAATAATACCCTGGTCAAGTGTAGAGTTATATCTAAAGTTGTATTATTCATTTCAGGCATGATAATCTAAGTAAATGCACAAGTTATTTGAAGGCCCTTAAATACACTAATGACAACTTCTTTTTAGGAAAAATAAAAGTGAACAGGAAAAGGCACAATTTTGGAAGACAGTCCAGTGTACTGTTGACAAGGATGTTGTGCGCACAGACAGGTCACATCCATATTTTGCTGGAGATGACAATCCAAATGTTGGTATTATGAGGTACAATAAAAAGTTTCTCTATCTTGGGGCTTTTTGGCAAACTTGGGTCTTTAAAGTTTTCTGTATTATTCAAAATTCACTTCTCTTTTTAGGTTTGAACATGAGACTGTTTAAGTTCGTCCTTCAACAACGTTGTCCAATGTTACTTCAAACAAAACCAGCTAACCTTTTATTATTATAGCTCAGAAACCTGGGGGTTTCCCATCACAAAATAACTTAGCTTTAAACCCCTCCGTAACTATCAATAACATTCATTGGTGGATGACTATTTACCCTTGAATGCACAGAAGTCTCTGGTATCTTCTTAGTTAAATGAAAATCTTATGATTAGATCTGGTACATGTGATATGGAGGCACACTAGGCTTAGAGCAGGCTCTTCAGTGTATTTTAATGCTTTCACCCCAGCGCTGGCCTCCACTGGCAAATAAAATAGTCTGACATTAGACAGAGTAGCATGTTGCTCTTAAGAGGGGATTTCAGAGTTTTCACTGTTTCCCAGCTGTCTTGCACTCATATTTTCCTAACTAATGAAAACTGGAAATTGCAGACATCCCTGATCACAGATTTCAGTGATCATTTCCAACACATGATGTACAAATTTGTATTGTTGGCGATGTCACCAACTTGTCTTTTTTTTGTGTATGTGTCAGTCCTCTAAATTGCTTCACTCTAGTTATTTGCCCCCTCTCAACAAGTAAATACAAGAAGCCATCTTGTGTTTTTCCAATTTTCAGTAAAACCTGGGACAGTCAGGAAAGAGGAAAATCCCCGATTGTCTGGGATTTTCTTAACATTAAGAACTGGACTTTACATTGAGGGAGGAAAGTCCTTGTAGTTAAGCAATCAGATTACATATATTATCCCAGTGTCATGTTTTTCTGTAGGCTCTCATGCTAAAGGCTTTGCGTGGTCCTGCCATTTGGATCAGTAAGATGACAGGATCTTTTTACCTGAGATGTAGCTGCTCTCTTTAAAGATCTTATTACAACTAACAAGGGACAAAATAACAAACCTCCAAAGCGGTGAATTGGTATTAAGCAATTTAATTTTGTCAATGCAATATTAGTTTCGAGTATCATAACTCTAGCCCAAAATACTTGAATGTAATCTCTCCCCTTCTTCTAAACAAACAACTCCCAAGACATCAGATCCTTATCATTGGTTCGTATTCTTTCTTTGAAGGAATATCCTGCTCAATTATGCAACGTACAATCACGAGGTTGGGTACAATCAGGGAATGTCAGATCTTCTGGCATCAGTGCTTGCAATAGTTCAAGACGAAGTTGATGCTTTCTGGTGTTTTGCTGGTTTGATGGAAGGAAGTGTGTTTGTAACATCACCGAAAGATGATGTCATGGACAAACAGTTGGTTAGTTGGGACATACTGGGACATTTTTTTTTCACTGGAACGACAAGTGTTGAAGTTGAAAATGATTTCATCAGTATCTTAGCAATAGAGGCAATGGAAAAATGCTACCCACTTGTGTCTCAAACATGACATCATAAAACATTGCTATACAATAAAGCATCTATTTTACTATCTGAAGCTTTCGAAGTTGAACTCAAAACATTGAAACATTCTTTTCCCGTCAGAGGCCAAGAAAGCTATTTTCGGTTTCTGATTGGATAGTGTTCACGCGCGAATATCTCATCTTCTTTTGGTCTCACTTCAGTGTTGATCTCAAACTCAATAGAGAGGGAAGAAGGAAAAGGTTTTTTTCAAACGTTAGCCGTATAGCACATACCGGTTTATTTCAAAAGAAATGTTTATTAGAGAGTAATTTTAAGGACGGTGCCAACTAATTCAAAGGTATTTTTGCCCCGGTTTATGATTATGCAGGAAATGTAGATCTTAACAAGTGTTATTGAAATCCAAAAAGAAAATTGGGGGTAACCGGGCATTTTTCAAAGATAATTGATGAATAACATTTGTAAAAAGCTTTAAAATACAAAGCAATGTATGGCGTTCTTTCTCAAATTGAAGCTTAAAAAGAAGTTATCGTTCAAAAATTGCATGGTTACCCCCAATGTTCTTTTTGGATACCAAGAATACTTACTAAGATCTACTTTCTCCGAATAGTTTTTAACCGCGCAAAATTTTCACTGTATTGGTATGCATCACCGATAGGAAACTCAAGTATCTCGAGATTAGCAGAACGTATGCGTAACAACAATAGTAGGCACCGTCCTTAAGTACTATCTTTATCCGCTTGTAATCCATTTGAGCGTAGATCAGTCGGAAGATCAACAGTGATCTAATCCGGAAGTCGCTGATTCAATTTCCACCCTGGTCAGAGTTTTTTGTAGATTTATTACCTTGATGGAAATTAAAATTACCTAACCCTTCAGTTTTAGTAAATATTAGTTGGCTCAGTTGGTTGAAGATCGGATTACTGTGCAGGATGTCGCGGCATCAAAATTCCGGCCGGACCAACACTCAGGGTCTTCAAATAACTGAGGAGGAAGTGGTACCTTTATAATGACATTTGCAAACGGTTGGACACTCTAGTCTTCTCGGGTGAGGACGATAAACCGTAGGCGCCCGCCTCAGAATCCCTCCATGTTCATAACCCTGTGCTGGGGACGTAAAAGAACCCACACACTATTCGCAAGGAGCAGGGCGAGGAGTTCCCGTTGTTGTGGTCTTTCCTCAGTATATCGTGGCTGGGAGGGTAACTACTCGGAGATATTAGCTACACCAAGCTACTCTAAAATCTGAGGGTAAACAAAGGTATCATAAGATGATATGGTATCACGTAGTTAGTTTCAATTTAAAAGATGACATTTTTTTTATTTCTCAGACATATTTCCGTGAGCTTTTGCGGATGTTGGAGCCGGATTTCTATGCCCATATCTTGCTGCAAGATGCAGCCATGGACATGTTGTTCTGTCATCGCTGGCTACTTCTCTCATTCAAGCGAGAATTCTTCAATGAGGAAGTTTTGAAAATGTGGGAAGCATGCTGGTCGCGCTACCAAACGGACTATTTTCACATCTTCTTGTGCGTTGCAATGGTCCAGGAATACGGCAAGACAGTTGTAGAGCAAGACATGCAAGCAGATGATATGTTGCAATTTTTCACTGATCTGTCCATGAAGATGGATGGGACGAGGGTCCTGCGAGTTGCGCGCCAGCTGCTGTTCAAGTTTCGTCAGTTACCCGGAATTCCTTGCTCGCTTCGTGGTCTGCTCTCGGGGCCTGGGATCTGGGACAGTGCACCATTACCTGAGATTCAATGCAGTTGTCACGAGAGATGCTTGTACCTGCTGCATAGCGAATCCACGAAAGAAGATGAGAAATCTGAAGAGAGCGACAATGAAAACAGAAGGTTGTCTGCAGAAACAACAAGCGAGTCTGAAAACCCAGTTTGTGACCGTGGTGATGATCTTGACAAGACGTCATCAGATTTAGAAAATGGTCTTGAAATACGTGAAGTAACTAATACAAGAACGTGTGAGTTAACTTCTGAACAAATACGCGAGGGTAGTGATATCATTGAAAAGAGTGAAGATGCGGCATGGACCAAACAAGGCAAAATTGGTAAAGTATGTGAGGATGCTGGTGGAGCTGGGTTGAATGCAATTAAAGATCAACTGGAACAACAGCTTCCGTATGAGGTGAAAGAAGAGATAAAGGAAAACACTTCATGAAATGCTCAAAATGGCAAAATTTGTAAATGACGCCCGTGAAGATGCAAAATTTCCTTTTAGAAAAGTAGGAGTAGGAAATCCGGAAAGAGGGAGTCCAAAAGATAGCAAGAAAGAAAGAAATAAGTTAAAAAGACATCTCCTAATTCCATTTCTTTGTCAAAGCAAGTCCAAAAGTCCAATAGGAGGTTTTCACGCGACATCATCGCCGCCATGTTGGTGGACGAAAACAAAACATCTCTCATTAGCTTCTTTTGCTTGTCCACCAGAAGTAGTTGTTAGTCTGTTGTTATTGGTGTCTCTAGAGGTTGGTTGAAAACGTCCCATACTCTTTCTGACAGTCTTGTAGTTTGGCGACGAGATGGTAGATGTTAGTACTCTCTATTTTAAAATCTTTCCAAGTGTCTCCTAGTTATCCTCGAAAAGTACATCTATGCTTTAATGTGAAAGTTAATTTTGATGTGAATGGCCGCTTGACTTTTGGATTAGTTGCGAGAAAGAAGTTGAAAAGTGATCGCGGACACGCTTCTGCTCGGCCCTTGATTTACAGCGCCGAAAGTTGACTGAAAGAATACATGCGGCATGCCTCAAAACAGCTGTCGTTTGATGTCAAATTCTTAAAAACCGTAATCACTTAGTCCGACTTGCCATGCAACGTAAAACCACGAAGTTACAAATTCACGTTAACGCTTAGAAGCGGCTTTGGTTTTATTTCAAATGTTCAACCGGTACATTCTGTTGTGATACAGCAACAGCAAGAGCCCATGAGCCTTTATATTCATGTCATGTCGCTTTCATAGACCGATTTATTTTTGGATTGAATTTCCCAAGAATGAGACTCCCACAGGATCCCGATGACCAATCACAAGAAACTAACTTGACGTCATAGCGTCACCAAGCCGGAACTGCCTTAAAAGTTAATCTAAAAATAGATCGGTCTGTAAAAATGCCGTGACTTAAGCTTAGTATGGGAGTTGCTCGCTCCTAGTCGTGGGCTCCTGGCAACAGTGAAATTGTGAGTAAATGGTACAGTAAAGTTGAACTGCCACAGTCTTTAGCAGAATGTTCGCAAAGGAATAACTACTTGTCTTTCGGTGGGAAGTCCTCAGATATGTCCAGAAATGCAAGTAACTAGATGCTGATTTCTCAAAATCCCGAGGACTTGGCGGACTCTTGAAGCTATTTTCGAATTTTCTATCTGCGATCCTTTTTTAATTATTATTATTATTTTTTTGCTTCTTTCAAGATAAGAACAAGCAAAGGAACTGTTGAGTTTTATGGCTTTAAAAGTCGTCTTTTTAAAGGTGCACTAGTATTTCTTGCACACGAAATAAACCCGAGAGTCTTAGGGCTTTCGAGAGACTTCAGCATCCATATTTTAGAGCCAACCCGAAACGGCTAATCATAATTGGGGATTAGACTCTCCCACCTGATTGGCTTATTCCCGTAGCACTATGGCGATACGCAATAAAGTCGTCAATGGAGATTTGATTGAATATTTAGTATCGAAGGACAGACCATAACAAAGCAATGAGATAAAAATCAAGTTGAAAATGAAGAGGAGGGTTGCATGAATTTGAAACGCGTTTGCGTTTAGCAGCAAGTGCAATGCAGCTGCTTTCATAAAACCATGAAAAATTCTCATTTTATGGCACCTTCCTCTCTCTTTAGTGCTCCCTCGGTAGTTTAAAAAAAAGGCAAACTCAAGTCTGACCTTTGCGGTGAACGTGGTTGGCGATTTTAGGAGTCGTCATCATCATAACCATAGTCGTTATCAACATCAGTCAAGGTAATTTTTGGTCCACACCCATGGAAACATGGAAATGGCTGATCCTCGGTGTAAAACCCTGTGAAACTCACGGACGGCGTAACACACAAAGGAAAACAAAAGATCAAGTGAAGCTATGGACCGAATGCAAAAATGGCCGCACAAAAGTTATTCTTTTGTCTTTGTGTTAATTAGCCTAACTAGCCTCGATCACACGCGTAAAATTTAAAGAATTTGGGCTGTAAAACGAGGCTAGTTACGCTAATTAACGCAAAGACAAAAGAATAATTTGTTGGCAGCCATTTTTGCATTCGGTCAATGATCCTCGCAGTTATGAACGCAATTGAAAGAAGCCTGAAAAATTCAGGACTTCAACGGGGTTTGAACCCATGACCTCGCGATACCGGTGCGACGCTCTAACCAACTGAGCGATGAAGCCACTGACGTTGGGAGCTGGTCATTTGTGGGTTCTAATGTTCCCGTGAGGAATGAATCGACGACGAAATGACATATGAAATGGACCATATATGAACTGCGGATATGAAATCAAGTGAAGCTATGATCCTCGCAGTTATGAACGCAATTTTTGCAATTGCGTAAAGAAGCCTGAACAATTCATATATGATTCATTTCATGTATCATTTCATTTGTTGATTCACTCCTCTCAGGAACATTAGAACTCACAAATGACCAGCTCCTAACGTCAGTGCCTTCGTAGCTCAGTCGGTTTGAGCGTCGCATCGGTATCGCGAGGTCACGGGTTCAAACCCTGTTAAGTCCTGAATTTTTCAAGGTTCTCTACGCAATTGCTAAAATTGCGTTCATAACTGCAAGGATCATAGTTTCACTTGATTTCATATCCGCAGTTCATATTTGATCCATTTCATATATCATTTCATCGTCGAAAAAAAGCCTGAGCAAACAAATATCAAACAATAGAGTTTTCACTCACGTGACCAGCAGCTGTATTGTATTACTGAAACAAAAGAAAGTATTTGCATGAAAATAGAGTTTAATTCCCGGAGGATTAGTTTGGTACACCAATATGGCCGCCATTTCTTTGTTTTGGAACATCAGCATGGCCGCCGTGACGTCATGTGAAAACGTTCTATAATTTAATCCTACCACGTGCTCTCAAGTCTCACGCATTGCGCGTGAGTCTCCCGCATTTCAATGCAATCTCACGTTCTCACACAGACACGAGCATTTCTCACCCATTGACACTTTTCTCGAACGTAACTCTACCTTGTAAGCTTTCAGAAATGCCCATGACTTCCGATTTCGCTCCTTCACTGGCACTTAACTTCGGCCAATGTTCAATCTGTTCGTGTGCGACCAATTTTCTTGTTTCTTCAGGACTTTCACCCGTTAATATATGAATTATGGGCCGATATGTTAGCTCAGGCGGACCATAACATTAAGCATGGGCTTTCTTAGCAAGCAGCATGAAAGAAACAAAGTGGCGGAGTCGACGGTGCATTTCCAGCGATCTGAGAAGTGCAAATTTCAAAATATTTCCGGCGGAGCATGCCTCCGGCACAAAAAACACTGTGCCCAAAGCTCTCGCGCTTTGGAAACTTTTAAGACTTGACAGCTTTGTAAAACGAAGAAAAAGTTTCACAGGTTTTTACACCGAGGTAAACCCATGGAAACAATCAGCCGACCACCACAAAACAGTGAGAAATTCCTAGGCTCTGATAGGCGATTATCTTATTTTGATTGTCTATTTGTTTTTTCTTTTTTTTGTTTTTTCACTTTTCTGTTAACGAATTAAAATTCAGAGACCAAAGAAATGCTGTGTTTTGTTTTTTATTTCTTAAACTGGAGGACGTGTTGACTTTTGTTTTAAATTTCATAAAGACGAAGGCAATTTTTTTCCGGCGATTTCGTTGCAACTCATTAGCGAAAAATTGCCTCTTAATTGAACCAAACCCCGAAACTCAATTTTTTTGCCGCAACTGTTGCCAGAGGTAGCCGTCGGTTCTATTCTATTCGACGCCCCTCTCAACGACGAAATTTCTTGCAACTTGAGCACGGTTGTCGTCATCACCTATCGCATCATCGCATAAACCTATTCATAGATAATTGTTAAGCTTTCACTTAATGTAGGCCATTTTTCACAGTTAATAGGGCTCCAACAACGATCTAGACTGCAGAATTTCCGTACCGAATGGCACCGTCCACTGATCCGCCAACCGTCCCGCAAAACCTCTTCAGTTACGTTTTTGTAATACCCTGTTCACTTTTGCTCTTCAGGGATAATCACTATGCCATTTTTAATGCTAATGAGCTGGGAGGGATGTCATTACATTATTTCGATATCGTTTGAAAAGACATAATTTGCATACGAGAAAGCAGACGTTCGTCGGCAAATGATCAGTCAGTGAGAGTTGTAAGAAACTAGACATCTCTTTAACTCCAGCTTCCAGTGATGGAGACAATTGAAAACGTAGATGACAAGAATTCACCTCCCAAAGAGAAAGCTAAAAATACAGTATGTTTCTTTTTTCTTGGAGTTCTGTTGTTCATCTTTGATGAAATGTGCCTAACGGCGGCCGAAGATATCATCTCGGGCAGCAGAATCGCTACAACTAGTGTGATAATCGCCATTGCTCTGCCTGTACTCGCTGTCAAGACATTCGCCCCGTGGTTTCTACAAATGTGTAGCTATTTGTGCAAGACTTGTATCGTGGTGTGTTTACTTCTTACTGGACTAGTTGTTGTCGTATGGGTCGAGGACGTTCAATGGCGACTGTTTGGGGTAAGTGTTGTTGAGTCTGGTACAAGCGTTGGAGAAATAACTTTCCTTGCCTTAACAGTTTCTTATCAAGATACTACTGTAAGTGCGTTTGTGGCCGGAATTGGCGCTGCTTCGCTTCTGGGACCACTGTACTACACAGGTGAGTTCATACCCAATTTAATCGTGTCCCATTACTCTAATTATCCGGCTTTACGTACATTTACTCACGATTGTTCCATTTTGAACCTTTTTCTTTTCCACCAGTCACTTTATCTCGTCACAAATGACCCCTCCCCAATAAGCTTCAACAAAGAAATAATGAAAAACTAAAATCATGATATTTAATTAAAACGCAGACTGAATTGAGGTCCTTTCTTCGCCACGTCGTTTCAGTCTATCCAAAGTTTCCTTCATTGACTTTATTCAACGACGTATAGGACGGAGACACCAATAACAATGGAAAAATGTACGGCTTCTGGTGGACGAACAAAAGAAGCTAACGAGAGATCTTTTGTTTTCGTCCACCAGCAGACACTTCGCCACTCGCATCCGAGAACATCTCTCCTCTGACAAACATTCCCACATCTTAAAACACCTGAGAGGTTCTGGAAATTGTCGCTCCCTTTGTTCAGATTGTTTCGAAATTCTCGACTCTACTTCCACAAGATTCCAATTGAAAATCAAGGAAGCCATGCGCATCCTTTCAGGAAGCAGCCGTCTTTAAATTCCCAGGTCAAACATCTTAATTTATCCCTAATTAGTCTTCTTTCTTAGCTTAAATAGTTTAACTCTTTCTTCTTTGGGTTCGCGCCTTCATCCTTAATTATTCTCGTTAATATCTCAGTTTGTTGTACTATTTATTGCATAGTTTCCTTTTATTTCTCACTGTACAACTGACGATGGATGATGTCTCATCCGAAACAAGTATTGTCTTCATTAAAAAATGAACGTCAAGACCATCGCGTGGTTCATCAAAGCAATATCCTTCTTCGTGCTGCTACGAAGCCTTGCTATTATTATTTCGTTTCTCCTAAACTTTCAGTAGTTCAAACTTTACAAAGAATATGCGGAATTTACAATTCAAAGCAATACTCTTGACCATAGTTAATAGAGGGTAATGGTTATGAAACCCGACAAATTTCTTTGTTGTAGGTTCAGTTTTGTTCTCTTTTTTGGCCTTGACCGTGCACAAAACTCAATAGTTATTTACTCCGTACAGAGGAACTAACCAATAGAAACGTGTTGGTTGCGTAATTCATGCATAGTGTATGAGCGCAAAACAAAAGATTGTGCACGGTTGTGGACTTTCCATTCTAAATCTTGGCATCTTCGTGTGCTCCTTTGATGTTTGCCGAGCTTCCAAACTATTCCCCTCAATTAATTATGTTTTGGCTTAAGATGGACAGTGTCTATAATGTGTGGAAAGTCAGTTCAATGAATAGACTCGAAATAGACTGCTTTCACGATCTCGCGGTTCTGTGAGATTACCCATTTCTGGCATTGCCTAATTAGATTGTTTTTGTCCTTTGTACCTGTTTTATCCAAGTCAATTACAAGCTGTTTATTATAACCTGCTGGGAAATCAAATACAATGTTCATTTGAGTAACACCAAATCTAGGGTATTATTATTATTATTATTATTGTTATTATTGTTGTTGTTGTTGTTGTTGTTGTTGTTGTTTTTGTTGTTGTTGTGTTAAAGATGTTTCACATAAGGTGTCATAGTTGTAGAAGTGAAAAGCTTAGTGAAGCTTCTGTTGTACTTAAACTTGACATGAGTGTACATGTATAATGAACCCAAATTGAACATGACCGTGCGCATACTTGCACGAATGCAAAGAGTTCCAGACCGGGTTTGGATAATCTCATCGGGGTCGTCACATAGTGTGCAAAGGAAGCAAATGTTTTTCCGCATCCAGTGAGATCAATCTGAATTACTCACCAGCTGAGGGCAAAAACCATTAAGACACAAGAAACCATCGAAGGGACCGACTTGAGAACTAGGCGACTCGGAATTTCTTGACGTTGGCCGATGCACCTTGTATAATCGGGCCTGATACCAAATTCACTCTTGAGTAGGAGTTTATATCTTGATTCAAATTAATTTAATTTGCGTTGTAGGACTGACAACCTGGCTGTGCGTGGCCCAAAAATAACAATCATGACCACCTTTGCCTGGCCATTCCTGGTGTTTATCCTGTATTGGATCTTGGACAAGAAAGACAACAACGTAGCCAGTGCAAAGAGTGAAGAACATAAAGATGTATCATATACCAGATTGACGAGTTCAGCCGACTGCGATGATTCGAAACTCACGGCCATCCAACAGGACGCCTTAACCTTGAGAGAAAAGTTATTGGTAGCCAAGCAAATTTCGCCCTACATCTTGTTTCTGTTTCTAACATACTTTGCGGAGTATCTGTCCAATCAAGGGATCATTACTACCCTCGCGTTCTCCAACTCGTCCTTTAGCCCTCGGGATCATTACCAATATTACATTGTTTGCTATCACTTGGGCAAGTTTCTTGGTAGGTCCTATATTTTTGTCCTCTCTTGTACCTGTTCCAACGTGGTCCCTCATTTGCGAATCCGAAGAACCTGGATCTTAGCCTTGGTGGAGATCGCGCACATGTTTTTCTTTCTCGCTGCTTCGTGGTTTCGTTTTGTTCCACACGTTTCCATCATTTTAACTCTCTGTTTTACTGAAGGGCTTGTGGCCGGTTCAATGTACGTTAACTCTGCTTATGCAGTTTCTGATGAAGTGAGCGATCAAAGGAAAAAAGAATTTGCTCTAGGTTTACTGACTTTCGGTGATGGATTGGGCAAACTGAGTGCGGGATTTCTGGGTCTTCTTGTCGAACCAGAACTAAGGAGTCACTGCGTGAACGAGCTCCAGTTAGGTGAAAATTGTATCACTAGACATCACAAAGCATCCGGTTGGACAAAAAATGAGCGCTGCATAGACGTACGTGATGATTAGTTTAATGTGATTGTCTCGACGTCAGCATGCAGAAGTATAATTATATTCCTCCCCACTAGCTGGCCCCCTCGATGAAACAAATTAATCCAGCGGCTTAATTAAATGTATGGGCCAGAGCGTCTCAGAACGTTAACATGATTGGCGAGAAGCTGCCTTGAAGTGTACTAAATTGTAAAGCATAAGTGCAGCACGATTTGTGTGGCATAAAACTGCTGCTTGAACGACGAAAGGTCCAATATGAAATCTTAAATGGGCTATATAGCTATCCTCTGCTCACTCTGCGGAAGACTAGAGGTGCAAAGATAAAGTTCCTAAATGGAGAAGCGTTTACGTGGAAAAATTAAGTTAAAGATTTAAAATGTGATTGTAAATACAGCGGTGATACAGTCCCTTGCAATTGGGGAGGGGAAGTTAAGGCCCGGGCCTCTAGACCAGTCGTGTAGCAGCTCTGGCAACCTGCTATTGTTTGGTACCGTAAGCAGCTTCTATAGTCATTTGTTTGGTCTTGTTTTTGGCTAGGGTAGCGAGCCAATCACATTATACGTTACGAGAGCTGCTACAGCACTGTGGACATCAACCCGAAAGGTGGGTCCAAAGCGTGGACTCCAAGTGGATCTTTGGAAGAGCATTTATGATAAATAAAACATTTGCTAGTGGTTGTTTATAAGTTCGTTGGTTTTATTCGGTTTGAACGGAATTAGTATTGGCTGAGAAAGTGACTGTAGTGTACGTGAAACCATTCCGGCGAGGCTTCGACATTGTGGAAACTCAGTGATCAGCTGACAGATTACATTGGACCTTTGTCCAGGAAGAGCGGCTTGTGTGCGAATTGGTGGCCCCCAAAAACATGACACCAGGAGCTCCTGACGACAAATCCCTAAACTGCCGGGGTAATGTGAAAAGACGTGTTAAGAGTAGCTTTATTTCCTGAAGAAAGAGGACGAATATTCAAAAGAATTTCAAACCAACATCAAATGAGCGCTCATCCTTGACGACTTCCTTTCTGCGAGCATTAACCGATTCTTTGGTTAAACAGATGTCTTCTTTTTTCCTTTAAAGTTTGTTTGGTGTAGTCTTCGACTGCGTTGTGAATTGCCAAGTGACCTGCCCCTTGCAATATGGGAATCCTTTTTTCCTTATTATGTTTTTATTGGTCCTGAAAAAACCCCGTTATAAAGGAGCAGTCAATTAAGAACATAATGCAGTTTTTAAATTTCAGAAAAATGCGCTTTTTGAAGTCATGCATCGGGAGACCCGAAAAGCGATCGATTCGGCTGCACAAGTTTCCATCCCTTAGACGATAGGCGCCTGGAGACTAAAAATTGGACCAGACCATAGTTCACATAGATGGACTGGTTACTGACGAAACTCTCGAGACCAGTGACATCGAGTTTCATGTTAACTTGACCGTGACCATGCACAATCTTTCGCCCTCAGTTCACAACTGACTTTGGAATAAATTAATCGACACTTTGATTGGCTGTCTTTTAGAAAAGGGTGTGGCTTGTGCGTGATCTGTGGCCCGTTTCTCAAAGTCCCTTTTCGGGCCTATTTTGGGTTCCACAATTCCCTTTATATCTTCGCCACTCCGAGGTTCCAAGCCATCAAACTTCGCAATCCTCTCAGTTTTTCTTGCATTAAAAACATGTTAAAGGATCAGCTTTTAAAAATAAGCAGATATCAGTTTGACGACTGGCTTTTCGGGCCCGAAAAGTTCTCGGGACTTTCGAGAAACAGGCCCCAGGGCCGAAAACGTGAACAGTTTCATTACCATCTCCGACCATCTCCATATATCGATTATGACCAGACCAAGGCAACTGCGGAATAATTTCAGCATGAGCTGGGATTCAGCCCAGGGGTTCGTTTCTTCAAAGTCCCGAAACTTTTCGGGTGTCGCAATAGGCCATTTTCGAAATATCAAATATTCAGCTTCATAGTGAAGCAGTGAGGACAAACACAATAGAAACACGTTGGTATGAATGTGAAAAATATTTGCAAATCATCCACTTTCCTTTATCTTTGTCCTCACTAACTCACTATCAAGCTGAATTTTAATATATCGAAAAAGACTTCTTCTCTCTTATCTTAAGAAGGCCGAGCTTTAAAGTAAAATAATATACAAATTTGCATATACTTATCTTAAAAACATACTGAAACACCAGTTTCAGTTATCAGGGGTGCTTCAGGTTACCATTTGATGAAAAATTTCTGTTGGGTGGCAATAGGTGGTTTTCACGCAACGTCATCGCCGCCATGTTGGTGGACGAAAACAAAAGATGTCTCATAAGCTCCTTTTCTTCGTCAACCATCAATTGTACATTGCAGCATTATTATCTGTGTCCCCGGATGAGATTGGCTGCAAACCACCTATTGCATAATGGTAAGCGATTTTCCAAGTTTTCCGACAACCCGGGAAAAATTTCGCCGAAAACGGCCTGGAAACGCAAGAATCGTTAAAATGGAAGAGGGGCTGCTCCACTTGACATTTAACCGAAATTTCCGGGATTCTTGGCTAAATGGGAAGCATCCCAGCAGGACTTTCGAGAAACGGGTCCCACGTCTTCTGTTTTCTTAGAATCGAGAGTGTAGGGGACGGACCATTATTTTCTTGGAATATTGGCTATCCAATAGATAGAATTATCCACCTTTTGAACAGTATATATATATATATCTTTATTAAAAACTGGATCATTGGATAATGCAATTCGAGAGTTTTTATTGGCTAAGCCATCATGGGTTATGAGCCATTATACCATGATCTACAAAAACGGCATGCATATGCGTGAGTTTTTGGGCCTTTTTATTTTTATTGTAGTCTAGTTTTCTATATTTTGGGGGCGTTTTCAATAAAACAATCATTCCACTCGCGCTTGTTGGATACGAGATGATTATAGCCAACTCGGCGCTACGCGCCTCGTTGGCTATCTATCATCCCATATCCAACGCGCGCTAATGGAATAATAATATTATTGTTAATTAGTATATACTAAAACAGTGGACAGCGTTGAACGCGCGCGCTGATAGGGTACTCAAACTCCGGATATCCTTTGCCATTCACCTCCAAGCAATTTGAGCGAAATTTGGGCCCGAAAATGTTATGATCTTTGCAGGTATAAACGAGTTAAAATGTTTTTGTGCTATATTATCTCACTGTTTGAGGATATACTAAAACAACTATTCACCTCAGTGTTCGTGGCTAGTGATGGATATTTACCTCGCCGCTTCGCGGCCCGGTAAGCGACTAGACACCTCCACTTAGGTGAATAGTTGTTAAATACACTAGCACTGTTTGTAGTGTGATAAAATAAGGTTGAGAAGAGGTACAAATTTTAAACTCACAACTGCATCAACTGCACCGAAATGCAAAGAAACATCGACTGCACCTAAATGCAAAGAAAAAAATACTGGTACATAATAATAAAAGACTCCAACTAATAATTCCAGAAGTTTAAAAACCTGGAAACAAATTCATTTTTCATTGTAACATGATAGACAACGATCAATCTCACAGTCTAAACATTACGGACTCTTAACTTACTTTTCATAAGATGGTTTGGTATTAATTCTGTCATAATAGTACAACTCTATATGTAATCAGAAATGTAAAACCAACACCAAAGTGATATGTCGTTGTCCCCCAAATTTACCACTATTTTTAAACACCACTTTCTTTTTCCTGCAAATCTGATTGTCATGTTTGGAATACAATTCCATGAAAGGGAGGCTATTTCAATCATGAAATTATGGAAACAGACATGATAAACATAGCAAGGTGGACACCATACAGCACTAATGACAGACTTTAATTTCCAGTTGTGCCACATTTAATGAGCTGGTATCCCACACCTCACATGACATTGCTGCTGATACAAACAAAAGAAAAGAACAGCCATTAAGAACGTCTTTGAAAATTCTAGGTGAAATAGCGTAAAGGTCATTAAACGTGATTATCAACCACAAATCACAGATGCCCTCTTTCACACTTTGTTCCTGAGAAAAGGAGGCAGTGTTCTTTTGTAAATTCTCATACAACTGCAGGTTTGCTTGATTAAAATTGATTAAATTCTTGGACAAGGAAATGAGATTATGCTCCAAAGGTTAATTGCATTCTACAGTATGATATCTTCAACAACAAACCACTTGTCTTTAGAACAAGACAACGTCATATCTATTAAAGAAAGAAGGGTAATCTGTTGCCAAGCCAAGGTGCAAAACAAATTTCAACCTTACAGCAATGCAATTTTGATAATCTTAGAACCCAAGAAACAGTCCATACACTGCCATATGTCTCCAATATATTGAATACAAAAGATTCATAAACAAATTTGACTATAACTTTCCTATGTTACAAGCATTTATTTGTAATTTTGAAGTGTATTTACAGCACCATCATTAAATTTTGTGCCCCATATTTCCCACACCATTGAAGGCCTTTCCTGCAACAAAAAAAGAAAACCCTCATCTTGACAACATTGCTGAAACAGTTGCTCCACAGCTCAAAATAAAACTCTCAGTTTTTTGAATTACAAATTTCTCCTCTAAGTCCAGCCAATTAGCCTACTGCTAAAAAAAACTATGGTTGACTGAAGAGTATCAAAGGTTACAAAATCCTTAAACCTATGTTGGTTTTAGTTGAATCTCAAGCACTGAAGTCTCCTCTTTTGGCTGATTAGCAACATTCAAAGTCCAAACTTTCTCATGTTAATTAAAATCTACTTTCGAACAAAGTCCTTCTTTGATTTCAGCAAAAAATGTCAGTGGTTAACTCTTGCCACACGAATCAATACAAAGTAAATGTAGCCTAGATTTGTTAAAGTAACAGCCACTCTGTAACTACTTGCTGAAAGTAATAGCACTTCACTTTTCTACTAAATGCAGGGGCAAAAGATGGCCCCAACTAAAAACAAAAAATCACTGCCAAAAGTAGCAGCCTTTAAAAATAACAGCTTAACAATAGTAATAATGTCTCAGGAGGTATTGGTTAATGCACCTACATTAAATTTTGAGTACTTTCAAGATTAAAATTTACTGGTAAGCACATGTATACCATAACTTTTCTAAGTTACAGAGGAAATCACTAAGTCTTGTTACATTTCTTGGGCCATCCACTGTTACAGTATTACAGTTTGTGGAATTCAATATTATTATTTTTAAAATTGCATTTGATAAGTTCAATGAATGAAACCATAGACTGCTCTCAGTCCCTTCTGAGTTAGTCCAACTGCCCACTTCGGTAACACAAATGAGCCAAGGGGGGAATGGTGATTAAGCAAAATGTAGGGACTGCACGATCTTCTGTAACCGATGCGTTCAAAATCTCCCATTGCACCAACAACGGGAAATTCAGATTGGTCCGTTGACAATGAACCACTGTCAGATTTTTTTGACAAGTTAATTACTTGTCAGATTGTGATGCCAATCTGTCTTCAATCACAGGAAAAGATAAGCAAGATATGGCTTTAATGATAGATTTCGATCATTTATCCCTTCAAATGGTTAACATTGAACCCAAACAAGAGCAGGAACTTGCGGCCAAAGCTCTCCTTTCGGGCAAGTATGCTATGGCTGTGCTACCAACCAGACCAGATTTACTTGAATGATTATATTGCCTTCACAAAGAAGGGGAATTTGTTAAAGGACATGGCTCTAAACAAGGATTGACTCCTCTGTTCTCAATCAACCATGGACGCAACCAAGCTCTGTGATTATTTGTGCGATAAAAAAAGCCTTTCACAGCAAAGTGTCCATAATATGTCATAAAATGTTATCTGTCATTCTTTTTTAATCCCCAGAGCCTTTTTCTTGCGTTTGAAAAATCTTTTTGGGCTTCTGTCACTGTGTTTCTGTTTGTTGATCACCATTCTGGACGATTATTAATCAGTTGTGTTTGAATGAGTTCGAACAAAAGCAGTGTGTGAAGCGACCCCTTCTATAGTACATTTTCGTGTGTAATAGTTGTAGACGAATGCCACACCGTCGAAACTTTCCAAAACACTCCAACATTTAATTTAACATTTTATTCTACAAATCTGGCAAAAATCTGAGGCCTCTCTCGGCTTAGGTTTTCCACCTCTCTTTTTACCGGCTTTCCTTGGAGTGTCGCTTGTTAAATTCACAGTAAATACAGTAGTTTTTTCTGCAGTTTCCTTTCCGAATAGTTGATTGAATTCGACATGCACATAAATATTCCCATGCTGTTACTGTTAGTTATTTTGAGAGTTTATTTACATTAGCAATAAAAAAGGCAGAACCATCTGTCATATCACCTTCACTAATCAGATTAGCAGATTTTGGTGATCCTGAACGAGTTGGTTACAGAAGATTGCGCAGTTCCTACATGTCGCTTTATCACCATTCTCCCCTCGGCTCGCTTGTGTGACCAAAGCAGGCGGTTTCGACTAACTCAGACGGGACTGCGAGCAGTCTAAAATTAAGTGACAGGAGAAATTAAACAATAATAATTACTATAACATATATTGAGATACTGTATAATGCCAACATTTCTTTTGCAATATGGGATAAACATTTCAGGCTTTTTTTGCTACAACTCGAGCATGTTAAAGCATGACACTTGGCCTAATTCAGGGGTCACACTCTTTTACGCACTTCAAATTCCATGACTTTTTCCATGACCTTCTCTAGCTTTCGTGACCTTAAGTTTAGCTGTCACATAAGAAAATTTTCAAAACTATCCTTTTTTTTTTTGGGATATTACTCAGACCAAATTTGAATAAATTTACAACCAGGCAGGCCAATATATCCAGAGGCACATGACCTTGAAGCCTGTAACTTGCAACTCTTTTCCTTGAAACAAACCTGGGGGTTTTAGGACACCTATTTTATACCCAAATATAGACAAAAATAAGGTCAAAGGTGCACGTGCGGGAAAATGCAGGAGCCACGTTACATCCAAATAAGGAAATTCTTAAACTAAAAAATATCCCACCTCTGAACCAGAGTTAAATGCTTTCAGGTCATGAGCTTCTCGTATATCTTAATGACCATAATGTTTTAGGTCACATAATTCTGGTCACGTGACCAGCCGGAAGTGCTTTCTTTTTGCGATACGAAACTAAAAATGGGCCGCTCAGATGACATATTATAGTAAACAGTAAACATCAAATAAATTACTTCTGATATTGCTTTGTCATCCTCTACAAGAACCTGTACAGAATGGTTGACTGCAATGCCGGTTGAAAATTTATTGTAGGAAACAAGTTATGTGACTTCCTTTTTCCTTTAATATTGCCTTAATTAAATATGATTTTCATCTGTTCAGGACATGGGTATAATCTCTTTTGGAGGGTCAATGATAACACATCCAGTAGTTCACTACTCAGTGATATTCAACATCATTGGTCTGCTTGAGAATCCAGGTTTCTAGATGTCGTGATGACATGAAACATGTAACCAAGTCAACAATGCATTAAAAATGTTACGGCTGCTGCATGGCTTTCGTAAGAATGCATTGGTTCTTTTCTAGTGCTTCAGCTGCGATACATTTGATAGAAACAGTTTTTAACTATGCAGGTGGAGGAGGGGGATGGAGGGAGGGGGGGCTTGCAATTCATCTGAGTCATGCCATAACATGCTTGAGAAGTGAAGGATGTCACAAGTGCCACAAAAATTTTCTACAGTTGGAACAGTAATGGCTATGTAAGAGAGGAATTCTACAGATATATATGCAAGATGAGATGCTTTTAACCCATTGCAAGTACTGGTAATTGCTGGAGCCACTAGTTATCACAAAAGTTGAAATGAAGCAAACTCATCGGATTTTGTAGCCTACTACTACCTGCCTTTACTGTTCATAAGAAAGGATTGCTCTGAACTGTTTGCTGGGGTCTTGGACCAGAATCAGGGATGAGAGGTGCAGGCAGCAAGATATCTCCACCCACACTTGGTACAGTGTTCAGGGTTGGGTTTGTTGGCGGCTCTCGTAGCTGGTTCAACGTTGGTGCTTGTGGTTTTTCTTGCATAAATGGATTTTTGGATTTAGGTTCTGGTTGGCTGGACAAGAAAGGATTCTTCACAGGCTCAGGTTTCTGGACAAGTGAATCGAGGTTGACAAGATTTGAAAAGTTGTTATTCAAAATCTCAGGTTTTGTGTCCTGTGGATTTTGGATATTGAATGGTGCCGAAGTAGGAAGTTGGGTTGTTAATCCACTTGCCAACCCAGTTTGGTTTAATGTGTCGAAACTCTGACTTTGAGGTGCTCCCCATGGGCCTTGGGGCTGTGGAACAGTTGCAGAAGGGAATGCAATTCCTCCACTCCATGGGTCACTGGATGCAGGTGCAATAGGAGGGGTAGGTTGTACAGGTGGTTCACCCCATGGGTCTGTGGTGGACATTGCTCCAACAACTACATTACCATTGGGGGCAGCAAACAAACTTGGCACTGTGCTAACAGGCATTTGAGGGGGTGACTGTGAAGGTACCCAGGGATTGGAAGTGGTGATAGCACTAGAGCTAACGGTATTCCCCCAAGGATCAGGTTGTGGAACAGGCATTGCAGGAGGAGGGGCTACTGCTGCTGATCCAGAGCTCCAGGGATCAAAAGTATCCTGCGCTGGAGGTGGTGGAGCTCCTCCACTGGCCATGTCCAATAGAGCTGGCTCTGGCGGGGTTACCTCATGCTTACTTTGACTGATGGCCAACTGTAAGCGCTGATCATCTCTTTCTGTCTGTTTGACCTTTTCATCTGCCTCTTGTTTGCTTAGTGCCAGGGCAAGCTGCAATTGCAATTCCTCCTCATTTGCATTGGACGGTCGGCAGTTCTCCATTTCATTACCAACGACTTTCCTTTCAGGCTCCCAAGAACGGCTTGTCGGTGCTGAACTCGACGATGCAGTCGTGCTGTCAAAACGTATGTCTGAAGTGCTGCTTGTATCTCGCAAGTTACCCGATTTCAGAGAATCGCTTCCGATCCCAGAACTAGCTTGTGCAAATCTCTCTTTCGCCTTCAAGGCACGAGCTCTTTCGTTCTTCAGTCGATCTTCGTCTTTTAACAACGCTACAAGTTGTTTCGCTTTCTCTCGCACGTTCATGCCTTGATCTTTACCGTCCTTATCAATAAACTGAAAATCCTTCAAAGTTTGAATAGCGTACAAGTTTTCCCGACACTGTTGAGCGACCCGTTCCGAGCCAGTCTTTATGATGTAATCCAAAACAACAAGTGATTTGTAAACGTGCCTCCAATTTTTTCCATGGTCATTAAGTCTTTTCCAAATCATCCCCATAATTTCCGAAAAGGCAACCACGTTGTAAGTAGCATCAGCGATCTCAGTCATGACAGAACTTGATGGTCCCCAAGGATCGTTCGACGTTGCTTCGCGAACTTTTACTTCAGCATTAGAATAGTTGTTCACCACGTTCTTTAGCTGACGCCTTACAGACATGTTGAAATCTTAACGTTGTAAATCTGGAATCCGGGAATACTTACAATTATTAAACTGAATTTCGAACAATCTTCCAAAATGGCGTATGCTTCCAACGCCTCGCTCTGTCGAACAGAAGAGTCGCCCCCCGCGAAGTACAACGAGTGTGCGCATTGCACATTTGATGAGGATTTTGGGATTACATGCAATTTCCGGAGGAAGTTGTATGGTACCAATACAGGAATCTAGTAGATGTAGACAGTTCCGGATGGTCTAGAGGTCTTTTATTGGCAGCGTTTACACGAACGCGGTTTTATTTGTAACCGCATCGTTTTCGATGCGGTTACACCTTCTGTTTACACGACACCGATAGAGACTGTTGCTGAAACCGTGTCGATTTGAAACCCCTGCCAAAAGTGGAGCGTTTTCAAAACGATGCGGTTTCATCTGTCGTGTCGTGTAAACTGCGAAACCGCATCGATTTGAATACGGTTTACTATTTCGGCGCGAAATTTGCATTGTTCAATTCAAAATAGTGAATATAGCACGTAGTGCAGCGCTCGCTTATACCATCGCAACTTGAATTTTCTGGCGAAAACGGTTCGGTGTAAACACTACCAAACCGCATCGATTTTGACGCGGTTTCGAAGTCATGAAACCGTGTCGATGTGAAACCGCGTTCGTGTAAACGCTGTCATAGTCACAGTTCCAGCTGAGGCAGGGGTCGCGGTATCGTTTTCTTTTTAAGTAATCAAATTATGATGGCTTCGACCTTATTTTCGTAAGAACAGGACCTCTAACTTTGTTTTGGATGACCAGTCAGGTATGACATCGAGGAGAAGCCTTTATTTAAAAAACGAGGTGAGAAAGAATTGTGATGTATTATAATACATATAAAAGAGAAGACGAAGGAATCAGTTGACTTTTCGTTCGATATCTGGACCTCATTCACTCCTTTCCCACCCAGCCACCCCTGGGGAAGATGTCACTGTGCTCTCTGGTGGGGAGATAACGTGCCCTTTTGGTGGAGAAAACTGGCGGGAGATTTACTTGAGAGATTTACACGGTTTGCAACGCGATAATAGACCGGAAAACTTTGCGAAATAAGCCAACATTTCTTCCGGTCATTGACTTTTTACGACATTGGATAATGAACAGGCTGGACTTTTATGCAGGTAATTAAAGTGTTCACTCGGAGGTGTTCACTATTAAATTATAAAGCAGTTCGTTTTGTAAAAATTAGTGGCTATAGCCTCACTTACACTAGCAAGTTTTCCTTGACAAGTCCACTTGTCAAGGAAAACTTGTCGACTGTACACACTAGCAAGTTTTCCTTGACAAGTTTTTCCTTGACAAGTTTTCCTTGGTAGTGTAAATGAAAAATATGACAAGTTTCAGTCCTTGACAAGTGCACTTGACAAGTAATATCCTTGTCACATTTTCCTTGTTGTCCGTCTACACGAGCAAATTTCTGACTTGACAATTTTTCCTTGTCAAGGAAAAGCTAGCACGCCAGATTTTCCTTGAAAAGGAAAATTTGTCCACTATTCCCCATCTACACGAGCAATTTTTCCTTGTCAAGGAAAACTTGTCAAGGAAAAATTGCTCATGTAAATGGGGCTTATTCGTACAGGACCCGTACACCTACCAACCTTTGCTATTGACATACGGGAGCATGTCATCTTAGAATGATTTACAGGTTCTAACCATAACCTTGAACGACATAACCACTCAGTTATTGAAAGCTAACCGTTTAATAATAGGTGCTTAGACTTAACTACTGTTTATCAGCTTATCAGTGCTATTTGAAATGGGTGCTTGGACTTAAATGCAAGAAACACAAGCCAGGTCAGATGGCCGGTGACATCGAACGAAAGCGGTATTTCGTGAAATTAAACAAGCATCGATGCCGTTGTTTGATAGCTGAACTGTTAAGGACGAGGTAAGACGTTCCGAGTGTTATTGAACCTGAAATAATCATTCTTAGAAGACTCCCGTATGAATAGCAAATATAGGTCGGTCTACGGGTCCCGTACGAATAGCCACTCTGTTTGTAAAAATAGTATCTATGGAAGATGCCATTACATGCATGTAGGCTTATACAGTATGGGGCCCAGTTCTCGGCCACAAAAAATGTAAACTTGTATTTCTTACCTCAGAATAACCGTAAGGACTTGAAATTTCAAAGACAACTAGCTTCAGCATTCAGTTTACACATCTAAAGCTATCGAGTGCTCAACGCTGTTTTCTCCGGAGTAATAACAAAAATGGACGCTTCGTTCGTGGGCCCAGTTATCGGCGGGACACTGAAAAACGCAGACTGCAGACTGTGCAGACCGTCTGTAAAATTACTCTGAATTAGGCCTAAATAACACTCGGTTAGGCTAATTAGGCCTAAATAACATTCAGGTTAGCCTGTTTACGGTAAGCTCTTTATGCCAAGAATTGGCTCATTTGGGCCTCCCCACCGGATAAAATATAAACTTGAATTAGACCATGTAATTCGAGTAGCCGTAAACAAACATGTTTTGGTGGAAACCAAATTCACCTACCTTCATGTCACCTCGACTTGCTCACAGTATATAGTAGCTGTAAACTCAAAACTCGGCCAGACGAAAGACAAGGAATCAAGCTACCTTTGGAAGCAATTGCTTTTTATTCAGATTCATTTGTGGCACAAAAAATAAACGTTGAACTAAAAAGTGGCCAAGAACTGGGCCCCTTTAATACTGTTTTTTTCCATCAATGGAAAAAAATCATGATTCTGTGGTTGGCAAATTTGAATGTCAAAGACGCTTGAGATGATATTTTTGCAAAGGGAAAACATGTACTGATATTTTGAGCTTCATAGACCTAATTGGCTAACTCAGTATGGTTGTGGTCACTCTTGAGAGAAATGCAGTCTAACACTGGTGTTGACACTACTCTAATGTCAACTCTCTGGTGTTTTGAATCCATAGGCGAACACTGGACAATAGAACTTGATTTAACGTTAGTGTTAACTCCCTGAATGCGGCTGCAGCCAATGTTGTACCCATTAATTCAAACCCCACCATGTTAATTTTGCGCTGCCATTAATGTTTTCACGGTCTTCTCACTTCGGTTAGCCTGGGTAGCCTGGATAACCCAGCACAAAGTGCTTACATGGCTAAAAGGTAGCCTGCCTAGAAAGGTGCCCTGCTAAGGCTGGTTACCCTGTCTAGCATGAAAAGTTGGCTCTCCTAAGGTAGCTTCTTTAGCCGGGCAGGGCATCCTCCCTCCATGTACACAGGCTCTTAATATGCAACATGGAAGTTTTGGGCGTTCGAACTATAAAAATTGTATTTTGCACATATAATAATGTGCATTATGTTACAAGCTGAAACTTTAAGCTAGTGGGTAAATGATGTCACTTTTCCCTAGATCCAACCCTTTGAGGTGCAATCGGTCAGTTTTGAACGCGAGTAATAGCTGACCGTGAAATCCAAAACTTACAGTGAAAGTGTACAGCCTTTGGATAAAAATTTTTGCCAATCAGGTGTTGAGTAAACACACTTTCAAATTTTGAAGAAAAGGCATATGAAGGTAGGATGCTGGTCAGAAATTTGGAATTAAACCTCTGAAAGAGACCATATCCACGGCTAATATGGGCTATATGTGATGGAGCTAAATGAGACCAAAATCGGAAATTTACACCCCTAAGCGAGATGACGAGCATCCCTTCCCCCCATTCATATGCAAATGCCCCCTCCCCCTTCCCTGGGTTAGTAGCACTTTAAAGGTTTGGCCAATTTAATTTTTATCTGTAAGATCAGAGTCTTGTATCAAGAAATGGACTTTATGAAAAATGTAGCTATATTTCAGACCTAGATGTAAGGGGAGCTCTCTGAACCTTCCTGTGAATACCCTCACTTTGGTCCTAACCGCACAAGGGCTTTCTTTACCCCTGGGATCTTTCAGTGCCGTAGTAAACACAGCATTATACCTATCTTCTCTCTCCTTTTTTGCATGAACTGTGTTCTTTCCAAAGATGCTGTGAGTTGGTATGTATATTAAAGCTTGCTTGTTTGTTCAAGCAAATTATTTGACGGTGAGATCTGTTGGCAAGTCTTTGTGTGGATAGGTGAATGTCTGCCTGACATATGTTTGTTAATGCATGTCAGAACCAGATGAATGTCTCAGTGTCAGGTCCAATGCATGCTTGCACAGTCTGAACTTTAGCAAACTGAGTAACTCAGAAATAACTCTAAGCTGTAGTGTCAGTTGCATGCTGGTTTTTGCAGACAGAGAAAATCATAATACGTAAATTAAATACCCTCTGCAGGCATGGTCAACCAACTGACTCAAAAAGCCTTATAAATGCATGCCCACATCATTATGGTAATGTTTATTTGAACCTGACCAGTGACATTGGTGGAGGTTGGCTTCTCCTTTCTTGTTTTAAGTTAGTGTTCAGTAAGTAAAATCCCACTCTCAGGACTGAAGGGTTAAAGGGGACATTCATTTCTGAAGCAGATGCCATAAATTAGGGTTTTCAATAACTTTTGAAGTAGATGCCTGGGCTAATCAGTGTAAGCAGTGGTCACTCTGGTCTTTTACAAAGGTTTGAGTCAAAATCAAGGCAGAGTAGCTGGCGGTGAATAAGGCAAATTTCGAACAAACAGACGGTGGTAAAATGCCAGTGACCAGCTTGTTAATGAAACCCCTGATTAATGATTAAAATCGTCTGGCACTGGCCAGAGTCAAATCTATAAGGCCCTGTCCACATGTATCCAAATATTTTTGAATCCACAACTTTTTCCTTCCGGATACTCCTTCGATCCACACGTATTTGTGTAACCATGTGAATTCGCTGGCAAATTCAGAACGTTTTGAATACGCTCTCCAGAGAGGATGTTTTTGAAGCCAATGTGAATCCGGAACCATGTGGACACCAAATCCAGAATTTTTTTTTTTTCCCAGATGACGTAACAAGACTGAGCCCAGTTCCTTACCATGAAATCAATTCTCAAGATGGCTACCGAAGACTTCATGGTACATGCTCTGTTACCTCTGTTTCCTTGAGAAGTCTTGAGTATTAGAGTGAATCCGGATACGTGTGGACGGGCAAATTTGATTTTAATAAGCTACCGGTTTGTGTGGATGGAAATAATTTTGAATCCGGAAAGAAAAAGTTGCGGATTAAAAAATATCTGGATATGTATGGACGGGGCTTACATGTAAGTTTCACTCTCAGGATTGAAAGGGTTAAAGCATCTACATGTACAATGAAATTCCAAGGACTTTTTTGCAGGCTTGAGGAAGCTGTTTCTGAGGGCAAGAAAACAGACAATGTTGATATAAATGTGATAATTGCAAACTGTAAAAACACTGTCTACTGTGTCCAGACCCTTCTCCTTATAGAAAAAGACTCACTCAAGTTGGTAAGAACTGTAGACACCTGACACTTTTAGACACCTGACAAATTTTTCAACAGAATTCGAACACATGACCTCTGTGATGCCAGTGCAATTTTCTACCAACTGAGCTATGAAGCCACTCAGTTGGGAGCAGGTCAATTTGTTCGGCTAATTTTTTCCCCTCGAGGACACTGCCTCCTCGAGGAGGCAGTGTGGCCCAGTGGTTAGGGCACTTGCATTGAGATCCGGAGATCCTGGGTTCAAGATCCACTCTGACCACTCGTTGAATTTGATCCTGGTTGTCCCCGGTTCAACTTCCCAGCTGCACTTGTAAATAGCCAACTGGTTTGCCTCCGGCCAGTCCAGGGATTCTTAACAGTTGTTGTTGTTCTGTTCCGTCCTTTCGTTGAGTTTCATTGGCCCTGAAAAGCCCCTATAGATGGGGAGCGGTCAATTAAGTATGTATTTTTGTATGTACTGTTCTTGACAAAATAAGTAAATTAAAAACAGATACCAATGTAGGTACTTGTTGTAGGAAGGAAAATACAGCTTTCCCTTTAATTTATGATTATCTGTAAAATGCAAAACAAGAAAATCACCTGAATATATCATTAACCCATTGACACCCAAAATGCCCTAGGATGATGCCCCCAGTTAACGAGTAAAATCGTCAGGTGTTAGACAGAGTAAAATCTGCAGTCTCACTCCCAGGGGTCATTGGGTTAAAAATAAAAGGAATAATATTCAAGATTCTCAAAATAAAGAAAACCTATGGTATAATATTATTTATTTTTTATCAATAAATAGGCCCAAAATAAAGAGTCAATCGGTCAAATATGCATAATAGTATTGATTCATTTTTTTCCAGAAAGCCCTTAATGAATTATCTACTTCTCTGGAAAGCTATCTTGATGCTTTTTATAACAAGAAAAGGCAGCTTGATGGAATAAAGGCAACTGTACATGGTATAGTATTCAAGTACTCCTTGAAGCCCTTGACATGTAGAGTTTGGATAGCACACAGGTGCCCCTTATCTGCATCTACAGCAACTCTAGGTCTTACCTTCTGTTGAACTCTTCAGACTTCCTTTGTACTTCATATTTTGAGATATGCATAACCACGCCATGATAAAGGTTAATTTTTAATGGTTGTTGTGATTTTTACAGTATCCGTTTTTTTTGTTATTACCATACAATTTTGATTTGTCTGATTAGACTTCTTTATACATGTAACTCATCAATGCAGTTGAGCATGGGGAAGGTGCCGAGGGTGCCTGGTCCCACAACCTGTTGCAGTAACCAAGATAAGCCTGTGAGTGAACCTCACCCAGGCGGTCCATCACAGTGCTAACCATTGGAAAGATAAATTATTAATATACTTATGCTATGCTTACCACCTGGATGGTCGCAGAAAATTACAAGACCCTCTGCAAACCGACACAACTCAAACAAGTGAAATATGCTGACGTGTGCAAGAGAGCCGTAAAAACCCATACACCCCCACAAGGACCCTGTGACTATCCCCAATAGTCTGAAGGGGAAACCACTGGCCCACACCAGCTTGAGTTTAACCTAATATAGGGCTTATGAATGAATAATGTATGACCTAATAACTGACATTTTTAGCACTAAACAGAGATAATAATAATAATAATAATAATAATAATAATAATAATAATAATAATAATAATAATAATAATTTATTGACTGTTATGTATTTTGACATGTAAAGAAGTGAATCATATTTGTTAACCTTACAGGAATTGATTCAGTTGTTAGTGGCAACGAAGACAATCAGTCCAAGAGGTAAAAATTCCCAGGCTACAGAAAAATTGAAATTAATTTTTTATTTGTTTGGGCCTGTGTATGCTCATATATATATATATATACCCATATGGAATGGATTGGAAAACTTTATTTGTACATGGTCAGATTACAAATGGGTATACATATATGGGTGGTATACAGGGGTATACATGGGTTTATATCGGTATACAAGGGTATACAGGTTTGTATGAATATTTGTCTAAATACACAAAAAAACAAATACACTACAATAAGGGACACATGAAATACTGACGAAATTTCAAGATGGCGGCCAATTAGTGAACTGCATTGAACAGTAACAATCGGAGAGCTGCATGGACAGCTCAAAGTAAATAAAGGTAATGTGCATCTAAATGCCTCACCATGTTGATAAAGTATTTAATTTGACCAATAAATGATTTTTAGGGGTACTCCATTAATTTTAGGTACTTCATAGGGTACTCCATGGAGTAGGGCTCTGCGTTTTTTGTCCTCTCCCCCATCAAACTGCTATAAATATGTTCTCTATAAAATATGCCAAAATGTTATCTTCGTCAAATTATCATTATTCAAAATGGTTGATAGCAATGTGTGACAGTTCCTTGTATTTAACTCTATTGTTTTTAAGTTAACCTCTTCAAGATATCCAACCACTCAAAAGCCTTTGATTCAAAATATAATGCATGTTATGGTCACGCCTGCAACTGTTACTACATGTGTCCATTTAAAGGGGTTTTGATTGTTTTGTTTATTGCTTTCTTTAGACGAAAGATTGCGATTGAGGATACGATTGTAGAAAAAGGAAGTGTAAAATTTTGCAATGTTGTGGGTCTCACAAATGCAAAGCAGGCATTGAAAGAAGCAATTATTATGCCTTTGCAATATCCACATTTGTTCACAGGTAATATTCTTTCCAAAGGTAATATTTTTAATGATGAAGAACATTTGTTGAAAGTGACATACCAAAGACTGAAGTAATAATTTTTTTAATATCGGACAATTACTGGTGAATTCCTACCAATTTCATACAGATTCTTGCAATGCAGATGTCATATTTTTCCTGCAAGGGTAAACACGTGGTTACCAAGGCACAGGTTTTATTAGAAGCCGGTCACCGGCGGAATACCGCCGTCTGTTTGTCAGAAATTTGTCTCTCACCACCGGCTACTCTGCCTTGATTTTCACTCAAACCCTTGTAAAAGATGAGAGTGACCTCCGCTTACATTGATTACCACAGTCACTACTGCAAAAGTTATTGAAAGCCCTGCCAAGGCAGTTTTCCGAACAATGGCAGAAAGCGAGGAAAGTTTGTCTTTGGTTGACAAAAATTAATGTTTGTGAAGTGTCGTTTAGAGGTGAATTGGAGACATTTAATGATTGGACTAAGAAGACAATAAAACAATTATTGATTCTTTATAGACACCTGAAAAATTCAGGTGACTTAAACGGGATTCAAACCTATGATCTTTGTGATGTCAGTGCAGTGCTCTAACTAACTGAGCTAATATTGAAGCTACTCTACTTGGGAGCAGGCCAATTTGTTGTCCTGAATATTTGTGAAGTGTCTGATACTTGTCCTTCTTCTGTCGTGAATAGTGAAAAGCAGGCTTAATAGTAGCTTTGGCTAATGAACTGGAAAAATCCATCTATTTTATGATTATTTTAATTAACAAAAATAATGTCTACTTTGTTTAATTCTTAATTATTAAATTTAAAGCTATTAAGTGCAATGAAAGAAGGCTCAACAAATTTGGGGTTGTAATAGTATTCCAACCCATGACATCTGAGTGTTGATAATTTCATACATCAAGAGAAATAAATGATGTTTCATTTTCGGATTGTTTTGATAAAGTTGTGAGTAAAGGGAACAATGACTCGGGCTCTTAAATTAAAATGTAATAAAGGGGATGTTAATGTCATTTGGAGTTAAAAGTTTAATTTTGCTCTTTTACTTTCTTTGTAACAGGAAGTCGGCAACCTTGGCGCAGGATACTCTTGTATGGACCACCAGGCACAGGTAGTTTTATAAGAAAACTTTATATTTCGGTAGTTTCCAAGTTTAATTTCTGGGAAAAAAAGCTTCCTTTCTTTCCCATTCCCCATTGCAGTCTGACAAGGCCAACAGTTTTTTTTGTAGATTATCAGTAAGTGCTTAAAAATCATGCTGTAGTGATTCTATCAAGTTCTTGCCTCACAGGGAAGACAAGACTTGCACAAGCAGTGGCATCAGAAATTGACTCAATCTTTTACAGTGTATCCAGTTCTGATCTAGTCTCCAGCTGGGTGGGAGAAAGTGAAAAGTATGTACCATGAGTATCGGTAATTTGCAAATTAAAAATACCGGTAGCCTGGTAATAAGTGTTGGTCATTAGACATGTGTATTGTGAGACCAATTAAAAGTCAAAATTGTCTGGATGACCAGGTAACTCTTCTGTTTGCACAGATGATTGATATTGGAACATCAAATTGTCTGTACTTTTGGTTCAGCTCATTCAGTCATAACCACATGGCAATAATAATTATTAGTCATCAGAAATTTTGCTCGCCACTTTGTGCCTTTGCTTCCTTTCCTCCCCCCCCCCCCCCCCCCCTTCAACCTTCCCTCCCTACTTCCAGGCTCTGATGCCTGGGTTGTGCATTGCTGGCCATGGGAGCATTACTCGGTGGAGGGGCTGCCCTCCAGTGGAAGCCACTGGACATATCCCACGCAGGCACCAAATATACAGACCACTAAGTCTTTAAGATTTGCTTTAATTTAGCTAACAATGTTAATTTGAGGTGGATTTATTTAATATGTTACCAAAACATTAAAATATTTTATGGTCAGTATGATAACAAAACATTAAATTAATGTTTTGAATTCTTGTAATGGGTTTTGGTTGAAGAATGTGGGTAACAGTGATCATTTTCTACCTGGCTGCAAACTTTAGGCTTATCAAGGAGCTTTTCCAGAATGCAAGAAAACAAAAAGGCCAGTCGGTGAGGATCATCAAGTTTTGCTGGAAAAGGCTAAGGGCACTAAAGTTTTTAGTAGAATATTTACTTAAAACATCTATAGATGGGATAGCTGTTATCTTCAAGAAGATTAATATTTGTCAATTCACTTAAGTGGCTTCATGATGTTCAATTTTGGAGTTATCAACAATTTGGGTGATTGCATTGTGTATAATAAAATTGCTTATTTCCTGAACAATAGACATTGTGAGCTAAACAGCAACTCACATAAGAAGCAGCTTTGCATTAAGTGAAGGCTTTTTTTTTTCAACTTAAAGAATCAGAAAAGTGTGAAGTAATGATCAAGTAAAAATGGAAAATGTCTTTGTCTATTGTAAAGATCACATCGCTATCCTGATTCTCTCACCTTTGATTGCTATTAGTAGACTAGTTGCTGACCTTACTGACCCTTTGACCTTGAATAGACTAGTAGTAACTTAACCAAATAACTCTTTCTTCAAACTGTTTAACCCATTGACTCCGGGAGGTTCCCCACTGACGAGTAAAATCGTCTGGTGTTAGACAGAGTAAAATACTTAGTCTGTCGTTTGGTGTGTTAGAGGTTAATGGGGACATAGTTTTTCAGTGAGTGATTACGTTAAAAAATAAGGTGAGTTCGTCCCCTCCTAACCTTGCACAATAATAATTATAATTATTGAGGTGACAATATCATATTTATAATTCTAGGGACACCAATATTTTATTCTTTTCAGCTTCCAAAGTGCGCAATGAATATTAGACGTTAAATTTCATTTCATCATCAGGGATCAGGGTCTTCTTTTTCTAAAGAAGCTCAGCTTTGAAATTCACAACTTTACAAGTGTTTCAAGTTTTGAAAATAATTTCAGACTGGAGAAATATCTACTCTGACCCTTAACTCACTGATATTTTTCTCTTATTCCTATTCATTTGTTTGTTTATTGTTTAATCTTTCTTGTTGCCAATATCATTTTGCATTTCTTACCACTGTTGTACAAGTTTGCAACCTAATCTTGCATAATTTTTATCATATACTATCAATGAGGAAGCCCAAGTTGAATACTGTAAGTTGTGGTGTTTCGGGGTCAGTTGACCTTACCATTTCTTTGAGTAATTTCATATGTTGTAGCTGCTTCAAATCGCAATGGCAAATAAGAGTAAAAAGAAAACAAAGCAATCAATAACCTTTAATAATAGAATACTTATTTTATAAAATGTATTAAGTAAATGAAGTAATAAGGAGCAGTCGTGGCTCAGATGGTTAATGCGCAGCTTTCGAAGCGAGAGGTCCCCGGTTCGATCCTCGGTGACTTCAAAGTCTGTTTCAACTTTCCTCTGTTCCGTGTAGCTATAGCTTTAAATATCCGTAAAACGGAGCACTGACAGAGGGAGGGGGGGGTAAAGGGCGCACTGTCAGCTTCCATTGATACCGGCCTGAAGGAACTACCGACGTTAAATAAAGTGACTTTACCTTTACCTTTAATATTATTAATTTAATTTGTCAAAATAATATAAACCTATTTCGTGTTAAATTATGGTGGCCATTAATTTTCTTCTGCTTTGATGCTAATAAGCCTTTCTAACCTCGCAATGACAAGCAAATTTCATATTAATTTTTGTTTCAAAATGAGGGCAGTAGGTAATGCAGAATGGCAATATGGTCGCCATTTATGAATTTCAAAGTGGTCTATTCTATAATATCATGTGACATTTTTAAAATTCAATTCATTAATTCTTTACAGGTAATATTTATTGATGAGATTGACAGTATCTGCAGAAGAAGGAGCATACAGGAGGAAGAGTATACAAGAAGAATCAAAACGGAGTTGCTTAAACAGGTTAGTTTAAAGCTGAAGCAATGATAATGTCAATTTTGTGGATGTGATAAAGGGGTTAGCAATAACATTAATGATTATAGAATTTTTTTTACAATGTTTTAACCTGTTGACTCCTAGGTGTGAGTCTAGATTTTACTCTGTCTAACCCAGCCAATTATGGGCAGCACTAAAAAATAGAATTTTTTCTGACGCTGATGGGGACAAACCTAGCTGATACCAGATTCTTACTCTTGGGTAATGGACTCTCACTAGAGCATAATCAAAGGAAGGCAAGACAGTTAAACACAACTTTTCTTATTCAAACATTATTACTTTTACATAAACTTGACCGTGTACAATGATCAAATGTTGATTATGATCATTTATTTATGGGATTTCTAATTAGAAGACATGATGATAATCAAGATGCACTAGAAACCAGGCCTCGATTTTGCAAAAGGTGGAGTACACTATCCTCCAGATAAATCACCATCTAGTGGATAAACAGTTGCAAAACAAATTGAGTTATCCAGTGGATAGGTTTGTTGTAATCCTCACGAATTGTGGACAATTCTGGTTTCTGGATTCAGGATTCTGGTCTTTAGTGATGCCTGCCGTTTATTACTTGTCAATTGAGGGGGGGGGCAGTTCAGGAGTGGGTTAAGGCGCTCTTAACAAGTAATCATTTATGTCATTTATGTGGTACACTTTTTCATTAGCCGCACATGTGCTGTTTTTGCTCAATTCCCTTTCTTTGCCAGTCACAGAATACGATTACTGACTAAAGATAACATAGTACAGCTATGCAGGTTACAGGGTGTGCTTGAAAGTAGCAAGCTTGTGGTACATATAGCTCGGGGAAATCCCCTGCCCCTACGCCCGGCGGCTCTTACTGACAGCCCTGGAGTAAATACTGTGCGTTGTGTTTACATTATCTTCCCTTTAAAACAGTTTATAAAAATATATTTATGTGGGAAAATATTAATACTCTGATGATCTATTATTCATTGATACTGTAATATATTCTCTGGAAACCGTTTTTGTGGTAATTGTATAGTTTCTGTTGCAATTAATATAATACAAATTGCAAATTAAGGTTCATTCTCATAGTTACTTTGATGATTGCAGATGCCAGCTCTCTGTATTTAGTTGCTGTTGTTGTTGATTTCTATCTCATTAATTTACAGTAACTACAGGGTTCGTACACGTCTTGAAAACCCTTGAAAACCCTTGAATTTTGAGAGTGCATTTTCAAGGCGTTACGGAAAATGAGGAAGAACTGTACTGTCAGACCATTTCTATGGGTAAATTCATCGATGTAAATAAAAAGAGGTCCTTGAAATTTCAAAATTTGGCCCTTGAAAGTCCTTGAAAAGTCCTTGAATTTTTGGTCTGAAAAAGTGTACAAACCCTGTAACTACCTGTAAATTAAATACACCTTATTGAAAGGTTTAATACTGCCAATACCTTTAAGGTTGGACGGGGGCCTCAGTGCCTCAGGCATAGCAAGGAGGTATCTGTGGCAACCCTGCAAGCAGGAACCACCTCTGCATGCAGCCGTCAACTGGCACCGTCACACTGAAAGAATAGACCATTTCCGAGTTCATGACTCTTCAATGCGAGTCTATTAGTGCAAAGATTTTGTGATGGTAATAAGTTCTACTTCACATACTTATAGAAAACTAATTTACATAAGAAACACTTCACACTTAGACTCGCTTTGAAGAGGAGGCAGACATGAACTCGGAAATGGCCTATTCAGTGGAAATAGTCACCTGACCCCATACTTACAATGCCCAGAAGGGGACGGACAGGCTGGGAGCCAGAATCCATAAAGATCCACTAAAGCAACAGATCCTCAACGATCAGCTCAAAAATGCTGGCATGAAATGCCACATAAGTCACGAGATAAGCAAAAGGCCCCTGCAGTCACCACACAGGTCACGTACGCTTGAGGGGGAGACCACTGACCGCATTGGCTTGCAATTTAACCACATATATGTGCTGACATTTGCTTGTTGCTCATACTTTTCCTTGCCTTGACCACATCATTCAAATGTCCTTTATTTGATCAAGTTAGTTAAATGAAGTGATGAGTGATGAGCTAAATTCTCAGGCTTTACATCATGTTCAAAGAAAAATTTTTGTTCCGTCCACATTTGCTTATATGACTGTGCTTTCCTTTCTTATCTCACAGTTAAAATCAGGACTTTTGTTCCACTTTTTCTAATGTTCTTCTAAAGTTGATGGTTGAAGATTGCAAACATGCATAAAATTATTTGTTTCAGATGGAAGGAGCTGATCACAATTCATCGTATCAACATTTTATTCTTTTATGTGCAACCAATTGCCCCTGGGAACTAGACACAGCTTTTCTGAGAAGGTTTCAAAAACGAATTTACGTTCCTCTTCCTGAAGAGTAAGTTAAACTGAGAGTAAAAAGAAAAGGTGTCACGTAAGTTCTAAGATACACTGTAAAATTATTAATAATAATATGATTTTTAGCATGTTTTAAAATTTAATCCATGCATTCGAAAGTGACTTTTCATTTAAGGATGATTGAATTTTCAAAAGTTCACAGGTCTAGACTCTGACATGAAATCCCATTGCATGGAAGTGTTCTTTATCTGATTTTCCAAACTACTTTGCAGTGCAAATTAGATGCAAAAGTCCTTCTACAAAAAATACATAGATAGTTGGAGGTAAAATCAGAAATGACCCATGGTTCCGACTTACATGTACCTGGTTCTTGGTTTAATTAATGGTGGTTTTGTCAACAATATGTTTCTTGTGCAGTATGGAAAAAATTGTCAGTTGAAAATGATAAATTGTTTGTTATTATTCACTGAAAGGTTTGATCATAGCAACAAAATATTTTAGTTCCTCACCAATTTCAAGAATTTTCTTAAACAGAGAAGCAAGAATAAAACTGATTGAGATGCACCTAGCAGGCACACCATCATCACTGTCAACTGAAGACTGGTGTTTACTGGGTCAAAAAACAAAGGGATTGTCTGGTAGTGATTTGTCGAACTGTACATCTGATGCTATGTTTGAACCAATGCGTGAATTGGAGGCCAACACCTACTGGAAAGTCAACCTGGGTATGAAGAATTGAGGAATTTAAAGCTCTATCTGGGAAAGGAAATGATAGGCATTTCTGACTTTTAGAAAAAATTAATTGATGAGCCAATTGACATTCTGATGAAAATATAAAACAAAAGAATGGAATTGGGTCAAAACACAAATTACATAAAGGGTTGTAAGTTAACTTATGCCTGTAATGTACTCTGTAATGTTGACTCATTTTTCTTCTTTAATAATCTTGCTCAAGATTTGTCATTTTTTCCAATCATGTTTTCAGAATTATTCTATTGTCCTTGTTCAGAAACTGAGAGGGATTGTATACATTCATCTTTGAGAGACCTTCCATCAGAAAAGGTAAAATTTCGCTGACTGTCAATAGAAAAACTTTAGTGATACTGTACTAGCTACACAAGCAATGGTTTGATACTAACGCTGTCCCCCAATAGATCTTCCCTGGCTTACAAGCACAACTGCCTGCTTTTCTCAGACCTCCTATGCTATGTGGCTATAATAATGCATTTATGTGACTTCTTTGGCAGATTCAACCCCGCCCTGTGACTGTAAAAGATTTCCTTAACATTTTGTCACGCAACACACGCACAGTAACAGAGAAAGATGTTGAAAGATTTGAACAGTTTACAATGAACCTGGGATACAAAGGATAACCAACAGTTGGATCGGAATCTCTTATCCTAAATGGTTAACAGAGTCTTAAGGAAAATGAACTACCAGTATTTTAAATTTAAACCGGAGAAAATCTTCAACATACTCAAACAAATAAAGGCAGCCAGGAAAAGTCACGTAACATAACATTGAATACAACTAGTCATTTTTCACTTTGTAATTTGTGAACATTTACTGTCTGATTAGCTCCTAGTCAACTGTCAGTTTCCTGTTTTCATCAGAGAGCAGGTTTAAGCACCCTCACTCAGATCCGATCTCCACTTACATGCTGTTCCATGATGCATTGTTGTTTATATAGTAGTTGGTTACTTCATTAAACTTTATTCCTTCTTTGGGTAGCAGGGATGGCGCAGTGGTGAGAGCACTCGCCTCCCACCAATGTGGCCCAGGTATGATTCCCGTTCCCAGCGTAATAATGTGGGTTGAGTTTGTAGTTGGTTCTCTCCTTTCTCCGAGAGGTTTTTCTCCGGGTACTACGGTTTTCCCCTTCAGAAAAACCAACACTGCCAAATTTCAGTTCAATCCGGAATGCATGCACACATGTTGAATGAGCTCCTGAGCGTTCTGAAGTTATGTGGGTAAATAAATTACACTTTACAAAATCATTGCCAGACAAAAGACATAATGTAATAAAAGCAAGCAGTTAACTGAAGATTAACATCTTGTGTCACTTAATTTTCAATATTGTGTTTAAGCTCACTTTAGAAAATAATCAAGTGATGCACCTTTTAAAATAAAGAGGGTCACAATTTGTGTCTAAAATTGTTATTATAATGCCAAACCAGACATAACCACTCTCCAGCTAAACAAAGACATTAGTAATCAGAATTTGGACTATTATTTGACTGTGTAGTCATGAAAATGTGTACATTCTTATCAATCAAAAAGTTACTCGTGCCATTGCTTGCAACACTCGAATGACAGAACAAATCTTTGCTCCGTTGAACCACTTACTAACGATACTTCAAATTCAATTTAATTTTTGCACCTGTATCATAAAGCACCTTTATCAAAGTTCTTCCAACTGAAATACCTGGTAAATAAAATAATGATTATTTTCCTGACATCAGATCAATGATAAAGATTCAGATTCCCACATTATATTAGAAGCCTTTTGGTTCAAATGCTCAAGAACTAAGTGCAACTGCCTGTTAAAAACAAAGCATTCGACAATGTCCTCATTCTGGAAGACTCTTTTGCAGATCACTAGTCTCCTTTTCAGAAATGTGTGATCCATCCACTTGTCCAGTTTCTTCAGGATCTTCACTTTGTTCAGAGGGCTGTTTAGCATGAAACTGTTCTCTTCTTTGATGTGCCGGTGTTACTTGCTCCTGTTGAGGAAATGTGTTATTGTACATTCCAGGGTATGAGGTCTCTTGGTGAGGATGACTATAAGAAACGTTTTGAAACCTTTGACATGTTGGTTGAGGTTGTGAGAAGAACTGACCCACTCCTGTATTGACTGGCATTGGTTGATGACCAAACGGTGCCATTGGCATTGAAATTCCTGGATACTGTGGAACCAGAGGGCCAAATGGTGACATCATGCCACTGGTTGAACTGTTCATGTTATATGGCAAATTTGGTGGCATTCCAAAGTTATTTGGCATAACAACAGCACCAACCTGATTTGCCATGACAATATGCCCAGAGTTAGCATGACCCCTAAACTGTGGAGAAGGCACTCCTTGTCCATAACAATGTTGTTGATCAACTCTACTTCTGGTAAATTCAATTTCATAAACCTTTCCCGAATCCCCTGGTATGACAGTGATAATAAATTGTAGTTGTCCAATTTCAAGTCTGTCATTGTTTTTGAGTGCTGTGGCCCCACCTTGCAGCCATAGTGGGCTTCCATTGATTAACACTGGCTTGCTGGTGCTTACTGTTTGAATAAAAAACACATTTTCACCAGTAACTGTGTTTGTCTGCGTAAAGAGTTTCATGTGTTCCCTTGAAGCTTCGTCATCATTTAAGAACACTGTTGCCTTTGTACCCCGCCCAAACAAAACTTGACTGCCCACTGGTTGATGCAGAGGCTCAGTAGGAATTCCTTTTAGAAGAGCAGTTTTATTTGGTGCAGGTTCAACTACACA